>NC_133326.1:242237557-242837557 GCF_042186555.1 Aquarana catesbeiana | reverse complement strand
TTGACAGCAGTGGAAGCCAATGGCACTGCTGCTGTGTCTCTCCGCCAATCAGGAAGGAGATTCCTGGATGATCGAGACACTCGTGGACATCGCTGGACAGAGATGGGGCTCCGGTAAGTATTGGGGGGCCGAGGGGGGCTGCTACACACAGAAGGCTTTTTATCTTAATGCATAGAATGCATTAAAAATAAAAAACCTTCTGACTTTACAACCCCTTTGAATATGCAGTTTTGTACTTCTGCCACTAAGGGGTGTGTTGGGTCCTCATTGTCTTCCTGGCTGGCGCTCCCAGGCCTCCTCTATGTGGTGTCTCCAGATGGTGGGGGCCACTCCTGGCCCTGGCCTAGGTGAATTCCAGCTCTGGGGTCGCTTTGTCGTGTGCTGGCGGGCCATCCATGCATGATGTCACCCCACATCCCACAGGGATCTCCTGGCTGCCAATACACTGCGCATGTGTAAACACCGGGGCGCATTGAGCATGCGCCGGCGTCCGTTGCCATATATAGTGCCATAATGACAGAGTGCGGTTGCACTTCTGCCAACTTCAGTCCTGCTACTGATCTTTACACTGTGCTTTTGTAAGGTAAGCTTCAGCTATGATGCCCAGCCTGCTCCCTGTGTTTTTTGTCAGATGTGTTGTCTATCATGTGATTTGCTTTATGCTCTGAATACTTGCCTTACTTTTCTTTTTTTTGTTCAATTATATTTACAGTACAGTATTTATTTCGATTGTTTTTCATCTTTTTTCTTATGCCCTGTACACATGATAGGATTTTCCGACAACAAATGTTCGATGGGAGCTCGTTGTCGGAAATTCTGACCGTGTGTAGGCTCCATCGGACATTTTCCGTCGAAATTTCCGACAAACAAATTTTGAGATCTGGATCTCAAATTTTCCGACAACAAAATCCATTGTCGGAAATTCCGATTGTGTGTACACAATTCTGAGGCATGCTTGGAATCAAGCAGAAGAGCCGCACTGGCTATTGAACCTCATTTTTCTTGGCTCATCGTACGTGTTGTATGTCACCGCGTTCTTGACGTTTGGAATTTCCAACAATATTTGTGTGACCGTGTGTATGCAAGACAAATTTGAGCCAACACCCGTCGGAAATAAATGCAGGATTTTGTTGTCGGAAAATCCTATAGTGTGTGCAGGGCATTAGACTTCTCTGTCTTTATTCATAATCTGACTGTTACACTGATTGGGGGGATCCCAGTGTGGACCTCTTGGAAACCTACATCTGTGGGCGCTTTGCAACATCCTTATTGTATGGCAGAAGTCAACTCTGTTTTTATATCTTTTATGACTGTGCTATACTTTGTTGTGCATTTTGGGTGGTTTGCGTTTTCTTTACTATTTGGTAGGGCTTGTCCTAATGTTCGAGTCGAACGTAAGTTCGACTCAAACATCGGGTGTTCTTTTGTTTGTAGTACAAACGAACATATGGGGCGCTCGCGGCAAATTCACCCGTCGAGTAGCGCCAGGGCCCCATAATGCACTGTGAGATCGCACTGCATTGACAGCTGCTGATTGGCCAAAGCACCTGACCTGTATGCTTTGGCCAATCACAGCGCGATGTGCTGTGAAAGCCATGATGGCTTTGGGTGCTTTTGGCCAATCATTGCTCAGGGGCTAAGACCACGCCCCACACTATATAAGGCTGCTGCTTACACGGCAGCCATATATAGTGAATTAATAAAGATTAGGCAGGTAGTTAGTGTAGGATATATATATATATATATATATATATATATATATATATATATATAGTGCAGTCAGTGTAGTATGTATATAATACAGTTCAGATTATATAGTGCAGTCAGTGTAGTATATATAATACATTGCAGAGTATATAGTACCATCAGTGTAGTATATATAATACATTGCAGAGTATATAGTGCAGTCAGTGTAGTTTATATAATACAGTGGAGAATATATGGTGTCATCAGTATAGTATATATAATACATTGCAGAGTATATAGTGCAGTCAGTGTAGTATATATAATACAGTGTAGGTTATATAGTGCAGTGCAGAGTATATAATTCAGTGTATTGAAGTGGTTAAGGGGAACCCTATGACAGAATAAAGTACATTTTGAAAATTAATTTTTTTTTTTTTTCCGTTATATTCCCCCTTTTTTCTCCCTTTTTTTCTCTATTTTTTTTTTCAATATATCTATTTTCATTCTTCCAATCATTTGTTACTTTTTTCACTATTATTATTATTTTTTCAATAACATATTATTTATATTATTCCATTATATATTGTCATTTTTATTTTCATTTTTCCTCTTTTGTTCTTCTATTTCCCATTTATTTCCTCATTTTTCCCATTCAAATTATATCAGTCATCCACATTCCCTATTCTTCATCATTTCCGTTTTCATCACCTATTTCTCTTTATTCTCATTTTTATAGTTTCTCTATTTTCATCAATATTAGTATTCTGATAATTATGCAACCTCAGTTGCATATTTCATTCACATTTTTATTTTTTCTTGCAGACCATATAAACAGAATTACACATACTGCATTCTTCAATAAACTCTTTTTCGCACATACACATATAGCGCTGTTTCATTAGATCTGTCACAGCAGAGACACAAACACCACTCCATCTACTTTTACATCAGACACGTCAGCATTCAACTCGCATTACATAGTTTTGTGCCTTAGTCTGATTGATGGTTTTCTCCTCCAATCAATGCCTCTCATAGACTATATAAGTTTTGACCAATCACAGGTCACGCTAGGCTTGAGGAAGGAGCGTAGCTCCGCAAACGCGTCGCCTATCTGTCTATCTCTGCACAAACCCGGAAGTGACCCCGTTCCCCTGATCACAAGCAGTGCGTTCCAGTGGCAGGAAATACCGATCATCCAGCAGCGCAGCCTGTCGTGTGAAGAAGAACGCCACTACACAATGTGACTGGACACTACTCCCGGGACACCTGGCACCACCTATTTGTTACCCACATGCCTGTTTACATGTACCCTTGTGAGTACCTATTTTAAAGATGTATTAAATTTGTTTTTAAATACTGCACTTAGAGTGGCGCCCTTGTTGTTCTTTTTCTTCAGTACCCAGAGGATTGCTTCTTCCATATCTACAGGGCTGCCTTCTATAGTTGCTTTCAAATACAATGGACTATTATTCAGTTCCTTTGGACTTTTAGCAGCTCAGAGTCTGTTTTGTCTTAATTACCCATTATATTATTATAGTTTCCAGTTTGTTATTAACGTTTGTAGCTGTGTATTAATCTTCCCAACCACTTCATCCTATCTCTACTAAGAGCAATAAGGCTGGTGGGTTACAACTGTTTCTAATTGTGTTGAACTCAGCGCTCACATCCACATGTTGTATAATGTTTTTCTTAGTTTCTGTTAGAAAATTTTGTAAATAGGTATTTTTTTTTCCTTCACTGATGTGCGCTGATGAGATAGCACTAATATGCAGCACTGATGGGCTCTGATATGCAGCACTGATGGGCACTGATAGGTGGCATGGATAGGCGGCACTGATGGGCACTGATTGGCATCACTGCTGGGCACTGTTGGGGCTTCACTGATAATCAGGGCACTGATGATCAGTGCCCTGATTATATGTGCAGATCTCCTCTATGAGTAAATGCTGCTGATTGGCTCTCCTCTCCTCACATGCTGTAAGTGTGAGGAGAGGAAAGCTGATAACCGGCATTTCCTTGTTTTCCTTGTTTTCCTTGTGATTGGACACAGCTGATCACATAGCTAAAGAGCCTCGTCGTCAGCTCCTTTCCAAGATCATTGATGCGCCGAGTCCCAGGGACACAGCGTGCCACCGATCGCCTCGCTGCACACCCGCTAAAGTGAGATGACATCATATGACGTAGTCTCAGAACAGACCAATAAAGCCACCCTGCTCATGTCATTTGTCAATATGGCGGCAGCAGGTGGTTAATGATATTCTGATGATTTTATACCTCTTACACCTTTATACCTATGGATGAAAAAAATTGTATATTTTAGATAAAAAACTTTTAAGTTACGGTTTATGAGTTGCCCTTAAAGTCCCATCCAGTACTTGGGGGATACTTACTCTTCTTCTATTTATGAAAATGTTGGCAACAAAGACATGATCTTCTCTGGTGGATTATTTAAATTACTATTATGTTGGAACCTATTTAAAGCGTAACTCCTCTTTTGTTGAGAAAAATCATTCCCCTCCTGGGTGATCTATATACATTGCAAGGATTAGAACAACCTTTGTTGCAGATTCCTACCTTTTGTTATTCTGAAGAAATCCATGTGCGTTTGTCTGTACCTCTGGGCTGAGTGGAGTGGGAGTGGTTTCATAATTATTAGTCAGCTGTGGCAGCTGAAGGGCAATAATGAGGAAAGCTGCTGGGCCTGCATCCCTTTAGACGTGTTCCAATTGGAAATATCTCACCAAAAATGAAATTTCTATTGCAGGGGATGCCTGAAATCTGACTTGTATCTGAGGCAGACTTCTGGGAAAATTGGTGAGCCAATCACATAAGCAGGAAATTATGTTTCTGGGGAGTGGTCAGTACACATTCTGTATACAGAACAACTCCATGTAGCCATATTGCTTTGCATTCATAGAACATTACAGTGGCTGCAGATTGAAAAGGAAAGGTAATTTTTAATAACATTCAATTACAATATGACTTGTATCGCAATTGTACACACTATATTATTTTATCTTTATTTGCTCCGAAAGTGGAGTTCCCCTTTAAAGTAAAATTTAAGGTTTCTTGAACCAAACCCAACTGGACACTCTTGTGTGTGTACTGGAAAGTAAAAAGAGGTAGCTGCTTGGTACCAAAGTGAGTTCTGTCTGTGCATCGAGGGGTGGTGTGTCCTGTGTCTTCACTGTCCTAGGAAATCTGAAGTGAATGCAATGTTTTTCACTTTGGGTTGATTTACTAAAGGCAAATAGGCTCTTCACTAGACTACACTCTACAAAGTAACATAATAAAAGTATAAGGCTGCTGCTTTTTGAGTGATGCTACTGATGCCTTACAACTATATGAACAATGCAGTACTCCATGTCGTCTGTACTTCCTAAAGGGTGAGACCACAGCTTCAGATCTTTACGCAACTTGCCAACTTGCCCCTCCTGTACAGTGTCGCCAACTCTTTATAACTCTATTTCTAGCTACAAATCCTTGAACCGGACACATTCTTCAATCAGTAGGCATCTACAGAGACTTTAGTGCTGGACTTACTGTAAGTGGTTACAAACCTCAAGGTCATATCATCTGATCTTTAAGCAATTTGCCCCACCTGCACAGGACCAACTCTATAATTCTATTTGTAGTTCCAAATCTATGAACTACACATTCTCCAACTAGCAGGCATCTACAGAGAATTTAGGGCTGGACGTAAATGGTCAGAGACCATAACTTGCCTATGAAATTTACTACTAACTCAGGCACAGGGGTTGATTAGCTAAGGAAAAATAGGCTGTTCATTTTGCAAGGGAAGTTGCACTGTGCAAGGGAAGCTACCCCAGAGCCTAGTGAATATAGTGAAATTTCACTTTGTAAAGAATACTAAATCATTTATATTTCAGTAAATTATATAAATGTGTTATATTAGTATCTGTTTTATAAAAATAAAAATGACTTTAATATCACTTTAATTATACCTTTGGGAATGCTAATTGTATGTCTATTATGGTAATCTGAAGGTTTAATTTTTTGTAAGTCAATGTCCTCAGACAGCTATGCAGATCAGAAGCTTTTACTTTACCTGGCTTCACTGACTAAATGCTTTTTCCAGGTCAGTAACTCAAAAAATACAGAAGATAGAGTAAGCCAGGCAATTAGCATTTTTAGGTGAAAAGTCAAGAAAAGCAGCCTTCATATTTTTCTCAGTACAGTAGAGGTTCCTTTTAAATCAAAATTTAAAAATACCTCTTAGTGGACACGTATATAGACAAAGGCCTAGTGATTTTCTGTGATTAATGATAGGCTACCATTAAGTTACACAGTGGTAATGTTTATATTTGCATATAAATGCGTACCAGTGGAACACTTTTACGCATTAGGCAATGCAGAGTTTATGGTGCATTACGCTGCTGAACAACCAATAAATTGTCTTAAAATATTGTGAGCAAATTATTTATGTGTATAATGTAAACTAGCTAAGCATCTGGGTTGTAGTGTTAATTCATAGTTATTACTGTATTTTATCACGGCCCATTTTGTGCCAGCAATGCCGCAGGTGTATTTTATTTATGTCTCTTTATTTATGCCCAAAATTGTTTATTGTGGTGGGTGGCTGACTGCCAGTAGCAGCTAGTTGTAAACTATTATGAAATAACATCTGCCAAACAGAGAATGATTAATCTTCACTAGCTAGGATATGAATAAGTGTATTGATTTAAATATGCAAGTTCATATACCAGTTTTTTTAAGACATTATGCCGTAAGGCTTCGAAGAGCCAACCAAAAAATCAGTGATACGTAGAGACAGACGTGATCAAAGGCTGTTGTCCTAACATGGTGTACAGTACTACTAAATGTTCACTATGTTATGTTTTGACAAGAAGAAAGAACTAATATATTTGTGTTTGCATACAATCATATGCCTTCTATTGGAAAGTCAAACAGTAATAAAAAACTGCTTGCTGTGTTGTGGATCTACCAATGTAGAAATTGTGTAAAAGTATCTGAAGCCGATGAATGGGGTTTGACACCATGTCCCAAGAATATGTCTTAAATATTAATAAACGAAACTTTGAATTCACGTTCTTAAAAACAATCTATATAATGTAAGAATGGATATAAAGTTGTACAGATTAGCTACAGTTGTGAAATCTCACATACATGCTCACTGATCGCAGTCCCTCGCAGAAATATCCCAAGTGCTCTCATTGGTCTCCATTGGAGGTACCTACTGGGTTGCTGTCCCCCACTGTGATATTAGTAAAGACAATGTGACAATATTATAGTGAGTGTAAAGGCTTCCTTTTTTTTTTTTTTTTATATAATAAACATGTTATAATTTTAGGTCTTGACATTTGAGTTATCAGATTCCCTTTTGGAGCATCTGATGTTCAACTCTGGATATACCAAATTAGAAACTACCTTTTACAGCCGCTTGCCTTCTTTGCCTCTTATACCGGAAATTGCTCTCATATATACCTGAAGTCACAGAAGAAGGCTGGGAGGAAGCTACGGAGATTTGCTTTTGTGATATAATTAGTACAGCCAACAAATTCACAGACTCCACTATATGCTTGATAAAATATCTTGAATGGGCCTCGATGTACAGATCTGTTGTTCCTGATGTGGGGAAAGTTCTGCTGGCCTCCTACATATATTTTCGACTTGATCTTTTCTTTCTACCATCTGGAGCGACTTACTTATTTTTCTGGAAACTAGCCTTAACCTTGCAGTCCCTAAGACCCCTGAGGTATGGAAAATATAAAGAGCACACTCCTATTGCCACATCCATATAGGGAATTGGTATAATAAAAGAAAAAATTGGGCATAAAAAAGCCCTGAGCTGTGTTTGCTGGGTATTCTTACCCATAGTCGCATATGTCTTCAAGGTAACTTACAGAATTGGTAAAATGCTAATCCCCTTATGATACAGCAGGTTTACCGTCTGGTAGGCTCCGCCCTGCCTAAATTTGATTTACATGGGTATGTATTGCCCTATAAAATTTTACTACAATATCGCAGCCCCGGCTTGACATCTCTGCTTCTCAATGGGCCGATTTTTCTATCTTGCAATTTTCTAGTTCGTAATACTTCGCTGAATCTGTACCACTGATGAATGTATATGGTTTTGTGTGCTTGCTTTTGGGAATGTGTACGTGATTGTTTCTCTTCTTACAGTTGTGTACAATACCATATGTATGCTGATTATGTTCATTTAGGCTTTGTGTGTTCTTTTTGCCATTGGACATGTTGTGATGTCAATAGTTGTACTTTTATTCCCTTTTATATGATTTGAAAAAATCTTAAATCTTAAATAAATGCTTATTAAAAAATTGCACAGGATGGCTCTGATTCTCCTCTTCTGGGGTCCTCTGCTGGCACTCTAGGCTCTGACTGTTCCTCTTGCACCACCTTAGGAAACTGCTTTCTATGGTGGCACACCTGCGGGCTGTGCCTATGTGAAGAAGGAGAGCTGGATCAAGATAGGACTTAGGTAAGTATATAGGGAGGTGAGAGGGCAATACATTTATGGAGATAATTTTTTCCTTCATGCAGGGAATGCATTAGGGTTAAAATGTATTGTTTTTAGAACCACTTTAAGCTACATGGAAAACACATTATGATTGGACTATTCCCAGTATGCAAATCATTCAATTATTGCAAGAATGTCTAGATTCAGGTTGGGCCAAAGATAATGTAATGTTATATAAATAAGGGGTGTAGTCATACTTGGGAGATTTATCTGCACAATGTCTCCTTGTATGTTATTTGTAAAAAAAACAAACTCTATTGTATGAAATTAATTTTAATTACCTGAATTGTTTTTAAGCACATAAATTCAAATTTTGAAACTTTTAATAGAGTTTACATTACTAACTAGCACCTGAAAAGTCCTTATACAGTTGTGCTCAAAAGTTTGCATACCCTGGCAGAAATTGTGAAATTTTGGCATTAATATTAAAAATATGACTGATTATGCCAAAAAACTGTATTTTATTTAAAGATAGCAATAACACAAAGCCATTTATTATCACATAGTTTTTTGGATCCTTTTTAAATAATAATGATAACAGAAATCACCCAAATGGCCCTGATAAACAGTTTACATACCCTGGAATGTTTGGCCATGGTACAGACACAGAAGGTGGCACACACAGGTTAAAATGGCAAATAAAGGTTAATTTCCCACATTTGTGGCTTTTTAAATTACAATTAGTGTCTGTGTATAAATAGTCAATGAGTTTGTTAGCTCTCACATGGATGCACTAAGCAGGCTAGACACTGAGCCACGAGGAGGTAGAAAAGAACAGTGAAAAGCCCTACGTAACAAGGTAATGAAACTTTACCTTCCTTCCACCTTCCAGCAGGACAATGACCCCAAACACACTGCTAAAGCAACACTTGAGTTGTTTAAGGGGAAACATGTAAATGTGTTGGAATGGCCTAGTCAAAGCCCAGACCTCAATCCAATAGAAAATCTGTGGTCAGACCTAAAGATTGCTGTTCACAAGTGCAAACCATCCAACTTGAAGGAGCTGGAGCAGTTTTACAGGGAGGAATGGGCAAAAATCCCAGTGGTAAGATGTGGCAAGCTCATAGGGACTTATCCAAAGTGACTTGGAGCTGTGATAGCCACAAAAGGTGGCTCTACAATTGAATTTAGGGGGGTGAATAGTTATGCACATTTACTTTTTCTGTTATTTTGTCCTATTTGTTGTTTCTCAATAAAAAAAAAAAACATCTTCAAAGTTGTGGGCATGTTCTGTAAATTAAATGATGCAAATCCTCAAACAATCCATGTTAATTCCAGGTTGTGAGGCAACAAAACACGAAAAATGCCAAGGGGGTGAATACTTTTGCAAGGCACTGTACCCAAAAACACTTGCAGCTGTAATTGCAGCGAAAGGTGGTTCTACAAAGTATTGACTCAGGGGGGCTGAATACAAATGCACGCCACACTTTTCACATATTTATTTGTAAATCATTTCCTTTCCACTTCACAATTATGTGCCACTTTGTGTTGGTCTATCACATAAAATTCCAATAAAATACATTTACGTTTTTGGTTGTAACATGACAAATTGTGGAAAATTTCAAGGGGTATGAATACTTTTTCAAGGTACTGTACGTCACTCTCATGTTGATGCTTAAAGCCTGGTACACACGGGCTGAATATTGGCCAGTGTCAGCCCGGTTCAACAGAAACCGGCCAAATTTCAGCCTGTGTGTACATCAGCCTGTCCAAATGGCTGGCTTCTGGAATACTGGAAAACCAGCAGCTGATCGGCATACAATCAGTGCTGGCAGCCAATGGCTGCGAGCACTGACCGGTGTATTCTGGCAGGGGGGCGGTCCCCCTATCAGAACACAGTAGCTCAGCGGGGAGATTGCTGTACTAACATTGCATAGTTATTACAGCGAGCTCCTCAGTTTTTTTTTCATTCAGCTCGCTGGGTTGAACAAAAAAATGTGAAAGCGTGTACCAGGCTTAACAGTAATACTACAGTGAGAGGTTTCAGTAATAATCATTATGCAGGTAAGGGGGTGGTGGGAATGGATAGGAAACAGAATAGAACTGGGGACCTGTATTTGTACTAACAAATTGTAAGTGCTCTGTACGTTCCTACTGGAGAAATGCTATGCAGGAGGCACAACAGCAAGAGAGCAGGTATGAAGCAACAAGCTTATACTGTTCTCTTCAATTAGGATTCTCTGCATACTTTGCCTGCTGCCACTGATAACGTGAAAAATTGCATGTTGTTGTTACATTTTGCTAATTAGATGCATTTGTATGATATAAAATATGCTAATGTTAGATATAGTATTTACCTGTTTTGTAATATATTTTTAAAGCATTGGAGCATTAAACTTTGAAGCAAAGAGAACTGACAGTCTGCCCGTGACTAATAAGGTATTGTTAGATATAAGGTTTTTTGCTCTCGTGCCTTGCCTGAGTGTGGGGGTTTACTCCGATAATGTGACTCCTGGTAAGACATGCCTTTACTGCGAGCCCCCTCCTGGAGTGTCGAAAGTTTGAGCTGTTTCTGTGGGATCAGGTGAATAGGTTTTTAGAGGATCTCTGGTCAAGAGAACTTCCACAATACATTGCTATTGGTAGCTATGTATTAATGATGTTTGGCAAATACTATTATGTTCTTAGCTACAAAGTATAATCAATGAATGTAAATTTTTCCCATAGCAGACCAAAACCTCTGAAGAAGACCCTTTTGGGTTGAAACGCGTCAGGATTCATGCACAACCAGCATTTATATTATTGAATGTTGTGTATTACTGTGTCTGCATCAATTATATTGATTTTTACTCCCGGTACCAGAGCTTATATTTTAACTGTTATTGTCAACATGATATGAATGACATTAATAAAGCTATTCATTTTACTCTATACGAGTTACTTTCATAATTTAGTATATTCTCGGGGGAATTTACACATACTGTATGATATGAGCTGTTTACATTAATTATCATCACATTACTTAAGCTAGAAGCAGAACCTGTTAAAGGTTTACATTGTGTGGCATTGATGCTTGTATGTATGTAGGACCAACTAATTAATAGCTGCTGTAACGCTATGAACAGTTTTTTCTCCGACTTCTCCTACAACATATTAACATCAATATATGAAAGCTTTAATTAGAGACACTATTGAAAATAGTGGACACTTACTAGATGCTATTACGATGTACTATTTATATTTGTCTCATTGGTCATATTCAACGTTTGTAGTAGTTTACAGTCCCATGTATGTAGGCTATTAACAATTTGTGGACGCCAGAAACAAGCAACTAGAATGTCTAAAAAAACCCAAAAAAACAAAAAACAAATACTAAAACTCAGCTGCGTTTCCTATGTTTTTGATACAAAGATATATGTGGAAATACAAACAATGGATCAGTTTATATGAAATCTAGGAGTTCAACAAGTCCTCCATGAGCATATAATAACACAATTTCATGTGTTACAATGGAGTAGACAAATTCTAGCTTTTTAAATTCATAAGCTTACACTCCAACTCAATTTAATGCCACTGACTATTTGGACCAGCACAGGGCTTCTTAACCTTGGAGGAACCCTTGGCGAAAAGTTTGAGATCTCAGGGAATCCCTGAAATAATGTTCACACCTACAGCTCATAGAACATTGGTGTCATCAGAAGTTGTGGATATAATAGCAATTATTTTTAGAAATTTCAGATTTCATGATGCAGATACCATATTAAATATCCACTACAGGCAATTAGATAATTTGTGCATTTTACAATCTATATAGTCAGAAGTTAGAAAGGTCCTACCACTAATGACAAAAGTTATTGTAGACGAAGGTAATGTGTTTTGCAATATCTACAAATTTACAAATTATACATTTGAAGATTTGATATTCAGCCATGTAGATTTGCACATATTATCTGGATTTTCAAAATTACTTAAAGACAAGGCTCTAAATTCTTGCTTACAAATCTACTCCCATCCACTAATTAGGACTAACTTGCTATTTCTTTTTAACAATATAAAAAAAACGCTTTAGTTACTAAGCACATTATGAGGATTGTCCCTGGATCTGTAATACTAGAGGTATATTTCTGGCACAGTCTGGAGACCTGTAAAGGTATTTCCACTGTTGTAATCTCCTCAAATTCATTATCTAGTGTCTTTAGGTCAGACAATTTTGTCTGATGCAATAATTTCTCAAACTGTAAATATAATTCCAGTAGTTCTAGCATGAACATTAGATGATGTAAGAAGTGATTTATCACTGTGTTATTTACAGTAAATGCCAGTAAGGAAACTGTAGGGTTAAGAGATACCTGTTATTGGTTGAATAAATTAAAATTGTGAGCTTTCAAGATAATGTAAGATTCGTTGGAATCTTTTAAGGTAGCTTTTTAGGTAGATTTCTTTTAAAACCATGAAGTGTCAAGACCTGCAAATTACAGGTCTGATACTTTCAGCCACATTGAGAGATCCCTTGAAGCTACACCTATTTTTTTCGAAATAGCAGTTGTAGGTTATTGGATTATGAGATAGATGCAGTACATATAAATTTCTCTAGTCCTAATCCTACCTCATGTAAAGAGGCTGATTTGTTAAAGAAGTTGAACATTTTGACTCAAAATTATTTGAATATTTCACATCCTGGGGGTAGTTTATTGGGTCAAATATAAAAAAAAAGTACAATCAACTTGTAACTTACAAATTACCAGTAAACAGTGGTCCATAAGAAGCACGGTGGCATATAATATATTTTAAATAAGTTTTGTGTAGGACAAATAGAACTGTGTGAATAAGTACTTAATTATGAGCAGGTGCTTTTCAAATGATTGTATAACTGTAGTGAATATTCACACTATTTTTGAGTAAAGATTCTCAACTCTTTTAGTAAATCAGCCCAAGGGCTGCAGTGTCATAATCCTGGGAATCCTATTTTAGCACACACCCTTTTACCAGCATTTTTCATAGTAATACCCATATCATGGCAAGCTTCACAGCTTTAGGCTTAACTTGAACAGGGTAAAAATTATGATACAGACATTATAAGAAACGGGATGGTGACATATTTGAATTAGTAATCATTGGTGGCAGGAGGCGGAGCCTAGCAGAGCAGACATGCATTGTTAGAGCTCCACACCGCTGAGGAGAGAAGAGAAGGACAAAGCGGAGCCTGCAGGCTCAAAAGGTATCCATTTGAACCTTTTTGCCCCTGGGAACAAACTGTGAAAGTTTGGGCAGGAAATATGGTACTGGGAGGAAACCGTGGCAGAAATAAAAATCACCTCACAAAGAGCTCACAGGCACTCACTGCAGCTGAAGCAGCTCCAGTCACCTCACAAGATACAGCATCAGGGCGCTCTCACAGACAGAAAATGTCACAGCAAGACTCTCCATTTGAGTCAGATACAGAACAAATCCTCTCACAAACTTCTCCACAAGCCTCCTCAGTATCCCCAGTAATATTATTACAATTTGAAAAGATGCTTCATAAGGCTTTAAAACAAACCTCAGACCAAATAACAAAAAGCCTAACCAAAGAAATAAGAGAGCTGGGAAACCGCACCGCAGCCTTAGAAATAAAAATGGATGAAATTGAAATTACAACCCAAGAAAATATAACAGAATTGGAACAATTAAAAAAAGAGAATTTAATACTTCAAACTAAGCTCGAAGATTACGAAAATAGAGCCAGACGTTCAAACTTGCGCATAAGGGGAATACCTGAAACTGTGACAGACCTGCAATCTACTATTACTGCTCTATTACAAGAACTAAAGCCAGATATCCCTATTGAACGTTTAGAACTGGACAGAGTACACAGAGCCCTCACAGCCAAAAAGAAAGATGGACCCCCACGTGATATAATCACAAAATTTCATTATTACAGAACAAAAGAACAAATACTAATTGCTGCAAGAGAAAAAAAGGAACTTAATTTTCAAGGACACAATTATCAAATTTTTGCTGACCTATCCCAACTTACTATTACTAAAAGACGATCCATGAAACCCCAACTAATGGAACTGCAACGCCACAACATTATGTATCAATGGGGCTTCCCCTTTTCAGTCAGATTTAACTACCAAGGTACAATTTACAGAAGCAGATCAGCAGATGAACTACAACAAACCCTTTTAAAATTAAATCTGACAGAACCCACAAGCAGCAACTCTCCCACACGCAGAAGAATGGCATCATCTTCACCTTCAGGCAGCACCCAGAAAATTTCAGAACAAAATGGGAATCATCATTCTCACAAAAGAGGCCGTTATGCCACATCATCCATAGACCAAGAAGATTCAATGGACTGACATCCTAATTCCTGATATCTCTTCATTTATTATACTAAGAGATGGTTCTCTATAAAAAACCTGTATTTATAACTGAATGTAACTGCATTCTGATAGTCACACACTGTGTGGTATCATGTTACATTCCAGTTATATTTCTTATTACTTCTGATTCATATAGCCTTAGAATGTATAAGTGAAATAAGGAAATTCTTGTTCAGTTATATATTATCAAGTAATAACAATAGATTTATTACTTTTTAGGACAAATATATTCAATAATCCAGAAGTAATGGAAGCTTTTTCTTTCTTTTCTTAAAACAAATATATTATTACCTAACTATTTCCTAGAATTATGTTTTTGTTTATTCTAATCTGAAGCAATACAACCTCTATTTTATGAGTTAACATATCTAAACAGTTACATATGAATACAATATGTAATTGTTTACTCTAAAAGGGTTAAAATCCCAAAATAATTCAAACTATCTTCATCAATACCAAAGTTATTAACAGTACCTTTCTAACTGAATTATTTAGCCTAGGGCAAGACTAACCATATACAACCACCCTGGAATAAATAATTTCAACAAAAACTATATTCTGCACTCCAATTAATGAAACATCATTTTGATGTCTTTTGACATAGCAGCACTTCTCTCCTGTAAGCGGAAGATCCGTGTACCCCCATTAGCCCTCCTCATTCTCCCAACCATATTATGTGGGAGTGTGACGAAGGCACTTATTCCCCTGAGAGAGATATTTATTCTCTTTCACGGGTAAATTGTGATTACTTGCAAAAAATAATTTATACAATGTATCATCTAATCTCATATGTTTTTTGTTTACTGTTTACTCCAGAATTCACTGGTTTCTTTTCTATCTATTCATCTCTTCAGTCCACACAGGTTGATCTGCGCAGTCAGCTCTGCATAACAAAAAGTAAGTCAAAACTATTTGATCTATTGCCATGGCACCACTGAATATACTTTCCCTGAATGTTCAGGGAATAAATGTCCCTCAAAAAAGGACCAAAGCCTTCCGTACTTTCCATAACAAGAAGGCTCACATAGTATGCCTCCAAGAAACACACTTCACCAAAGATTCTACTCCAAAATATATTTCTCCTTTTTATCAACAAATTTACACGGCTTCTGCCTGTACCAAGCAAAGGGGAACTCTAATTGCATTTCACCGATCCACACCATTCACCTTATCATCAGAAATTAAAGACCCAGAAGGTAGATACCTGATACTCATGGGTTATATAATGGATACAGCAATCACGGTGATTTCCTACTACGCTCCTAACAAACAACCTACACCATTCCTCTCACATATATTACAAGTGATTAATACACACAAAATAGGAACAGTGATAATGTGTGGGGATTCGAACCAGGTCCTCCTCCCATTTCTAGATAAATCACCTTTTACACCATCCAAAATAACCTCTAGATTACCTTTTTCTCAACTTCTTTCCAAATACAATCTGGTAGATTCATGGAGAGAAATTAACCCAATGAAAAAGAAATTCACTTATTTCTCGCACCCTCATCAAACCTTCACCAGAATAGATCATATTTTTCTAACAATAGGAATGATACCAGAAATTATTGCATCAGATATAATTCCGATTCCGTGGTCTGACCATAATGCAGTATACACTACTATAGCCTCAGCCATACCAAAAGCGCATGACCCAACGTGGTACTTACCGGACATAATGCTCAAACACCCACTACATCAGATGGCCATTGAACAAGCTTTAAAAGAATACATATCAATTAATAATACAACAGACATTTCCCCAATAACACTGTGGGAAGCTCATAAGCCTGTCTTGCGTGGTACAATACAAAGACAAATGGCACTATTTAAACGGGAACGCAAAAATCTAGCAAAAAAACTAGAACTCAATTTTAATGCAGCCTACATATCATTTCAAGATAATCCATCTCAGAGTACAAAATCTCATCTGGAAAAATCTAGATTGGAATACGATCTATTTCTCACTGAGTCAGTTGATAAATCCCTCAAACGCTCCAAACACAATTTCTACATGAATACAAACAAACCAGGTACATATTTGGCTCGGGCATTAAATTCAACTAACAAATCTTTCAAACCAATACGTTTGAAATTATCAAAAAATGTTTACACTTGTAATCCAGTTAAAATAGTCCATAAATTTCACTCACATCTCGCAACTTTATACAAGACAAACAATGAATTTAATCCTACAGAGGCTGAATCCTTCTTCTCAAAAATAACCTTACCTGAGTTATCTCAGAATCAAAAAAGCAGTTTGGATGAGCCTATAACTATAGATGAAGTTGCTAACGCCATAAAAGACCTAAAACTTAACAAAAGACCAGGCCCAGACGGCTACTCGGCTTTATACTATAAAACATTCTCAGAAATACTCTCTCCCATTCTCACTGAAACTTTTAACAAACTTCTAGATGGACATTCTTTTCGGCAAGAAACACTAATGGCAATTGTTTGTATGATCCCAAAACCCCTTTCTGATGATACTTCCTGTGTGAATTATCGGCCTCTCTGTTAAACCTCGATATTAAATTATTAGCAAAAATAATAGCAAAACGCCTCAATAGCATTATAGGAAAATTAATAAATAGAGATCAAGTAGGCTTCATGCCAAATAGACAGGCAGGCGATAATATACGCAGGGCAGTGTTATTGGCACATATTGCTAAAAAACGGAAAATCCCTTTATGTTTTCTATCTCTCGATATTAAGAGGGCATTTGACACAGTATCCTGGCAATATATGCAATATTCATTACAAAAATGGGGTTTTGGACCCCACTTTTTAACATGGATCAAAGCATTGTATAATAAACCCAAAGCCTATATAAAATATGCTGGATACAAATCTGAAGCCTTTAATATCGAAAGAGGTACCCGACAGGGTTGCCCATTATCTCCCCTATTATTTGCCCTTATACTCGAACCCATGGCCCAATACATCAGAACAAACCAAACTATAACTGGCATTGAAGTAGGAGGTATTACACACAAATTATGTATATTTGCAGACGATATATTACTTTTTCTATCATCACCACAGGTCTCTGGTCCTAACTTAATACCAGCTCTTGATGGATTTGCAGCCCTATCCGGCCTTATGATTAATCCTAAGAAATGCCTAGTGCTTAATATTTCACTCACAAACATGGAATTGATCCCGGCTAGGGCTGCACTCCCATTCACATGGGCAGAAAAATCAATCCCATATCTTGGAATTCATTTAACAGCATCTCATTCTGACTTATTCTCAACCAATTATCCTCCTGTATTAAGACAGATCACAAATCTAATAAAACAATGGTCGCAACTTCCTTTATCCTGGATAGGGAAGATTAATGCAATCAAAATGACTATTCTACCCAAATTGCTTTATCTATTCAGAGTCCTCCCTATTCCAATTCCTTCCTATTTTTTGAGAATAGTACAAAAAAGAGCAACTTCGTTTATATGGGGCTCTTCTAAACCACGTATACCTATACACACACTACATCTTCCCAAAAATAAAGGAGGCCTGGGATACCCTAATTTTACTAACTACTATAGAGCAGCACATTTGGCCAGTCTGTCCAAATACCATGCAAAACAGGAAATCCCATTATGGGTATTTATAGAGGCTTCAGAAAATGACCCTCTATTAATATCAAATTTATTATGGCTTGATCCTAAAGACCGCTTTAAAATTCATAATCCCATAACTAAACACTTCTTATCTCTCTGGGATAAACTAAAAACCAAATATCAGTTACAATCTCCACACAATCCTCTCCTTTCTTTTATCAGAAATCCGGCCTTTTATCCGGCATGGATCTACCCAAATTCTTTTAAAGCTTGGACAACATCAGGCATTCAGACACTAAATGACTTCATAGCATCTAAATCATTCCTTTCATTCCCATCGCTTAGAGAAAAATATGATCTACCAAACTCTGAGATATTCAGATATCTCCAAATCAAAAATTTCTATACACCATTCCTAAAGGGGGATACACCATTATCCCAATTATCCATTTTTGAATCAATCTGTACAAAAGATCCATTTGCTAAAGGTACAATTTCATCACTTTATAATCAATTATATGGAGTAGCAAATCTTAATAGACCCTCTTACGTTCAGAGGTGGGAGGAGGACCTGGGACGAACTTTAGAAGACACGGACTGGTCTAACATATGGCTCACATCTAAGTCATCCTCACCCAACATCTTAGCATTGGAGACAAATTATAAAGTCCTAACTCGCTGGTACCTTGTACCCGCTAGAGTGGCAAAATATTCACCTAATACCTCAGCTCTTTGTTTTCGAGGATGCCCAGAAATAGGCACATATTTACACATATGGTGGACGTGCCCAGTAATCCAAACCTTCTGGAAGGAAGTCTTCGTGATTGCATCTAAAATATTTAAAAAAAATAATACAACCAGATCCATATTTAACTTTACTTAATCTAAAACCGGAATGGTTAACACTCTCTCAATTCAAACTTATGATCCAACTAATAACGGCTGCAAAACAAACAGTGGCCAAGGCATGGAAATCTCCTACATTGGTACTAGCAGAAACAATTCACAGAATGAATAATACAATGTCCCATGCTAAGATGGTAGCCATCGATCAAAATCAAATTCCAAAATTTGAAAAACTTTGGCATCCTTGGATAAAACAACAGTTCCTGTCAAACTTCAATGACTCTGTCCTGTTGCCATGGTAACAGATTAAATGACTTACAGAGACACCCATTCTAAGGCTTCAAAGAGAACTAAAAAGAATAATAAACTGACGAGCGGGACAACCTTGTGGACCATACCTCTACCTTTCAACCCTTTTTCTTCTTTCTCTTTCCTTTTCTCCACCTTACGATTAAAGCTCATTATCAGAATTTATTTGACCTATATACACTCTACTTGTAAACAATATGTATAGTAGGTATAATTCATTTAAATACCTACAAAAGTAACTAAGGAAATGATATATATCTTTAATTTAGGTTTACGTGAACCCAATGTTAATATTTGAAATTTCATGATATTTACCTATATAAACCCTACTGTAAAACAATGAGCTTACTTTATAGATCCTTGTAAACTTACTTTATGTATCTTTATAACATTGTATACTCAATAAACTTCTTTTGACAAGGAATTAGTAATCATTATATTATGTGTCAATTGCCTATATATTTTCACATTTATTTTGTGTATTTTGTGTATTCTGTATTGTCATGTTGTTTTAAATGTGTTTAAAGTGGTCAGCATAGCTATAGGACCTTGGATTTTCTCTATTTCTTCTCTAGTTTGCTAGCCATTTATTATAATTCTTAAGAATTAGTTTTCTTTAAAGTGCACCATTAATTGCTGTGTATAACATACAAAAGATGGCTTTAATTATTAGCAATTTCTGACAGGTTAATATGTGTGTATGGTAGATATTCAATGCCTTTGTTTTCTGTTTTTTCATTGAATGGTATTGTATGTATACAGTATATTTACAAATTGAATGCAATTGGCCTCACATACACATAATGGACCTAAATTTACTACATCCATATTAAAATGGAGGCAATGAAAATATATGGTAGCTTCAGCTTGAAATACTTGCTACTTTCCTGATTTCCTCTTTAGTTTTGATACCGATACAAGGACCAACATCTGATATTTTATAAAAGGCACCTGAGTTTGCAAACAATACACACATTTTTTTTTATCTTTTAACTTATGTCCTTTGTAATAGTGACACATTACCCAGCTGTCAATGTGTGAAAAAATATTGCTGTCCTTTACTGGCTGCAATGAGTACAACCAAAAGCTCTTCATAAGTCCAAGTCAGCTTTAACTTCCTGCCCAGCCACTGTATACAATATATAGGGTACGCACTAAATTAGACACTCCAGGTTCTCCCCTTTGCTAACATATATACATAATAATAAATTCCTCAAATCAATGGGAGTACATCAGTAAGGACCAATTAAGCAAAACCTGCTTTAACTCAACCATCTGAGGAAAAGACAATATATATATGGCAACTCACTGGACTATATTAACCACTAACAGACTGGAAGATTTGCCCGCTTAAAGGGGTTGTAAAGGTAAAATTTTTTTAATGCATAGAATGCATTAAGGTGAAAAAACATCTGACAATACCGCCCCCCCAGCCCCCCTGTTTTACTTACCTGACCCCTCGAAAGTCCCGCACTCACCCCCGACATCCTCTTCGCCGCTCAGCCTGGTTGTTGATTGGCTAGAGTGGATGGATTGAAAACAGCGCAGCCATTGGCTTGCGCTGCTGTCAATCACATCCAATGACGCGGTGCGCTGGGGGGCGGGGCCGAGTGATACAGTGAGCGGCTATGGCTGCCGGCTGTATCACGGGAGCGCGCACACAAGCACTCAACACCATGCGAGGGAGCTCGCATGAAAGTGTTGAGTCCTTGCAGGGGGGGAGCTGAGACAGCCACCGAGGGACCCCAGAAGACCAGGTTTGGGGCCACTCTGTGCAAAACGAGCTGCACAGTGGAGGTAAGTATAACATTTTTGTTATTTAAAATAAAAAAAATAAATAACTTTAGTGATCCTTTTATGACCAGGCCATTTTTTGCGATACGGCACTGAGTTGATTCAAATGACAATTGCGCAGTCATACGACGCTGTACCAAAACAAAATTTACGTCCTTTTTTTCCCCACAAATAGAGCTTTCTTTTGGTGGTATTTGATCACCTCTGTGGTTTTTATTTTTTGTGCTATAAACAAAAAAAGAGCGACAATTTTGAAAAACAAAAACAAAATTTTTTACTTTTTGCTGTAATAAATATCCCCAAAAATGTTTTTAAAAATTAAATTTCTTCATTAGTTTTGGTCAATATATATTCTTCTACATGTTTTTGGTAAAAAAAAAAATCGCAATAAGCATATATAGTTAGTTATAGCGTCTACAACCTATGGGATAGATTTATGGCATTTCTAATATTTATTGAACATGGCCAGTGGTCATTGTGACCGCCGGCCACACGCATCGGCTCCCCCGCTGTGCAGCCGACACTTGCGCGCCTGCTATAGGCATTTAAAGGGCTGATGTACAGTTACAACAGTTCACGGGATCATGCCGACCTGCCGCCGTATAATGACGGCAGTTGGTCGGCAAGTGGTTAAATTGTTACTTTATTGATTATCAAGAATAATTAGAATGTACAAATCCATATTAAAATTGGTACCACTCACAACAAACACACCTAAAATCACACATACGCACCTCTCTCTCATGGCAAAAAAACATACCCCTGTATGCAAATTAGCAATAATCGCTAATACAAATATATATATATATATATATATATATATATATATATATATATACACACAGTGGGGACGGAAAGTATTCAGGCCCCTTACATTTTTCACTCTGTTATATTGCAACCATTTGCTAAAATCATTTAAGTTCATTTTTTTTCCTCATTAATGTACACACAGCACCCCATATTGACAGAAAAACACAGAATTTTTGACATTTTTGCAGATTTATTAAAAAATAAAAACTGAAATGTCACATGGTCCTAAGTATTCAGACCCTTTGCTCAGTATTTAGTAGAAGCGCCTTTTGATCTAATACAGCCATGAGACTTTTTGGGAAAGATGCAACAAGTTTTTCACACCTGGATTTGGGGATCCTCTGCCATTCTTTCTTGCAGATCCTCTCCAGTTCTGTCAGGTTGGATGGTAAGCGTTGGTGGACAGCCATTTTTAGGTCTCTCCAGAGATTCTCAATTGGGTTTAAGTCAGGGCTCTGGCTGGGCCATTCAAGAACAGTCATGGAGTTGTTGTGAAGCCACTCCTTCGTTATTTTAGCTGTGTGCTTAGGGTCATTGTCTTGTTGGAAGGTAAACCTACGGCCCAGTCTGAGGTCCTGAGCACTCTGGAGAAGGTTTTCGTCCAGGATATCCCTGTACTTGGCCATATTCATCTTTCCCTCGATTGTAACCAGTCGTTCTGTCCCTGCAGCTGAAAAACACCCCCACAGCATGATGCTGCCACCACAATGCTTCACTGTTGGGACTGTATTGGACAGGTGATGAGCAGTGCCTGGTTTTCTCCACACATACCGCTTAGTATTAAGGCCAAAAAGTTCTATCTTGGCCTCATCAGACCAGAGAATCTTATTTCTCACCATCTTGGAGTACTTCAGGTGTTTTTTAGCAAACTCCATGCGGGCTTTCATGTGTCTTGCACTGAGGAGAGGCTTCCGTCGGGCCACTCTGCCATAAAGCCCTGACTGGTGGAGGGCTGCAGTGATGGTTGACTTTCTACAACTTTCTCCCATCTGCCGACTGCATCTCTGAAGCTCAGCCACATTGATCTTTGGGTTCTTCTTTACCTCTCTCACCAAGGCTCTTCTCCCCCGATAGCTCAGTTTGGCCAGACGGCCAGCTCTAGGAAGGGTTCTGGTCATCCCAAATGTCTTCCATTTAAGGATTATGGAGGCCACTGTGCTCTTAGGAACCTTAAGTGCAGCAGAAATTTTTTTGTAACCTTGGCCAGATCTGTGCCTTGCCACAATTCTGTCTCTGAGCTCTTCAGGCAGTTCCTTTGACCTCATGATTCTCATTTGCTCTGACATGCACTGTGAGCTGTAAGGTCTTATATAGACAGGTATGTGGCTTTCCTAATCAAGTCCAATCACTATAATCAAACACAGCTGGACTCAAATGAAAGTGTAGAACCATCTCAAGGATGATCAGAAGAAATGGACAGCGCCTGAGCTGTCACATGACCATGTGATATTTCTGTTTTTCTTTTTTAATAAATCTGCAAAAATGTCAACAATTCTGTGTTTTTCTGTCAATATGGGGTGCTGTGTGTACATTAATGAGGAAAAAAAATTAACTTAAATGATTTTAGCAAATGGCTGCAATATAACAAAGAGGGAAAAATTTAAGGGGGTCTGAATACTTTCCGTCCCCACTGTATATACACACACACACACACACACACAGTATATATATACAGTGGGGACGGAAAGTATTCAGACTCCCTTAAATTTTTCACTCTGTTATATTGCAGCCATTTGCTAAAATCATTTAACCACTTCAATACAGGGCATTTATACACCTTCCTGCCCAGACCAGTTTTCAGCTTTTATCGCTGTCGCAGTTTGAATGACAATTGTGCGATCATGCAACACTGTACCCAAACTAAATTTTTATCATTTTGTTCCCACAAATAGAGCTTTCTTTTGGTGATGTTTGATCACCTCTGCAGTTTTTATTTTTTTCTAAACAAATAAAAAAAGACTGAAAATTTTGAAAAAAATAAAAGTTTTGCTTTTGTTTCTGTTAAAAAATTTTGTAAATAAGTAAGTTTTCTCTTGCACTGATGGGCACTGATAAGGTGGCACTGACGGGTACTGATAAGGCGGCACCAATGAGGTGGCACCAATGAGCGGGCACTGACGATGGGCACTGATATGCGGCACTGATGGGCACTGGTAAGCGGCACTGATGGGTGGCACTGATATGCAGCACTGATAGGCGGCACTGATGGGCACTCATGGGTGGCACTGATGGGCACTGAAAGGCTGCAAAGATGGGTTCTTATGGGTGGCACTGCTGGGCACTGGTAGGCGGCACTACTGGGCACTGATGGGCACTGATACGTGGCACTGATGGGAACTGATATGCGGCACTGATAGGCATCCCTGGTGGCACTGGCAGTGGTAGGCATTGTGAGTGGGCACTGATTGGCAGCTGCCTGAACATTGATTGGCAGCTGCCTGGGCACAGATTAGTATTTCCCTGGGGGTCTAGGGGGCATACCTGGTGGTCCTGTGTGGATGGCTTCCCTGGTGGTCCTGGGCGGCTTCCCTGGTGGTCCTGGGCGGCTTCCCTGGTGGTCCTGGGTGGGATCCGAGGGGGGGAGCTGTGCTGATAAACAATCGGCAAGGATCACCGTGATAAACAAATGGCAACGATCGCCATGATGTGCGCCCCCGGGGGCGCACAGCGGCTCAATATGCTGCGGACATCATATGACACCCAGTCAGGTTATTGAAACCACTTTGCTGCAGTCATTCTGCTATATGGCGGGCGGCAAGTGGTTAAGTTCATTTTTTTTCCTCAATAGTGTACACACAGCACCGCCGTATTGACAGAAAAACACAGAATTGTTGACATTTTTGCAGATTTATTAAAAAAGAAAAAATGAAATATCACATGGTCCTAAGTATTCAGACCCTTTGTTCAGTATTTAGTAGAAGCACCCTTTTGATCTATTACAGCCATGAGTCTTTTTGGGAAAGATGCAACAAGTTTTTCAAACCTGGATTTGGGGATCCTCTTCCATTCTTTCTTGCAGATCCTCTCCAGTTCTGTCAGGTTGGATGGTAAACGTTGGTGGACAGCCATTTATAAGTCTCTCCAGAGATGCTCAATTAGGTTTAAGTCAGGGCTCTGGCTGGGCCATTCAAGAACAGTCATGGAGTTGTTGTGAAGCCACTCTTTCGTTATTTTAGCTGTGTGCTTAGGGTCATTTTCTTGTTGGAAGGTAAACCTCGGCCCAGTCTGAGGTCCTGAGCACTCTGGAGAAGGTTTTCGTCCAGGATATCCCTGTACTTGGCCGCATTCATCTTTCCCTCGATTGCAACCAGTCGTCCTGTCCCTGCAGCTGAAAAACACCCCCACAGCATGATGCTGCCACCACCATGCTTCACTGTTGGGACTGTATTGTACAGGTGATGAGCAGTGCCTGATTTTCTCCACACATACCGCTTAGAATTAAGGCCAAAAAGTTCTATCTTGGTCTCATCAGACCAAAGGATCTTATCTCTCACCATCTTGGAGTCCTTCAGGTGTTTTTTTTAGCAAACTCCATGCGGGCTTTCATGTGTCTTGCACTAAGGAGAGGCTTCCGTCGGGCCACTCTGCCATAAGGCCCCGACTGGTGGAGGGCTGCAGTGATGGTTGACTTTCTACAACTTTCTCCCATCTCCCGACTGCATCTGTGGAGCTCAGCCACAGTGATCTTTGGGTTCTTCTTTACCTCTATCACCAAGGCTCTTCTTCCCCGATAACTCAGTTTGGCCGGACGGCCAGCTCTAGGAAGGGTTCTGGTCGTCCCAAACGTCTTCCATTTAAGGATTATGAAGCCACTGTGCTCTTAGGAACCTTAAGTGCAGCAGAAATGTTTTTTGTAACCTTGGCCAGATCTGTGCCTTGCCACAATTCTGTCTCTGAGGTCTTCAGGCAGTTCCTTTGACCTCATGATTCTCATTTGCTCTGACATGCACTGTGAGCTGTAAGGTCTTATATAGACAGGTGTGTGGCTTTACTAATCAAGTCCAATCAGTATAATCAAACACAGCTGGACTCAAATGAAGGTGTAGAACCATCTCAAGGCTGATCAGAAGAAATGGACAGCACCCGAGTTAAATATATGAGTGTCACAGCAAAGGGTCTGAATACTTAGGACCATGTGATATTTCAGTTTTTCCTTTTTAATAAATGTGCAAAAATGTCAACAATTCTGTGTTTTTCTGTCAATATGGGGTACTGTGTGTACATTAATGAGGAAAAAAATTAACTTAAATGATTTTAGCAAATGGCTGCAATATAACAAAGAGTGAATACTTTCTGTCCCCACTGTGTATATATATATATATATATATATATATATATATATATATATATATATATAATATGTGTGTGTGTGTGGTAGTTCCAGGATTGACCCAAGATATATTTTTGTGAATTAATGTATGATGTGGTCTAGAGGAGGATCAATGTTTGTGTACAGTTATATCAGCTCTGTAGGTATGTAGGAATATAGCCACAGCAATAATAAATCAGCCAAGAGATATGTGTGAACATGTATATCGCCTCCCTCGCACATCAGTCATGTTCCAGGTAGCACAGAGTGAGTATGTTCCACCACCAACTTGGAAATGAATCCTCAATGTCTTAAATGTCCATGTGTGTCACAGAGACCAGATTGTCATGGAATGTTCCTTAGGGTGCATGCATGTTATAGTTATCAGTCCAGACGTCTCTGACAATATAAGACCAGAATTGCCATTTCAGGAGGATTCCTGCTTGGATGTTGAAATCCCAAGTCAAAAATATGGGGATCACCAATGCCCCAGGAGAGAGGGTGGATGTGGAATGTGAATTCAAGCCTGACCAGTTTCGCCAGACAGTCGGCTGCTTCAGAGGCAAAATGGAGACTAGCTTTGTCACCGTGTGCTTAAAAATGTTTGCATAAGAACCCATTTGTGACTAGAATTGAATCCCATCTATCATTAGGATTACCAGCCCTACCCCATACACATACATATACAATATCTCACAAAAGTGAGTACACCTTTCACATTTTTGTAAATATTTTATTATACCTTTCCATGTGAAGAAATGACACTTTGCTACAATGTAAAGTAGTGAGCGTACAGCTTGTATAACAGTGTAAATTTGCTGCCCCCTCAAAATAACTCAACACAAAGCCATTAATAGTAAAGAAACAATGCAGCGCTAAATTAGTAGGATAATTGGTAATGTGAAAAGTCCCAAAAAGAACTAAATTAATTGTCAGAAATAGAAAAAACATATAAAAATTCTGTACTTTACATAAATGAATACATGCTATGATATGATAAAAAATCATCAAAATGAAAAAGTGTGCCACAAAAAAGATATATTAATCCACCAAAAAATTTTTTTAAGTGTTAAATTAGTAAAAACAACAAAGATGAATGCTGAATAACATCCAAGTGCTTATTATTCATCGTAGATGAAAAGTATATATATATATATATATATAAAGTCCCATCACAAACAGTGCAAATGATTAAAGGAAAAATAGTCCATAAACATGGTATAGATGCTAATCAAAAGGATGTGGTAAGAATAGGTCCAATATCCCAAATGTTAAACACACCTGAGTGAGTAATGAGGCTCCTTACCGACTCCAATAACCACACAGGTAGTCTCACCAAGCACAGGGAATATTATGGTCTCCCAAGAACCTATACCGGCATCTGTAGTAATGGCTAGATCTGCATTGCTCGGAAGATACAAACAAGAAATGCTCCCATAGTGTAATCGTTCCAAACGAAGGATTTATTGTATAAAAAATTGCACTTACAACAAAATCAAGTCAATAAGGCATAAACGAGATGTAGTTAAATGTCCTGGCGTCTCCACAGGCTTCCCGCTGTACATAAGCTTCCCATCGGTCTCAGCAAAGGAAAAAACGTAGTTGCGTCAGCGTCACAGGCCACGCCTGTGCTGAGACCGATGGGAAGCTTATGTACAGTAACATACTGTAACATGTAACATGTACTGTAACATACTGAAGCATGATCCCCATCTTTGGAGACTGGGCGCAGGACAGTATTCCAACATAATGATGACTCCAAACACATCTCCAAGAGGACCACTGCCTTGCTAAAGGAGGGTAAAGGTGATGGACTGGTCAAGCATGTCTCCAGACCTTAACCCTATTGAGCATCTGTGGGGCATCCGCAAATGGAAGGTGGAGGAGTGCAAGGTCTCTAACATCCACCAGCTCCATGATGTCATCATGGAGGAGTGGAAGAGGACTCCAGTGGCAACCTGTGAAGCTCTGGTGAACTCCATGCCCAAGAGGTTTAGGGCAGTGCTGAAAAATAATGACACTTTGGACCCAATTTGGATATTTTCACTTAGGGGTGTACTCACTTTTGTTGCCAGCGGTTTAGACATTAACCACTTCAGCCCCGGAAGGATTTACCCCCTTCCTGACCAGAACACTTTTTACAATTTGGCACTGCGTCGCTTTAACTGCCAATTGTGCGGTCATGCAATGCTGTACCCAAACGAAATTTGCGTCCTTTTCTTCCCACAAATAGAGCTTTCTTTTGATGGTATTTGATCACCTCTGCCGTTTTTATTTTTTGCGCTATAAACAGAAAAAGACCGAAAATTTTGAAAAAAAAAGATTTTCTACTTTTTGTTATAAAAAAAAATCCAATAAACTCAATTTTAGTCATACATTTAGGCCAAAATGTATTCGGCCACATGTCTTTGGTAAAAAAAAGTCAATAAGTGTATATTTATTGGTTTGTGCAAAAGTTATAGCGTCTACAAGCTAGGGTACATTTTCTGGAATTTACACAGCTTTTAGTTTATGACTGCCTATGTCATTTCTTGAGGTGCTAAAATGGCAGGGCGGTACAAAACTTCCCCAAATTACCCCATTTTGGAAAGTAGACACCCCAAGGAAATTGCTCAGAGGCATGTTGAGCTCATTGAATATTAATTTTTTTTGTCCCAAGTGATTGAATAATGACAAAAAAAACCCAAATTTACAAAAAGTTGTCACTAAATGATATATTGCTCACACAGGCCATGGGCATATGTGGAATTGCACCCCAAAATACATTCAGCTGCTTCTCCTGAGTACAGGGATACCACATGTGTGGGACTTTTTGGGAGCCTAGCCGCGTATGGGGCCCCGAAAACCAATCACCGCCTTCAGGATTTCTAAGGGTGTAAATTGTTGATTTCACTCTTCACTGCCTATCACAGTTTCGGAGGCCATGGAATGCCCAGGTGGCACAACCCCCCCCCCAAATGACCCCATTTTGGAAAGTAGACACCCCAAGCTATTTGCTGAGAGGCATGGTGAGTATTTTGCAGCTCTCATTTGTTTTTGAAAATGAAGAAAGACAAGAAAAAACATTTTTTTTTCTTTTTTCAATTTACAAAACTTTGTGACAAAAAGTGAGGTTTGCAAAATACTCACTATACCTCTCAGCAAATAGCTTGGGGTGTCTACTTTCCAAAATAGGGTCATTTGGGGGGGGGGGGGGGGGTTGTGCCACCTGGGCATTCCATTGCCTCCGAAACTGTGATAGGCAGTGAAGAGTGAAATTAAAAATTTACACCCTTAGAAAGCCTGAAGGCGGTGCTTGGTTTTCGGGGTCCCGTACAGGGCTAGGCTCCCAAAAAGTCTCACACATGTGGTATCCCTGTACTCAGGAGAAGCAACAGAATGTATTTTGGGGTGTAATTTCACATATTCCCATGGCATGTTTGAGCAATATATCATTTAGTGGCAACTTTGTGCAAAAAAAAAAAAAAAAATTGTCTCTTTCCCGCAACTTGTGTCACAATATAAAATATTCCATGGACTCGACATGCCTCTCAGCAAATAGCTTGGGGTGTCTACTTTCCAAGATGGGGTCATTTGGGGGGGTTTTGAACAGTCCTGGCATTTTATGCACAACATTTAGAAGCTTATGTCACACATCACCCACTCTTCTAACCACTTGAAGACAAAGCCCTTTCTGACACTTTTTGTTTACATGAAAAAATTATTTTTTTTTGCAAGAAAATTACTTTGAACCCCCAAACATTATATATTTTTTTTAAAGCAAATGCCCTACAGATTAAAATGGTGGGTGTTTCATTTTTTTTTAAAACACTATTTGCACAGCAATTTTTCAAACGCATTTTTTGGGGAAAAAACACACTTTTTTAAATTTTAATGCACTAAAACACACTATGTTGCCCAAATGTTTGATGAAATAAAAAAGATGATCTTAGGCCGAGTACATGGATACCAAGCATGACATGCTTTAAAATTGCGCACAAACGTGCAGTGGCAACAAAATAAATACATTTTTAAAAGCCTTTAAAAGCCTTTACAGGTTACCACTTTAGATTTACAGAGGAGGTCTACTGCTAAAATTACTGCTCTCGATCTGACCTTCGTGGTGATACCTCACATGCATGGTGCAATTGCTGTTTACATTTGACGCCAAACCAACGCTTGCGTTCGCCTTAGCGCGAGAGCAGGGGGGGACAGGGGTGCTTTTTTTTTTCTTTATTATTTTTTTGCTTTTTTATCTTATTTTTAAACTGTTCCTTTCATTTTTTTTTTTTTTAAATCATTTTTATTGTTATCTCAGGGAATGTAAATATCCCCTATGATAGCAATAGGTAGTGACAGGTACTCTTTTTTGAAAAAATTGGGGTCTATTAGACCTTAGATGTCTCCTCTGCCCTCAAAGCATCTGACCACACCAAGATCGGTGTGGTAAAAGGCTTTCCCCATTTCCCAATGGCGCTGTTTACATCCGGCGAAATCTAATGCCGCGTACACACGGTCGGACTTTCCGGCATACTTGGTCCGGCGGACCAGAGTGTGCCGGACAATCCGCCCGTGTGTGGGCGGCGGCGGACTTTTCCGGCGGACTTCTTCCCAAAAGCCCGCCGGACCTAGATTTCAAACATGTTTGAAATCTTTCCGTCGGACTCAGTTTCGGGCGGAAAGTCCGCTCGTGTGTGTGCTGGTCCGACGGAAAGCCCGCTCGTGTGTAGGCTGGTCCGACAGACCAAATACGACACGAGGGGATGGTATTGCATCTCGCGCTCGCTGCAATAGGAAAAACAAATCTTCCTATTGCGGCGAGCGCGGGGCATACCAGGCCCTTAGGTCTGGTATGGATTATAAAGGGGAACCCCGCTACGCCGAAAAAACAGCGTGGGGTCCCCCTAAAATCCATACCAGACCCCGATCCGAGCACGCAGCCTGGCCGGTCAGGAAAGGGGGTGGGGACGAGCGAGCGCCCCCCCCCCCCTCCTGAACCGTACCAGGCCGCATGCCCTCAACATGGGGGGTGGGTGCTTTGGGGGAGGGGGGCGCCCTGCGCCCCCCCCCAAAGCACCTTGTCCCCATGTTGATGAGGACAAGGGCCTCTTCCCGACAACCCTGGCCGTTGGTTGTCGGGGTCTGCGGGCGGGGGCTTATCGGAATCTGGGAGCCCCCTTTAATAAGGGGGCCCCCAGATCCCGGCCCCCCACCCTATGTAAATGAGTATGGGGTACATGGTACCCCTACCCATTTACCTAGGAAAAAAGTGTAAGTAATAAAACACACTACACAGGTTTTTAAAATATTTTATTAAACAGCTCCGGGGGGGGGATCTTCCTCCGGCTTCGGGGGTCTTCTTCCGGCTTCGGGGGTCCCTCCGCTTCATCTTCTCCCGGCGTCCGGTTGGTTCTTCTCCGCTCTCCGGCCTCTTCTCCCGGTGTCGCAGGTCTTCGGCCGGCCCCTCCGCTCTCTTCATGTAGCTCTATTGCGAGCGGAGGTCCGGACTTCTGGGCTTCTTGGCTTCTTGGCTTCTTGGCTTCTTGGCTTGGCTTGGCTTCTCTTCTCTTCCCCCAGATGTTGACACGACGCTCTCTCCGGCTGGACTGGTTTCTGAGGGCTGCGTTGTGACTTATATAGGCGGAGACCCCGCCCCCATATGATGTCACAGTCCCTGGGCATGCTGGGACTGTGACGTTTTAGGGGGCGTGGTCGGGGGCGTGGTCGACCACGCCCCCTAAAACGTCACAGTCCCAGCATGCCCAGGGACTGTGACATCATATGGGGGCGGGGTCTCCGCCTATATAAGTCACAACGCAGCCCTCAGAAACCAGTCCAGCCGGAGAGAGCGTCGTGTCAACATCTGGGGGAAGAGAAGAGAAGCCAAGCCAAGCCAAGAAGCCAAGAAGCCAAGAAGCCAAGAAGCCCAGAAGTCCGGACCTCCGCTCGCAATAGAGCTACATGAAGAGAGCGGAGGGGCCGGCCGAAGACCTGCGACACCGGGAGAAGAGGCCGGAGAGCGGAGAAGAACCAACCGGACGCCGGGAGAAGATGAAGCGGAGGGACCCCCGAAGCCGGAAGAAGACCCCCGAAGCCGGAGGAAGATCCCCCCCCCGGAGCTGTTTAATAAAATATTTTAAAAACCTGTGTAGTGTGTTTTATTACTTACACTTTTTTCCTAGGTAAATGGGTAGGGGTACCATGTACCCCATACTCATTTACATAGGGTGGGGGGCCGGGATCTGGGGGCCCCCTTATTAAAGGGGGCTCCCAGATTCCGATAAGCCCCCGCCCGCAGACCCCGACAACCAACGGCCAGGGTTGTCGGGAAGAGGCCCTTGTCCTCATCAACATGGGGACAAGGTGCTTTGGGGGGGGGGCGCAGGGCGCCCCCCTCCCCCAAAGCACCCACCCCCCATGTTGAGGGCATGCGGCCTGGTACGGTTCAGGAGGGGGGGGGGGCGCTCGCTCGTCCCCACCCCCTTTCCTGACCGGCCAGGCTGCGTGCTCGGATCGGGGTCTGGTATGGATTTTAGGGGGACCCCACGCCGTTTTTTCGGCGTAGCGGGGTTCCCCTTTATAATCCATACCAGACCTAAGGGCCTGGTATGCCCCGCGACGGGGCTCGCAAGGTGTCAATCTAGCCGATAAAAGCGGCAAGATTGACATCCTTTTCTAGTCCCGTCGCACCTGAGTCACGTTCAAAATGAACGGACTTGTCCGTGTGTGGGCAAGTCCGTTCATTCTGAAAGTCCGCCGGAACTCCGGCGAAAGTCCGTCGGAAAGACGGGCGGACTTAGCCCGCCGGAAAATCCCGGCGTGTGTGGGCAAGTCCGTTCGTTTTAAAGTCCGGCGCACCTGGCGGACAAAGTCCGTCGGAAAGTGTGCCGGACCAAGTAGGATAGAAAGTCCGCTCGTGTGTACGCAGCATAAGTCATGAAATGCTCGTAGCTTCTGGTTTCTTAGGCCATAGAGATGTTTGGAGCCACTCTGGTCTCTGATCAGCTCTATGGTCAGCTGGCTGAAAACGGCTGCATTCTCAGGTTCCCTGTTGAGACAGATGAGCCAGAGAAAAACACGGAAGACGGTGGGGGGGGGGCATTTCCTCCCACTGCTTGTAAAAGCAGTCTAGAGGCTAATTAGCCGCTAGGATTGCTTTTACATGAAAGCCGACCGCTGGCTGAAAAGAATGATACCAAGATGATACCTAAACCTGCAGGCATTATTCTGGTATAACCACTCAAAGTCGTGAATGGCGTACCTGAAGACAAAAAAATGGTTAACAATAAAACACAGTAAATGGTAAAGTATAAAAAATTGCATACCTGAAAAGCAAACATGATAAAACATAATAACAATAAAACATTGCAGAATAGAATACAGTAAAAAAGAGCAGAACAATAGAGAGAGAATAGAGAGAGAGAGAACAATAAAACGACAACTATTTTTTTTTATTTTATATATTTTTTTGTGTTTTTTTTCTTTTTTTTACACTTTTTTTTGTAACTGTAACTTTTATAACTGTAACCGGTTCCAGGTTCGGGTCTCTCAAAATGCGATGGCATCTTGGGAGACCCTGTGAAAGTGTGCCTAGTTTGTGCAATGCTGTACCTTACGCTAATACTCAACTAGTGCATGGTAGCGTTCAAAACATTCACCAATGCAAAAACCAGGATTGTCAGGACAGGAGGGAAAATAATAGCGGGTGTCACGCCTATATCCGCGCTTGCTGCAGACACGACATCTTTTTTGGGGGGGTTCGTTGGGTAGGGGTACTCGGGAGGACATAAAGAAAATGCCTCTCATGCAGCCGACTGCATTTGGTTGGGGCTGTGAATGGGGGAAGTACGGGTGCTGCAGAAGCGGTGGGTTCCCAATTAGGATTGGCGAATGCAGCAGGAAGGGCATTATGGGCACGACGGGCCTGTGTTTGTCTTCTTGGTGGCAGCGGGACACTACTTGTGCTTGCCACCTCACCAGCTTGAACTTCACTTATGGGACTCGCCACGTCACCAAGTGTTACTGTAGTGCTGGTTTGACTACGACCGTGGTGTACTAGGCCGCTGGTGCTTGCCAGTTCACCAAAACGCTACCAAAAAAACTGTTAGCGATCGGAGGGATCAGGCCTGACTCTGCGAACGCTGCAGTTATGCGTTTAGTGTTTTGTAAGTGACAGTGATCGATCGATACTGCACTTGGGTGGGCTGGGCGGAGGGGCAAAACGCAGGTGCTAGCAGGTATCTGGGCTGATCCCGCTAACACTTCGTTTTTGGGAACCCTAAACTGCTGGGGGTGCTAGTATAGATCTGATCGGATCAGACATTGATCCGTTCAGATACTATACCACTAAGGGAGGTGTACGGTGCGTGCGTGGGTGTTAGCGGTACTGGCGCTAACCTGACGCTGCCTGGGGCTGGGGCTTGCCAGTTCACCAAAACGCTACCAAAAAAACTGTTAGCGATCGCAGGGATCAGGCCTGACTCTGCGAACGCTGCAGTTATGCATTTAGTGTTTTGTAAGTGACAGTGATCGATCGATACTGCACTTGGGTGGGCTGGGCTGGGCCTGGGCGGAGGGGCAAAACGCAGGTGCTAGCAGGTATCTGGGCTGATCCCGCTAACACTGTGTTTTTGGGAACCCTAAACTGCTGGGGATGCTAGTATAGATCTGATCGGATCAGATATTGATCCGTTCAGATACTATACCACTAAGGGAGGAGTATGCTGCGTGCGTGGGTGTTATCGGTACTGGCGCTAATCTGACGCTGCCTGGGGCGACGCATATCACCGCCGGGCGATCAGGGGGCTAAACCTTTATTCAGTAATAAACGACGGGTGCTCTGACACTATAAAAAATAAACTAACTAATCAGCGTCACCCATAACGGTTATACGGTGATCACTGGTGAAAGGGTTAACTAGGGGGCAATCAAGGGGTTAAAACATTTATTAGGTAGTATATGGGGGTCCCTGTCGCTATAAAATGCTGACGGCGAACCTAAATATTTACCTCCCTAACTAGCGTCACCAGTGACACTAATACAGCGATCAGAAAAATGATCGCTTAGCGACACTGGCGACGGGGGGTGATCAAGGGGTTAAAACTTTATTAGGGGGGTACCCTAGACCTAAAGGGGGCTAACCCTAACTGCCCTACCACACTGTCACAAACTGACACCATGCAGTAATCAGAAAAAAAAAAACAGCTTGGTGTCAGTGTAACGGGGGGGGGGGGGGGGGGGGGAATCGGGGGTGTAATGTGTGCCTGGCATGTTCTACTGAGTGTGTGTGTGTTGGTGCACTCACATTCCAGTCTTCTCTCCTCGGTGCCGGAACGGAAAATGCAGAGCCGAGGAGAGATGACATCATTTCCTCTGCCTCTGTGTACAATACAGAGGCAGGGAAATGATCCCATTGGCTGGGAGCAATCCTGAGGGGGGGGCCACGAATGGATGGCCTCCCCCTCACCACCGATCGCCGGGGAAGATTTGCCGACCGCCGCAGGCACTGGGGGGGGGGTCCGATCGGACCCCCCACCCGCGGGCAGGCAAGGACGTACCTGTAAGTCCTTTTGCCTGCCCGTGCCATTCTGCCGACGTACATCGTCGTGCGGCGGTCGGCAACTGGTTAATGGCTGTGCGTTGAGTTATTTTGAGGGGACAGCAAATTTACACTTCTCTACTCAGCCAGCGACTGTGAATCAAGCACCCGGGAGCTCTGTTTTCTATGTGATGTATGGGTAGTAGCACTGACTTTTTTGTTTATACGCACTACTTTACATTGTAGCAAAGTGTAATTTCTTCAGTGTTGTCATATGAAAAGATATATTAAATACATTTTAGTCGTACATCACGGGACACAGAGCCATAGTAATTACTATGTGGGTTATAGTCCACCTTCAGGTGCTGGACACTGGCACACCCTAAACAGAAAGTTGCCTCCCTATATAACCCCTCCCATACCGGGAGCATCTCAGTTTTTTCGCCAGTGTCTAAGGTGTTGGTCAGGAGTGAAGATGTGCTGTGCTGAGCTCCACTGGAGCAATCCTTGCTGGGGCTAGCTATACAGCCGGATCCATTCAAAGTGTCTTTTAGGCCGAATTGAATTGTCCCCGGGCCTCATATCCGAACAAACGAGGTTTTGCTTGTAAACGTTTCTCTTTTTAGAGAGCTGGACCCCGGGATCCAGTACTTTTGGTATTAAGGCCATAAGGTTTTACTGGCAGGGTACTATTACAGGTCCAGGATTGTGGGTTCCCCGAGGGTCCCCGGTTCCTGAAGGTTTGTTAACAGAACCCACCGTGAAGGGTGAAGATTGGGTCTGTTGGTTTTACCACAGAAAACCCTGTGGCGGGAAAGGTAGGTAGAGTTTTCTTATGAAATGTCTTCTTTAAAGTAAATATTGTCATGCCTAAGTGTCACCAGTGGGGGCTGTATGGAGCACGTACCTTCTCATGCTTTGCTCAGAAGATCACGCTGTGTCACAGAAGCAGCAGACTTTTTTCCTCCAGCTAGCAGGCAGACCTCCGGTAAGTTTGGGGGGTTCTGCTTCCTTCAGACACGCCCACTTGGGCTGAACTCTTCCCCTCTTCATGAGGCTGAGTATAAGGGAGAACTAAAAACGATCGGCAATGCCATTTTCATTCACCGCCTCTACTCGGCGGCAGCTTCCAGGTCTCCTCCACGCCGTCCCTCCCTCACTCACAAGCCGATTCCATCGGATCGGATGCCCATGCTTGTGCGGGAAAACTTATTTTTTTGAAAGAGAAAGGAGGGGGTGCGATGCGACAGTGGGGGCGGGGTTTAGTGCAGCGTTGGCGTCCTCCAACGCGGGAGTGTGTTTTTTTTTTCCAAAACAAAGTGGTGTTTTATTAGAAGAGTAGGTTGTATACAGTGCATATTCAGACAGCGGTACATTAACAGTTTGATCGATATACACTTAATGTCAATATATAGGAAGGAGTAGCAGGTGAGATATGTAGACACAATATGTGGTATTAAGTGAAACAATATGTTGTACAGCAAATCTATATTACATATTCACTATCCATTATGTCTAGTGGTGTTCATCAATTTGCATATTTTGGGTATTTCATTCAGATATTGCATTACAAGTCGAGGCATTACCCATCCAGGTGTCCCAAATTTTACCATATTTTGCAGGGCAACCCCTATGAACATATATTTCTTTCTTATACGGTAAGACATTATTTATAGCCGAGATCCATTCTTGAAGTGTCGGAGATACGGGTTGTAGCCATTTCCTGGCTATCAATAGTCTGGCCGTGAAGAGTGTTTCTTGGAGAAAGATCTTGTGAAACTTATCTGAGTCAGGATCTGGGAATATTCCCAGCAGACATTGTTTGGGGCATAGTGTGAGAGGGGAACCCATTTCATCGTGAATGAATTTCACTATTTGGGACCAATAATCCTGTATTGCTGGACACGACCAGAGAAGATGGAAAAACGTGCTAGAGGGGCTGTCACACCTGGGGCATTGCGGGTTCTGGTTGGGTTTATATTTAGCCAGACGGAGGGGAGTCATGTATGTCCTGTGCATAATATAAAGTTGTGTAAGGCGGTCTGATAACTTTGTGGAGACTTTTTTGCAAGTATCCAAGGCATCTTCTCATTCATCATCCTCCAACCCACCTACATCTTCAGACCAGGGGATTTTTAGCCTATATGCAATGTGCACCGCTGTAGGTCGTAGCAAGGAATTATAAAATCCTGAAATCAGTTTACGATGGTCTGAGTCTAGCATAATATAGAGTACATCTAGCTGTTCCAGCTCTGGGGGGCTATCGCTGAATTGCGCTCTTAGGGCGTGTCGGAGTTGCAGGTAACGGAAATGCATATTGTTAGGGAGGTTGAATTCCTCCTTAAGTTGTTGGAATGATTTTAGTGTATTGTCAACATAGACATCTGACAAAAACCCCACTCCATGGTCCAACCACAGTTCGTGACCTGGCACCTCCAGCAGTTCCCTTAAGCTCGGATTATTCCATAGAGGGGTATGAGAGTGTATAGCCGGTGTTTTGAGTTTTCGTTGTACCACCTCCCATATTCTGCAATGGTGATATAGTAACCCTTTCTTATTATCTATTTTACTGGTGCCTCGGAATAGAATCTGGAAGGGGTGTGTGAATCTATGTCCCAAGGGGGAATTCATTAAGGATAAATATCGCTCCTTATCGTGCTTGTCTAAATGGAAGAAATGGGATAGTTGTGCCGCTAAATAGTATAAGTTAAAGTCAGGTAATGCCAGTCCTCCCAACTCCGAGGGATTTTTCAGAGTTTGCCAGGACAATTTGTGGCGACCCGATCCCCAAACAAAGGAGTTAAGAATGGTCTAGATGGATTTAAATATCCTTAGCGGAATATACTGCGGGGTGTGCCATAGGACGTATAGGAATTTGGGAAGGAGTACCATCTTAATTAGATTCACCCGACCCATCACCCCAAGTGGCAGTTTGGCCCAATTTTGCGTTTTCGATTTCAAGATAGTTATTAAGGGTTCTATGTTAAGGCGAATAAAGTCTTCCGGGGAGCGGGTCACCACAATTCCCAGATATGTCATGGCACTGACCCTGACGAGTGGGGAGCTGGCCTGTAGCTCAGTGGGGGCACTTATGTCTAATGGGAGGATTTGGGATTTATCCCAATTTATTTTTAGGCCCGAGTATCTACCAAATTTTTTAATCATTTCCAAAGCCACCTGTAGGGAGGGGCCAGCGTCCGACAGGTATAGTAACATGTCGTCCGCGTATAGACTAACTTTTTCCAGTATATTTCCTCTGCTCAATCCCTGAATACCTGGATGAATCCTAAGGGACGAGGCAAGGGGTTCCACCGCGAGTGCGTATAGTAGGGGGGAAAGTGGGCATCCCTGCCTCGTGCCCCTGGATAGAGGGAAAAAATTGGAGGTTTTACCATTGACCAAGACCCTGGCGCGTGGGTTCTGATATAACAGTTTGATCCATTTAATGAACCTGGGCCCAAAACCAAATTTGGCAAGGCATTCCCAAAGGTATGTCCACTCAGCAGAGTCGAACGCCTTTGCGGCGTCTAAGGACACCACGACTCTGGAGCCTAGGGTGTCATGATTGGCCTGGATATTCATGTGAAGCCTGCATAGGTTATATGCCGTATTCTTAGCTGGCATGAACCCAGTTTGATCTGGGTGGATCAATGTGTGGATAACGTTATTCAGGCGGAGCGCCAGGGTCTTGGCCAAAATTTTGATGTCCAATTGAAGAAGAGAGATTGGGCGTTAGGATTCTGGGTATTCTAGGTTCTTGCCCGGTTTGGGGATTAGTACAATATTTGCCTCTGACATGGAAGGGGGCAGACTCTCGGATTCAAATATGTGTTGGAATAATTCATGAAGTTTGGGAATTAGACATTCACTATAAGCTGTGTAAAATTCCAGGGGTAATCCATCTGCGCCAGGAGCTTTGGATGGATTGAGCAGAGATATTGCCTTAGTTATTTCTATTTCAGTAATGGGGGCCTCTAGTATTTCTACCTGGGTTGGGGTTAGGGTAGGTAATTCTATATCTGACAGTAATGAAACAATTTCCTCTATGGGGTTATTTATAGTGGATGAATATAGAGATTCAAAGAATAAACGGAATTCTCCAGATACCTGCCCAGGGTCTGTCACTAGATTGCCATCAGTGGTCCGAAGTGAAACTACCGTAGGGGGCCTGTGATCTAAGTGCGCTAGGTACGCCAACAGGCGGCCCGCCCTTTCCCCACATTCATAGTGTCTTTGTTTGCTATAATAGATTTTCCTATCAGCCTTTTCAAAGTGCAGGTTGTTGACAACCCTAGCCTGCAGTTTCATTTGATCTGCCGTGAGCGGTGAAGGGTTGTCTGTGAAGTTCTTTTCTGCTTCTATTAAGGATTGTTCTGCTTGTTGGAGGATTCGGGAAGACGCCTTGCGGTGACGTGAGATGCGGTGGGACAGGACCAGGCGAGCATGGGACTTAAAAGAGTCCCATACTGTGCCAAAGGGTACCGTACCCCTATTCGTCTGGAAATAAAATTCCCACTCAGTGACAACCTCCTCCAAGTCTGGAACTGCCGTCAACCAAAAGGGATTTAGCCGCCAGTTGTATGTTGATGGGGGTGAGTCAATTTTGAGTTTAATCCAGTAGGGGGCATGGTCTGATAGGATACGGGGACTAAAACCCACCTCTCCCAGTAAGGGGGAGATGGTGCGGGATATCAGAATCAGGCCTATACGAGACATGGCATTGTGTGATGCAGAAAAGCATGAGTATGCCCTAGAGAGTGGGTTGTGATATCTCCATGTGTCCACAAGTGCCAGGTCTGTAAGGGTTCTACCAAATCTAGTATCTGCTTGAGAGGGTTCAGTGTGAGATGATGTGGATACACGGTCTAATTCCTTATTCATAACGTTATTAAAGTCACCAAGCCACATGGCAGGCACGGTAGGGAATTGGGACATAAACGCTAGTCCCTCATGTATTGCACCAAACTGAAAGGGAGGGGGTATATAAAACGCCAGTATCAGTATTTCTAACCCATTCAATTTGGCGTGCAAAAATAAAAATCTACCCTGGGGGTCAGACCTGAGGGTTAGTAGTACAAACTGCATTGTTTTTGCTATCAATATTGCTATACCTCTGGAGTTGGCCGTAAAGGGAGTTTGGTATAACCATCCTACCCAGGGTTTCTTGAGTGACATCTGAAGTTGACCTGTAAGATGAGTTTCTACTAATACCATGAGACCTGCCGACTGTGACTTGAGGAAAGCGAGGACTGCAGTCCGTTTAGCTTTAGCTCTAATACCCCTCACATTCCAAGTAATACATTTAATCTCCAGCATACTGTTTACCCTGGTAGAAGTTTCCCACGGCGTCTCCCAGCAACCCCCAGCTGTGGGCCCCGCGGGGTAGGACAGCCAATTCCACATAGGTTGACAAACCTCTAGGTTGGACATATCTCCAGCCCGCTGTAGCGCAATTGCATTTACATATAAACACCTGTCACCGTTGCTCTTCAATATGTGATTCATATAACAAACACCAACCCAATCAGAACAATCTGATTGAAACTGTAACAACGCACCAGAATGCCCGGGTAAACAATGCATCCAGTATATAACAGATGCAGTTTGTTGACACCAGGCAGACCAGGGAAACCAACTTGTGATCATGAGAAAATAAACGTTGCATTGAAATTGAAAAACAGCGGGTTCCATGTAGAAACCCGTATCTAGTGGGGCGAAACTTCGCTGTAAAACAAACAGTAGCAGCAAGGGGGGGGGGGACTACTGGAATAGAGAGCCTAGTGTCCAGAGTCCTCTTTTTTAAGTGTCACCTCGGGTTAACCCTTGCCATAAGGATTTGGACAGTTGAGTTCAGCTGCTTGTTTACGCGCTGGGTATCTGATCGAATCTCTCCAAAATGGTGGGGGGGCACTGCACTCTTGGCTAAGGATATGTACGCACCCAGTACTTAAGTGCAAGGGTAGGTTCTGAAGTCAGGAATGGCGGTGGGACAAAAAGCAAGGGGGTCATTGGGGCTTGTGGAGAAGAGGGACAGATGCACGGATGGTATGACAGCAAGGTAGGGACTGATACCGATATTACAGTACCTGAGTGAAGCAGTTGTTCCGGTTGCTGTTAGTATTGTAACTGGCAGATGTCCCTCTGTGCATGTGGTGGCGTGAGCAAGGGTTTGGGATGGATCGAGTGGGATCAGGCGGGCTCGCGTTCCGGCACTGCTTTATCCTCCAGCCAGGCAAACACCGCTTCTGGTGTGTCAAAAAAATGAGCGCGATCTTCGCCGACCACTCGTAGTCTCGCAGGGAAGAGCATCGCGTAGGTGTAATGGCGAAGCCGGAGTTGACGCTTGGCTTCAGTGAACAAAGCTCTCTTCTTCTGAACGTCTGCAGAGAAGTCCGGGAATACTTTGATCTCGGTGTTCTTGAAGGGAATGTTGCCTTTTAGCCTGGTGAGCCTGAGGACCGTGTCCCGGTCTCTGAAGTTAAGCAGCTTGGCGATGAATGTTCTCGGCGGTGCACCTTGGGGAGGAGGTTTCGCCGCCAGCCTGTGCGCCCGCTCCACCACAAATGAGGTGGAAAACTCGGTCCTCCCAAAGGTGTTGATTAGGAGGTTTTCCAGAAAGGAAGGCGGATCAGGGCCCTCCGACCCTTCTGGCAGGCCGATGAACCGCAGGTTACACCGTCGTAAGCGGTTTTCCATGTCGTCTTGTTTAGCAAGAACCATGGTAAGCTGGTGTTGTAGACGCTCAGTATGAATTTGTAGGGGCGGTATCTCATCCTCCATATTGCTGATTCGGGTTTCCGTCTCAGTGACCCGGTCTCTTAGTTTTTGCAGATCCTGGCGGATTAAAGAGACATCCACCTTTACCTCCTCGATTTTGCTCGTAAGTGTGGTCTTACAGTCCGATATGGCCTCGAGCACACGTGCCGTGTCTTCTGCAGCCACATCTGTGTGAGAGGAGGATCCGGCGCCATTTTCTCCCCCAGGCTCCTTGTCCGTGTTGCGGTATTTTGCCAGTTTGGCAGCGGGGTCTGTCTTCTGCTTCGGCGGCGACATGATCCCTGTGTGTAGGAGACTGAACGGAATCCAGCGGTAACCGAGAAAAAGGTAGTTTGAAAGCTAGGATGTATAGATGCGGATTATGGGCAAGCGGAGCTCCCGATTCTCACTCCTTACGCCATGCCAGTCCAGGCCACGCCCCCGCGGGAGTGTGTTTTAAAAAAAAACTCCATTTGTGCTGGCTGCAAAATTGTCAGAGAGACATAAGAGCAAAGGAGGAGCGTGAAAGAGGTTTTGGTGACACAGGCATTTCCTATTTGACACATTTAATATTTGCATCAGGCTGAGTGTTAATAGCAGCGGCAGTGGCTGGACTATTGCTCAAGCAGTGGATGCGATTTCTTCTGGTAGTACCTCTGCTTTGTGCATTGGGCTAAGGTCAGAAGGAGGGGGTTGAAACACCGCCAAAAATAGCTAAAAGGTCTCCCTCAAGCTCTGAAATGCCTACTCATCTCTACAAGTGGCATCCTCCCCTGAGAGGGGGTGGCTGGTCAGAGTGAGCATCAGGGCCATGAAATGTTTGCAACTGTTTTCAACACTGCAGCCCCTGTTTATTTTACTGAAAAGATCTTTTTTCCTTAGCCATGATAGGTTTAAAAAAAAAAATTGCATCCCAGTGTGGGTCAAAATGCGACAGGTTCTCTTCCATTACCCAGGACCCTCAAACTGAGGAACTAGGGGCAGGAGAAGATGAATTCCCCCAGGGGACCATGGTGACGCTGTTGACTCTTCTTCTGAGTTGTCAAATGCGGGAGAATCAGCTGTTTCAATCTTAAGATTGATGGTGCAATTTCTTGCTGAATTGTCCACTCCACATTTATGAACCCTTAACTGAGTGTTTGGATTTGCTAAAGCCTCCTCAAGCTGTGCATGCCTTTTCCTGTCCATTCATTGTTGGAAAAGCATTTTTTTGTATCTGAGAGGATCACCCAGATAAGCATTATTTTCCCTCCTAAAAAGTTTTCACACTTTATCCTATGGTGGAGGAAATTCACTAAGTAGGGTATACCAGCAATTAATGCTGCTATATCCTCTGTGAATAAGAGTTTGACTTGTCCAGCAGACAATGCTCAAATGCTTAGGGATCCAACGAATAAAAAGTTGGAATTCCTATAAAAAAAAAACAAAAAACAAAAAAACACTTTTTTCTCTGGCAGATTGAGTGTCTCAGCCTGCGCTGACAGTAATTGCTTGATCATTGAGAGACCAGTTTAAACTAGTGTTCAAGGTTATCCTGCTCAGCAGGCCCAGGATCCTTCAGCTTTATGTTTGCAATAGTTGCTATGAGAGATTCTATCCTTCGGGCCTTGCACCCTCCGCTAAGCACCATGCAGAAGCTCCTGGCTAGTCTTCCTTTTTGAGGAGAAACAGCTATTTGGGGATGTTTTGGATAATACATCCAAAGAAATTCTAGTGGAAAAAGTACCCCTTTTTCATTTTAAAGCTCCTTATTCTGTGCCAGGGGCATCAGCCTCCAGGTAGTCACGACGGCTTCCGTCATCAGGTTCAAAAGGTAATCCTCAGGGTTAACCGCAAGGACAAAAGAGGTCTTGGGGGAGGAAACCTACAAGATACTGAAGCCTCCTTATGAGAAGGCGCCCCCGCTCACTCAATAGGGGGAATTATTTTGCAGTTCTCAAGGATCTGGCGGGAAGAGTGTCAAGATGAATGAGGGACTTCCTCAATAGCTCCAAGGTAAAAACTGGAGTTCCAAGAGTTCCCGTCTCCTCGTTTTCTCAGATCAAACGTTCCTAAGGATCCAGAAAAAAAAGAAGTCTTTCTCTCAAGCATTGGACCATTTTTTGGCAAAAAGTGATCATGGTGGCCCCCATGTAGGAGCAGAGATTGGGGTTTGGTTAAATCCAAATGAACATTCTGAATCTCAAAATCTAAATTCAATTCCTGAATATAACCACTCCTTTTTTGCATGGAGTCAATCCAATCAGTTATCTCCATCCTAGAAGGAGGAGAGGTTCTGTCGTCAATCGATGTCAAAGATGCTTACCTCCATATGCCTATTTCCTCACTCACTAGTAATACCTACTTTTCAAGGTGGAAAATCTTTATTTTCAGTGTGTAGCTCTGCTTTCCGGTCTAGCTACTGCACCTTGAGTGTTTACAAAGGTTCTGACCCCTCTTCTAGCCAGATTAAGGGCCCAAGGTATAACGATTATGGTTTACCTGGACGATCTGTTCTTGATAGTCCAGTCGGTAGCCCGCTTAGACCAAAGTATGGTCATCACATTCAACTATCTGGAATATTTAGGTCAGATTCTCAACCTAGGAGAAATCTTCTTTAAAACCATGAAGAAGGCTAAAATACTTGGGTCTGATCATAGGTACACCCAGAAAAGGGTATTCTTGCCCCAGGCAAAGATCAGCCCCATAAAGGAACTGATTTAGGTGGTTGAAGCAAGATGAATTCTTCTATTCAACTATGCATGAAGTTGTTGGGAAAGATGGTGGCTTCATTCGAGGCCGTTCCTTATGCTCAGTTTCATTTGAGACTGCTGCAAAACAGTATCCTATCGGCTTGGAACAAGGGGTTCAAGCTCTAGATTCCCAATGTGTCTGACTCCAAAGCCTACGGCCACATCACCCTGAAATCGCCCGATCTCGTCTGGCTAAGCAGGGTTGGGCCTGGTTAGTACCCGGATGGACCACCTGGATATACCAGGTGATGTAGGCTGGGTACGCTGGAGCCTCAGTTTATGGTTTATATCCAAAAATCTGCAAAGGGGAAAATCCTTCCTTCAGTTACCACGGAAGTGGCCCAGATCAGAAATGGCCTTGCCCATTATCATTCTAGAAATTCAGGCAGAGCACTCGATTCTAAGAGCCTGAACGTTCAGTATTGTCCTGCCAGAATTCAATCCGACTATGCCACAGCAATGGCCTATATTAATCACCAAGGGGGCACAAGAAGTTGTGCGGCCCAGAGAAAGGTGAATCTTATCTTATCTTGGGCAGAAAACAATGTACTTTGCCTATTGGCGGTCCTCATTCTAGGAATAGAAAATTTACAGGCGGACTACTTGAGTCGCCAGCAGTTGTTCCCGGGAGAATGGTTCCTTCACCCCGATATCTTCCTGTCAATATGTCAAAGATGGGGGATCCCAGACAAAGATCTGTTTACATTCAGGTTCAACAAAGAAATCGACAACTTTGTGTCAAAAACAAAGGATCCGCTAGCACAGATGCCTTGCTATTCACGTGGAATCGGTTCTCACTGATTAATGCATTCCCTCCTATTCTGCCTGCATCCACGACTTCTTCACAGGATCAAGCAGGAAGGGAAGTCGGTGATTCTTGTGGCCCCCAGTGGGGCCCAGGAAATCTTGGTATGCAGAGATCGTAAAGATGACAGTAGGGGACCCATGAACCTTACCGCCACGGCCAGACCTTCTTTCGCAAGGTCCGGTATTCCATCCTACTTTGCAAACGCTAAATCATATGTCTCCTGGTGTGAAACCAGGGGTTTGCACCCCAGGAAATAGGTCAAAGGTAGAATCCTTGATTTTCTGCAGATGGGGTGAGAAATAAAGCTGGCCTTGAGTGCTTTCTAAGGACAGGACTCGGCCTTATCAGTATTATTTCAATGACCACTTGCTTCACTTTCTTTGGTTTGTAACTTTATTCAGGGGCTAACACGGCTTAATCCCCGGTTAGGTCACCCTGAACCCTTGGGACTTGAATTTAGTTTTGGGGGCATTACAAAACAGCCTTTTTTTGGACCGACATATTCACTTGGTCCTTTTTTGACAAGGAAACTATTTTTTCTGGTAACCATAGCTGCTGCAAGAAGGGTATCAGAATTGGCTGCTTTTTCTTGTAAAGAGCCATATTATTATTGTTCACAAGGATAAGGTGGTATTGCGTCCTCATCCTAATTTTTTACCGAAGGTAGTATCAGGTTTTTATCTAAACCAGGATATTGTTCTATCTTCACTTTTTCCAGAACTCTGTTCTAGGGAAGAAAAATCACTACATTCTCTTGATGTGGTGAGAGCGGTCTACTTAAAGACAACTGCTCAGATTCAGAAAACAGATGTTTTGTTCGTATTGCCTGAAGGTCCTAAAAGAGGACAGGCAGCATGGAAGTCTACTATTCTAAATGGATTCGACAAGTAATCTTTCTAGCTTATGGTTTAAAGAGGTAGTTTCTACCCTCTCAAATCAAAACACACTCCTCTAGGGCTGTTAGTGCTTCGTGGGCAGTGCATTACCAAGCCTCCATGACTCAAATCTGCAAGGCCGCAACTTGGTCTTCAATCCATACATTTACCAGATTCTATCAGGTGGATGTAAAAGGGCATGAGGATGTCGCCTTTGGGCGCAGTGTACTGGAGGCAGCAGTATAAGTCATCTGATCTCATGGTGCCCTACTTTTGTTGTGTCTCCCTCCCCTCAGTTGGCATTGCTCTGGGACATCCCACATAGTAATTACTATGGCTCTGTGTCCCATGATGTACGGTTAAAGAAAATTCGGATTTTTATAACAACTTATCTGTAAAATCCTTTTCTTTTGAAGTACATCACGGTACACAGAGGTCCCGCCCCTCTTTTTAGTATACACGTGTATTGCTTTGCTACAAAACTGAGATGCTCCTGGTATGGGGGGGGGTTATATACAGAGGCAACTTCCTGTTTAGGGTGTGCCAGTGTCCAGCACCTGAAGGTGGACTATAACCCACATAGTAATTACTATGTCTCTGTGTCCCGTGATGTACTTCAAAAGAAAAGGATTTTACAAGTAAGCTGTTATAAAAATCCTATTATTTACAAAAATGTGAAGGGTGTACTCACTCATGTGAGATACTGTATGTATTAGAGATTATAGCTAATTTACATACAGGGAAATGTTTTTGTACCATGAGAGAGGTGTGTATGTGTGATTTTAGGTGTGTTTGTGTGTGGTACCAAATTTAATATATGGATTTGTATATTCTAATTATTCTTGATAATTTATAAAGTAACAATTTAATATTGTCCAGTGAATTGCCATAGATATATTGTCTTTTCCTCTGGTGGTTGAGTTAAATCAGGTTTTTTTAAACTCAGTTTTTGATACAATATATAGGGCCAGGCAGGACAAGTTTCTGTTCCAGGTGGATGTACTCCCACTTTTGGCTCCCATGCATGGCCTCGGGTTTGCGCAGCTGTGTGATCTTGTGATGGCTGTGTCTTTTAGACATGGCGCATCTCTAATCTGTAAAGGGCTGCTTTGATTGGCCCTTGTACCACGTGAATCACAGCCATCACAAAATGTAAACAAAAGCTGCATGTCTGTATCAGCTCTCCTCCTCCTCATACAATCAAGTGGGAATGAGGAGAAGGAGAACAGATCTGTGCCTGTCAATCAGGATCTGTGAGTTTACAGTGCTTTTACAGTAGATTCACACACAAATCGCACACTGTGCAGCCATTTGTCAGTCAATCTACATCTGTCCCATTGTCCCAGTGCACATCAACATTAATCACAGTGTCCCAGTACACCATTCGCATCTGTCAATGTTCCAGTGCACCAACATGTGTCATAGTGTCCCAGTGCAACATCAACTTCTGTCATCTATTTTTGGTGTCTCAGTACGCCATCAACATCTGTCATAGTATCATCAATGCACCATCAACATCTGTCATAGCGTCACAAATACACTGTTAGCAGTGCAGCATCAATATCTGAATGCTGCCATGTCCAAAAAATTGTACACCAGTGAGGATGCATTCCAGATTCTGAGCATAACAGATCAGAGTAGCGGGGAATTCTCACTGTCAAACTCAGATTCTGAATATCAACCCATTTGAGAGCAATGGGTCAGAAACCGATTCAAAGAAGGAAGGAGTCTCAACAAAGAGATTCAGTTGATCAGAAGGGCAGCAAGCAACCACCAGAAGTGCTGTACATCCTGGTGATGTGACAAGCACCAGCAGTGCAATACACCCAGATGATGGGCCAAGTACAAGTAATGGGGAGTCATGTCAGCCACAAAAAATAGGGCCCACACTATATCCCAGCGGTGATTTTAAATCCCTTATGGCTTCCAGATATTTCAGCAGCACCTACAATCCACCCACTTATAGTGCAGCCAGGCACTCGGATAGTAACCAAAAATGTTATGCCAATTCATTTTTTTAATTTATTTTTTACCAATGCTTTATTGAATTTAATTGTGGACCAGTACAATCTTTATGCCAACCAATACATTGCCAACAATCCAAATTCATCTTATGACCATCCATTTCAGTGGAAACTATCACACATTTTTCTTTGACTTAAACTGAATATGGGACTGAAAAAAAACAAAAACAAAGTCCACTCCTACTGCTTCACATATCCTATTCATCACATACCATTCTATTCTTCTATTATTCCCACAACACACTATGCAATAATCATTACGTTTTTACACTTCAATAATTATTCCCTGTGTTTTCAAAATCATTCTGCTTGAAACGAGCTGTAAAAAATTCAGTCACTCATTCCTTTTCCTTCCAACAATTTTTCTGAAATGTATACTCCCGACAAAGATATTTGTATTGATGAGTCCCTCGTCCATTTTACTGGCAGGCTGGGCATCAAACAAGTAAATGAGCTGAATATGGAGTGAAGTTATACAAGCTTTGTGAGAGGGTCACAGGGTAAACGTATAATTTCCAGGTTTATGAAGGAAAGGACAGCCAGCTGGAATCCCCTGAATGTCTAACCTATATGGGGATCAGTGGAAAAATTGCGCGGGACCTTGTAACACCACCATTCCAAAAGGGGTACCACCTATACGTGGATAACTTTTACACTAGTCTCCCATTATTCCACCATCTTTGTCTCCAGCAAACTGTGGCCTGTGGGACAGTGCGGCCAAACTGCAAAAACTTCCCACAAAGATTGGTCACTACAAAGATTAAAAGGAGAAGACAGCCAGTTTGCGTAATTAAGAGATTTTGGCCTTAAAAAGGAGAGGTGAACAGAATGTGTATGTCTTTCCTCCATCCACGATGACGCCTCAGTGGAATTCCAAGGAAGACATGGTCCAGCCAAAAAAACCTAAGTTCATACATGGCTACAAGTCCAGAACAGAAGAAAGAAATCCTTAAAAAGAAAATGAATGCAGCCAATTACATCTAAGAATTGGTAAGCTGCAATATAATAAATGTTTGCTGTTGGGTTTAATATCGCTTTAAATTTGGGTCCTGGTGAGCCAGTCAAAAGTGCCTGTGTAAAGTGCTGACTTAACTCTGACGCCATGGCAGGATCTACCGAGAGTTATAAGTGCTCTTTCATACAGGTTTTGAAAATAAACAGCTGGGTCACATTTTTAATACTTCCTGACTGCCTATTAACTCAAAATTGTTAAAATAGAGAGTGGGTGAAGGTGTACACACTGTAAAGTTTGCATTGCCTTGCTTTGCAGCAAGGCAAAACTAATGCTGCCTGCAGAGTTCGGCAGGCGCTGATGCTTTGCAAATGCCTCCATTCACTTCTATTGAAATGTGCCACATGGCATTTACAGCTTAATTAAGGTGCAGATGCAAAGCGAGCATATCCCTGTAGCGCACCCCCTAGAGAGCCACAAGTACAGCCACCCTGCAAGCCAGGCACACCGAATCTTTACACGCACACTTAAGTCAGAGAACAGGTTGTGACTTTGTTTTTTGTTTTATTGAGGGGTAATAACTTTGATAGGGATGGGAGGCCATGGGATGGCCACTTCAACAATAACTTCAGGGACAACTCTTCCTATCTTCCTATATACAGTCTCTATATACAGCTCCTCTTCTTCCTCCAACACACACTTGCTTGCAGAACCTAGCTGGAACACTGTGAATACCTGACATTTAGTCAGATGAAGCAATGGCTCATTACAGGCAGGAACCCGAGGCCCCTTAGTTGTGTAGCAGAATTTCAGTGTCCAGCTTGCATCACTCCTGTGGCTACTGATCTCAGCACCACCTCTCCAGGCACTGCCAGCCCACCTGGTTGAAGCTGCCCCTTTCCCTAACCCTCCAGGATAACTTCTCCCCACAGTCCTCCAGACTGACGCTCACCAGCCCACCCAGCTGACTCTCAGGAGATTTCCGAGACGTGCTGACCTACTTCTGCTGTCCTCTCTCCTTGCCTCCAGAAAGGGCCTCCTCCCTGTGTTCTGGTATGAATCATACAACACCCGAGCCCCAGACCCGAGGTCACCCCCCCAGACTAGGGGGCACCCTCAAGGTCTACCGGCAGCCTCCTAGCACTCCATCTCCATCTTCAACCCGACTGCCCCTCCCTGGCATGACTCATGCCTATTTATGAGGTGGCCTGCCCCCTGCTAGCCCTTTACTAGGGATTGGATGAGGCCCTCATAAATATTCCAAGCAGCCCCTTCTAACCTCCACCCACTATGTCTAGAACATTCTCCAATGTCCCAGAGAACAGGGGGAGGTACCAGAGAAGTTGCTAGAATGAGTTACCCAGCCCTGAGTCACTAAACCCTGACTCTAAGGCTTAGCCCTAAGCTAACAATGTTTTGCCTGTCCTAACAGAACTAAATTACCGTATATACTCGAGTATAAGCCGACCCGAATATAAGCTGAGGCACCTAATTTTACCACAAAAAAACTGGGAAAACTTATTGACTCGAGTATAAGCCTAGGGTGTCCATCTGCATGTCTCACTGTGCCTCACTTTGCCTCACTGTGTCCATGTGCGTGCCTCACTGTGCCCATGCCTCACTGTGCCCATGCCTCACTGCGCCCATGCCTCACATGCCTCACTGTGCCCATGCAACACTGTGCCCATGCCTCACTGTGCCCATGTCTCACTGTGCCCATGCCTCACATGCCTCACTGTGCCAATGCCTCACTGTACCCATGCCTCACTGTCACTGTGCCCATTCTCCCTACCTGATCTCTGGTGCTGTGTCCATCTGCAGCCTTACGATTTCCCAGCGCTGTGACATGAATGCAGTCAGTCTAATTGGCGGCCAGAGTATCAAAGCCTCATCCCCGCCTCCGCCTCCTCCTCATCCCTTGTCCGTGACAGAATACTTATTCAGTTCTTCAAAGCAGTGAGTCAGTGTCCCGCCTATCACAGGCGAGGACGAGGAGGAGGCGGAGGCGGCGCTTTGTTACACTGCACGGCCATCTCACTGTGCCCATTCTCCCTACCTTATCTGCCCCGCCCCCACCTCCTCCTCATCCCTTGTCCGTGACAGAATACTTATTCAGTTCTTCAAAGCAGTGAGTCAGTGTCCCGCCTATCACAGGCGAGGACGAGGAGGAGGCGGAGGCGGCGCTTTGTTACACTGCACGGCCATCTCACTGTGCCCATTCTCCCTACCTTATCTGCCCCGCCCCCACCTCCTCCTCGTCCCTCGTCCGTAACGGATCACTGATTCAGTTCTTCAAAGCAGTGAGTCAGTGTCCCGCCTATCACAGGCGAGGAGGAGGTGGAGGCGGAACTTTCTTACACTGCACAGCCGTTGACTAGACTAACGTCACAGCGCCGGGAGATCAGGCGCATGAGGCTGCAGATGGACACAGACTCGAGTATAAGCCGAGAGGGGCTTATACTCGAGTGTGCTGAATGTGCTGAAAAACTCGGCTTATATTTGAGTATATTTGGTAACCCAAACACACTTCTAGATGGTGCTACATCCCATTTGAGCCTTGTAAAAATGTATATATGTTTTTTGCTCCACAAAAAAAACTTTATTTAAAAAAAAAATGGAATATATAAATGACACATTTTCAAAGGCATGAATGCCCAAAATAGGAGGAGATAGGAGTGTTCAGCTAGAGATGCATTTATTTGCAGCAGGAGCTGGCACAAAAAGAGATAAAAAGGGTTACAGGGCAGTTACTTTCTCATAGTCATGACTACACAAACTGTAGTATTCTCCTTCACACCAAGTAAATGACATTAAAACAATATTGCTGTCTTTTTTTTCTCTCTTTGCCTCCATTACTACAAGGACCAACAGCTACATAAAAATAGAAAAGAGGAAGTACTTTTTTATGAGAAAACTTTGAAGCAATGATGCTCTGTTTGCTTTGTATTTTACAATTATGAATGCCCCAGCTATGCTGCATTTCATTATTACACCAGGATTCCTTCATGTTCTCAAACATTCACAAATCATTGAATGCAATAAAGCTGTGCCTATCTCTCACAATGATTTAGCTCATACCTTTATTTGTGGTTATTATTCAGGAAGATAGTAGGCTGGCAGCATCTAGCCACATGCCCAGATGGCACATCTCATATGTATATATTTTCCACAGCTTGACATCTGAGTCTGAAAGTTGCTAAAAGTTGAGTATATTTTCTCATTTTATGAGATTGCCTGGGAACTGAATGCAAGTCCAACCAGAACAAAATATATTAATTGGTTGGAAGTAAATAGACTGTGTCACTCCAATTTGCCATTTAAGACGAACTTCACGCAAGGAGATTATTACCTTATTCCAAGTTCTATAAATTAAATGTGACAAGCAATGAAATGTTCATTGACTTACTCATAACATGGAGGAGAAGTTAAGATGATGGTGTTTATTATCTGTATGTTAAAATGGGGCTATGAAATGAGATACAACTTATTTTCATTGTATTTTCTAAATAAATTTAAAGCTGGATTTAACTCCAGGCAAACGACTAAATAATAGATGAGATATATATATGGGATTTGTTTACCTGCCAAAGGATTTGAATTTGGTCAATAACTCAGCTATGTCACAAAGCACATCCCTGTGCTGTGTGAGTCAAATTCATGTACATGCACAGTTTAAATTTAAATTATTTAACCCCTTGGCGCTGAGCATGCGCAAATATGCGACCACACTGGACTGGGCTTTTTTCTGTGGGAATGCATATTTACATATCTCTCTTCGTGCTGGGAGGGCCCCCCATGGCATGCTCCCAGCACAGGGACTGTGGTCTCACTGAGATCCCCGGGCCCTGTACTAAGGCTCTGTTTCCACTACTGCGAGTTGTTGTGCGACTTGACACATGTGAAGTCACATGACAAGTCAAAACCCATGTATTTCAATGGTCCCCGTTCTAATTGGTGCGACTCAAGTTGCAGCGACTCCAAAAAAGGTTTTTGCACTACTTTGTTCCGACATCGGTGCAACTTGTTCTCACATGGTTTTCAGCGGTCGCATGACATCGCATCACAAATCGCATAGCAAAGTTGCAGTGTAAATCGCACGACTTTGGGGACGCAATAGTGGAAACATAGCCTAATGGTCCTGATCCCAAAATACCTGATTCTGGGTCATCTGACTACTGTGATAGCCTCTGATTGGCTATCATAGTAATCAGTTACTGTGAAGCTCACCCCCGTGGTTTTTCTCTCTGAATGGAGGAGAGAGATGCATTGTATCTCTCTCTACTTTTAGAGTGAAAAACAAACAAACAACCGTGTGTAAAAATAATATAATAATAAAAAAATAAAATAAAAAAATACAAAAAAATAACTAGATCAGAGTTTAATCTACGTCAGTGCCAGGGTTAGTGTTTGGGTCAAGGTCAGGGTCAAAGGTCAAAGTCAGGGTCAGTGTTTGTTTGGGCAGGATTTTCTTTTTAAATTAGTATCAGTGTCAGCTAGTGTCAGCGTCAATGTGTTTTAGGTAGCATAAAAAAAAGAAGCAAAATGCGCACTATTGTTTCTGGGCTGTACTACGGGTACAGACAACAACTAACATACACATATGTGGTATCGCTGCGGACATCAGGAGCAGGGGAATTTTTTTTTTTGGTTGTTCCTTGGTGGAATGTTATTGTAGTAGCAAGAAATAAATGTGAAAAAAAAATTCTGTGCTATCCCTATGTAAAAACCACCTATTACTCAAATCTATATACTATAGGAAGCAGCTAGCACCACTAAGCATCCAACCACCTGTACAAAATGCAATAAATATGCAATAAATATATAGTCACAATAAAGTGCGACGCTCTCCTTCAATAAAAAGCATTCAAATTATAGTGCATAAATAAATATCTAAAAACAGTGTAAAAATCATTTATATATAATAAATATACATGAGTCCATCTTTTCTTTTAGATATATATACAGTCCATCAATAGATTATTCAATGTCCGTGAAAAAAAAAGTGCAGTCCCATACACCAACAGCTCTTTAGTAATTGCCTCTGATCACCACAGTGCGCTTCACCCCACCTATGGGTGTCTTCTCACCTGCTTGAATGGACCTCACTAATTACAGGAGGTCTATATGCGCTTTGCAGTGTTATAAGTGGCACCACTCCCACTGGCTGTATACTCCAAACCCATGGCTCTCAGCAGCTCTCAGCGTGGTGTCAATCATATAGAAGGCAAGAGTAAAGAACCATAGTACAAATCGCTAATAAAAAATATTTATTTTCATATAAAAGTCCACTCACATTTCACAAGTAAAAAATGAAAATTTCACAATACAATCTTCTGCAAACACAGCTCCACCTAGTCCCAGCGTGATTACATCTCCGCTCATCTCACGCATAGCGCCTAATGAGCTTTCTCAGAGGTTCAATAGCAAGAAATCTACATCTAAATTTAAAAAAAAAAGATTTTTTTTTTACTATTTTGGGCCAGTTTTCCTTTGATAATAATAAAAATTTAGAAGATGCCCATTACCATTTACCACCTAATGAAAGCCCAATGTGTCCTGAAAGAAACGTAATATAATCTAGCTAGATGCAAAGGGGTAAAATACATTCAATTAGGTATTAAATTAATACAGATCCCTATTTATGTGTGTCTTTTAAATCTGCCTCGAGATTTGTTGTAAATTACAGATGCCTTTCATTTTTAGAACCAAAGATAAAAGATACAAACCTGGATAAGATGTGAATAAATATATAAAACAACTGTACACATGCCAATGTGATATGTTGCTTACAAAATAATTTTATTTATACAAATCAATGAAAAGTAAAGAAAAATACAAATAAAATACCACTTGGCTGAGAGATTAAAAACAAATAAACGCAGACAGCATGCCTCTTTCCCCACTTGAATCGCAATGAATCACATGTCAATGGAAATCACGCTGTTTTCAGTGGTGTCTGCTCACATCAATGCAACTCAGCACAGTGCAATTTTGTAATAGGTTCCTTTACTACTTCAGTGTGGTTCCAGCATGATTTTGGTCCCATAGAATAAACCACGTCAATTAGCATCAAAATAGCATCCAATTTGCATTCAAGTTGCACCACATAATCGCACTGAGCCCTGGTTCACATTGATATGATTTGACATGTGATGTCAAATTGCTTGTCAAATCGGCAGGAATTGCTGCAAAAGCACCGTCCTAATCAGTGCGACGCTGCATTTGCGGCGCCTCACCGATTTCAAAAAGTAGTTTCCGTACTACTTTTTTGCGATTTCGGGCTGCGATTTACATTGACATCTGTGCAGAAACAGATGTCTCTGAAATTGCAGCCGAAATCGGGACTGACATACAGGGAGTGAAATCACGTATGTCGGCTTCATTCCCGCAGCTCAGTGTGAACATGGGCTGAAAGTCAGATCAGAGTTTATAATTCAAATATTCTTGTTGGATGTTATCATGTTATCATTTCAAATATATGCAGCCACCTTTTCCATTAGGAAGCTGGTCTCTCAAGCACTGCCCAGCCCACAGGAAACACCTGTCAAATTCAGATATATTTTTCAGAGAAGTAGTTAGATACAAGCTGGTCTCATACAGTCCACATGCTGGTTGCAGACTGGTATAAAGAAGGCCAAATGCAGGTCTATGCAACAAAAAATGAAAAGAATGCACAAAGTGTGCACAGAGTAGGAACTCAGCATCATGAACCTCCCATGCATGCTGAATATGTCTGCCCAAATTGCATCACTTGCAGTTTGATATCATCCAAACATAGAATTTACCAGTCACAGTGGGATTCCAGCTTGACTGTAGCTCTTAGTAGCAGATAAAAAGCATTACAATTCTTGGAGCAAAGTCAGTGCAGAATCAGTGCAATTATGTGCAATGAATATAACCATGTAATGGCGCGTTGTTTCTATTAATTCATCATTATACGTGATCTAATGCGAATATGAAAATAAACTATATCAGAAAATAAACCATAGTACTAAATATCAAACCATTATTAGTTCATAAAAATAGTAATAATCTATGATTTATTTAAGGTGCTGTGTGCAATGATCAATGATGCTTTTATGCTGTGCTATAAAAGCAATTAATTAAACATCATGTTCTAGAATTCATATGGTTAAAAATGTGGTCCAACAAATGCAGTTAAGTGTTCCAGAGTTCACATAAAAATGTGCTTTGACAGTTCATATAATCCCCTTGTATAAAATTGATATGTAGTTCCAAATTCCCCCACCTGCAAGAAGAGGAAAAAAAGTGTCTTTGTTAAAGGGAAAAAAGACACTCATACGAGTGAAGACAAAAAAGGCTGCGCACCCCAAATAATGGATCAAAAAACGGGAAATCCCCCAAAGAGGGTTTTTTTAGCAGTCAACAATAATCAAAAAGTACAAAACGGGTAGGGTAATAAAATAGTGTCTTTGTGCAAAATAAATGAATCAAAAGTGCTTGTGCTTCATCGCTGTGCTTCAAAACAAAAGGTTGGTGCCTTAGCAGACAAATTGATCCCACATAGGGGATCGTGTGCGCATAAACAAGATTACATCTAACCCTAGGTTCACACCTGAAAAAGATGAAGTTATGAGAGAATATACTGGTCTGCGGGGACTGCCATCATCCTAAATAATACTAGAAAAAATATATGCAACAAAGTGCATGTGGGGGACGCCCCTTTGGATTTTAAAGGCAGAAAAGAAGTAAGAGGAGTAAATAGTGATAAAAGGCAAAACAGTGCCAACTTTATTATTGTACATAAATGAATAAAATGTCTAAAAGGCAAGACAAACATGTGCAGTGGGTAATCAATATCTTTACAAATAATTGGATATAAGACATACAGAGCATTAATAGATAATATCACTCAGTGCCATCGGCCCCCGAAGAACCAACCCAATCAAAGTGGGTATAATGGGGGTAGGTGGCTAGTAAATATATCCCGACATGTTTCGGAGAAGACCGTAGTCAAACTTGTATATTCCTTCTTCAGGGGAATTATTTTACATACAGACGGGTGAAAAATGTTTCTTGTCTCTAGAACATAAATGTATAAATAAGTAAATAACATAGCAAAAAAAGACCATAAAAATGGTCTATTTTTTGGCCGTTATTGTATAAAGTAACCAGAGCACAGCTGCATAGATGTGAACCTAGACTTAGGGTTGGTTGCCAGCCGGCCTCAGAAGGTAGGAAGGATCCAAGCTCTTGTCACTCACAGGAAACGCATTAGGTAGGAGCCAGTAGCGTGACATCAACACGCATACACCGTTCTACAGGTAGGCCGTGCACTACTGATGTTTGTCTGCCTCATACAAGCAACTGTTTTGTAAGTGCATTTTGATTTTGAATAAATGATGTTACGTACATTAATTCACTATGAGCACTCTCCATTGCTTTTATTATAACACACTGTGAGTGACGTGAGCTTGGATCCATCCTAACCTTCTAACCTGCAGATTAAATGGACAGCTTCCCACACAGTAAACTGCTCGGCTTCTGCTTGGAATCTTTTTTTTTCTTTACTACAATGTTGTTACTTTGTATATATATTCTGAAGGGCGCATACCATCCTTTTTGTGCATGTAGAAAATTCTTGAGTCCTTGTGATATTAGAAAAGAATGGCTTACGTGAATCCTGAGATCTGATATACATATTTCTTTACAGAGTACAGCAATATACAGGTTTACAAAATTAGAAATAAAGCTATTACATTTTTTTCTATAGACGTGGGGAATAATAGTCATGTGAAATGCTTATGCACGTGGTCTATCGGGTGCTCATCATTGACTACTATAGATCAGTGAATTTAACTCACTACTCTGTGTAGTTCTTTGCAATTGAGCCTGGAATCATAAGAAAAACATCTCTCAATCAAAGACAATTTGTATATCACTATTAACCCTGTCATGACTAGGTTTTTTCATACCTTTGCAGCCATATACAAATTTGCTATTTTGAATTTTGGATTACCCTTGGTAGCATCCATTAATTATTTTGGGTTAATTCACATTTCATGTTTATTGCTGAAAACATAAAAAATACATTTCCGTCTCACTTTTGCTGCCCGGAGATAACCCACAACATTTTTTCTGTCTTGATTACAGGAATGTCAAACATCTATTTATTATTTCCTTTTTACATAACTCTAGCCATAAACCTAACTTTATTATAGGAGTGAATGTATATACTATGCAGGACCACCGATAAAGGGGTACCACTGGTCAAAAGGGGGGCCTAGGCAACTGACAAGCCAAAGGAAGGGGAACCTGAACAGGAAGGGGAACCTGAACATCATTTAATGGTTCCAAATCCCTGTAGTTCTCACCTGCAGCAGCCTAAAGCTGGCTTCTCCTCTTCTCCATCCCGCTGCTTTCAGCTGCTGCAGGTAGGAACTACATGGGATTAGATCCAGTAAATGCCATCCCCTCCACCGCTTCTGTACCCCTTCCTTCTACTACCCAGGATCCCCTGTGTGCTTCCCTGGTCCCCCATTCCACAGCGCACTGGGTATCATCTGGTGACCCTGCCCCTTTGTTTACTTAGTGGTGGGGGGGAAGCAGTGCTTTTATCATTTGGTGAGTATCAAGTGACAGGAGCGGATGTGTTTAGAGGGTGGTGGAGCTTTTTTTGTGTGGGTCGGTGGCTGGCGTTTATCCTGAATGACGATGGATATACATCTGGGAACGTTTTTATTTTTTAGTAAAGGACTTTATAAAAACTGTCTTGTGTTTTTATTTACTTTTGAAACTTTATTGGTAAATGAGTAGGTTACTATGTACCCCTTACACATTCACATGGAGGGGGTGAGATCTGGGGGTCCCCTTGTTAAAGGGGCTTCCAGATTCTGATAAGATACCACCCACACCCCCACAACCACAAAGCCTGGGTTGTGGGGAAGAAGCCCTTGTCCTCAACAACATAGGGACAAGGGGGTTTGCCAGGGGGGCCCATGTTAAGGGCATGTGGCCTGGTATGGTTCAGGAGAGGGGGTGCTCACTCATCCCCCCTTTTCTGGCCTGCTGAGCTGCATACTCAGATCAGGGTTTGGTATGGATTTTGGGGGGGAACCCCATGCCATTTCTTTCAGTGTGGGGTTGTTTTTTTCAATGGGCTCCCCTTAAAATCCATACCAAACCTGAAGGGCCTAGTATGAATTTTGGGGAACCCTCATGCTGTTTTTTTTTATTTTAATGCAGGCTGTTTTGTTTGCGTTCTGCTGTTAGTGGGGAATCCCCCGCTGACAGCAGGAATGACTTATCGTTGTTAGGACGTATGTGGTGTTGGCTCCTTAACAACCAATTACTTGTCCCTGCTACTCACAGAAGGGAGAGTCACTGGTTGTTAGGATGCTGGTGGACACAAAATTGCATAAAAAAAGACTTATAGATGTGATTTTGATGTGTTTCCGTTGAAGTATGTGGAGCACAAAATTGAACAGGAACACACCAAAGTAGCACAGGACCCTTCTCCAAAGTCAAATTGCAGCTGTGCTGCATTGATATGAACAGGCACCATTGGAAGCAATGTCTTTTTCATTGTCATGCGATTCGGTGCTACCCAAGTCGCGTCTGAAATCACATTAGTGGGAACCAAGCCTAAATTATGTTTGTTTTAGTTCAAAATTCATTTATATACAGTATAAAGCTGCTAAGCACAATATTGAGGTTAAATTATCTAAACTACAATGTTTGAAATTATACTGGCAAAAAGCCATGGATGCTGGATCAGCTACCATGTTGCCTATTTTTCAAGGTCTTGCTAGTGGGGAATGAAATTAGTTTGCATAAAGCTGAAGAAGGGTTAGAACAATGTCATCGTCAACAAGGGCATTTTATTAAACATAGCACAATTCACATTTCACCTTAAACCAGTTACACATTGAAGAAGTAATATTATGCTGATTCTGGGAGTACAGCCAAGAACATAAGACATGAGTTTTCATATTACATATACATTTTATTTTTAAATGCTTTTAAAGCATGGCCTTCACTATTAGTCAAAAGAACATAAACAGTAACGTATTGTCTATATTTCTGTTTGGTAAATAAAAGAAGTAGTATGTAGTATGTTTCTAGAATTACATTTTTATAAAATAAAGATTTTTTCATAAGAACAGTAATAAATGCTTGAATCAAATATACAGTACTTTAAAAAGGAAATAAAATGGTACATACAGAAAAGCTACATCATAAAAAAACTGCTGTTGCTTTTATATTGTATTTGTATCTGGTTGTGTCTTAACTATGATCATCTCAAAGTATAAGAATGACATTTTTTTTTTCATCTGCGGGGCATAGTATGCATCAGTATGGCTCACCTGACCAGCCTTCTGCATACCTGGATAAGGATCTGGTATAGCTTTTTCAGGAGACCCTGTGCAAAAAAAAAAAAAAAAAAAAAAGTGTCATAGGGCTCCTTTCTCCCCAAAAAACCATACCAGACCTTTATCTTTGATAATAGTCTGTTATGGATTTGGAGGGAGACCCCAGGCACTAAGAAACTAAAAAAATGTGTGGTCCCTTCCAAAATTCGTAGGATCTTAACACCTCTGGCCTGATGGATGTGAAGGCCTTCAGGGGGGCCTTATCATTATCTTGAAGCCCCATTTAGAATAATAGGGCCCCCAGATACAGTAAGAAATAAATTGTACCTCTTGTTAATCTTTCATACAAAAAAATGCACAATGTAAATAAACACAGAAGTACAGTTAACAAAGTATTTTATAAAAAAAAAAACAAAACAAAAGTGCCACATTGTAAATCCATTGTCAATCAAAATGAATGACAACCTGGCAACACAAACATGACTAGTGCTGACGATCCTCTACTGCCAAGTTCTCACAGAAAATGACAGCAACTTGTCGGTTGCAGAATGTTAACAAACCAGCTGGTCAAAGATGTTATTTAACAAATATGATTACAATTACAGTATCTCACAAAAGTGAGTACACCTCTCACATTTTTGTAAATATTTTATTATATCTTTTCATGTGACAACACTGAAGAAATGACACTTTGCTACAATGTAAAGTAGTGAGTGTACAGCTTGTATAACAGTGTACATTTGCTGTCCCCTCAAAATAACTCAACACACAGCCATTAATGTCTAAACCGCTGGCAACAAAAGTGAGTACACCCCTAAGTGAAAATGTTCAAATTGGGCCCAATTAGCCATTTCCCCTCCGGTGTCATGTGACTTTCTAGTGTTACAAGGTCTCAGGTGTGAATGGGGAGCAGGTGTGTTAAATTTGGTGTTATTGATCTTGCTCTCTCATACTGGTCACTGGAAGATCAACATGGCTCCTCATGGCAAAGAACTCTCTGAGGATCTGAAAAAAAGAATTGTTGCTCTACATAAAGATGGCCTGGGCTATAAGAAGATTGCCAAGACCCTGAAACTGAGCTGCAGCAAGATGGCCGAGACCATATAGTGGTTTAACAAGACAGGTTCCACTCAGAACAGACCTTGCCATGGTCGATCAAAGAAGTTGAGTGCATGTGCTCAGCATAATTTCCAGAGGTTGTCTTTGAGAAATAGACATAATAGTGCTGCCAGCATTGCTGCAGAGATTGAAGGGGTGGGGGGGGGGTCAGCCTGTCAGTGCTCAGACCATATGCTGCACACTGCATCAAACTGGTATGCATGGCTGTCGTCCCAGAAGGAAGCCTCTTCTAAAGATGATGCACAAGAAAGCCCGCAAACAGTTTGCTGAAGACAAGCAGACTAAGGACATGGATTACTGTAACCATGTCCTGTGGTCTGATGGGACCAAGATAAACTTATTTGGTTCAGATGGTGTCAAGCGTTTGTGGCCAAGCATGTCTCCAGACCTAAACCCTATTGAGCTTTTGTGGGGCATCCTCAAAAAGAAGGTGGAGGAGCGCAAGGTCTCTAACATCCACCAGCTCTGTGATGTTGTCATGGAGGAGTGGAAGAGGACTTCAGTGGCAACCTGTGTAGTTCTGGTGAACTCTATGCACAAGATGGTTAAGGCAGTGCTGGAAAATAATGGTGGGCACACAAAATATTGACACTTTGGGTCAAGTTTGGAAATTTTAACTTAGGGGTGTATTCACTTTTGTTGCCAGCGGTTTAGACATGGCTGTTTGTTGAGGTATTTTGAGGGGACAGCAAATTTACACCATTATACAAGCTGTACACTCACTACTTCACATTGTAACAAAGTGTAATTTCTTCAGTGTTGTCACATATAAAGATATAATAAAAAATTTACAAAAATGGGAGGGGTGTACTCACTTTTGTGAGATACTCTATATTTGGTCAATGACATCACCTGGGACTCCCTGACTGCTTGGTTTACAAACAGGACAAGGTAAGGCAAGAACATTGCATTTAGCAGCATTTTTTTTTATAAATGTAAGTTTTGCTTTAGTACATTCTACAGGTGTGCCACTTCACTGGCAGGTTTAACCTATTCACTGCCAGGTCCGTATGTCACACAGACCTGACAGCGGGGGGGGGGGGGGGGGGGGGGGGTTCACACACAATCCGGTGGCTGCATCCACCAGGTTTGTGTGTGAAACTGACAGGCAGACTCCTGCCCATCAGCTGAAAGCATTCGGGCGGCTGTGATGCCGCCCAATTGCTCACACATACCCCGGGTACAAGCGCCACCCCATGCCCCCGCCATGTTTTCCGGGCTCCGCTTGCCCAACAGTGGGCCCGAAGCTGCCATGGCGGTTGCTGGTGGCTGGGGGGGAAGGAGAAAGGTGAAAACACATCCGCTCTCCTCCCCTTCTTGCTGTGACCCAGAAAATTACATCCATGACGTCATAGCTGGGTCAGCCTCTCAGTGTCTCTGGCTAGCTTAGCCAGGAAGGAATGTTTTGCAATGGGATCTCCATTGCAAAACAGTCAGTGGAGCCCAGAGGAGACATGCAGGGTCTTTTAGACCCTGCATGTCTCAAATTTGTAGAGAACCTGTCACCTAAAAAATATCACATAGGGGACTTTTTGCACCCCTTTGTGCAAAAAAATTAAGTTAGACCCAAGCACATAAACCCCCCCAAAAAATTTGAGGCCCCCCCACATCCACATATATGCATGTGCGAATGTAAATGCATGCATCAGGGGTACATATGCGTTAAAACATTGCTTGCAATACACATATTACATATCACCACGCATGCTAGAGTGAGAGCAATAATTCTAGCACAAGACCTCCTCCGTAACACCAAACTGATACCTATAGGGGGCTTTTGAAGCATTGCCTATAGAAAATATAGAGTACTGAAATTTGTTGCCATTTCATGGGCGCACACACATTTAAGGTTTGGCATGTTGGGTATCTATTTTCTTGGCGCAACCTCGTCTTTATATCTTGCTAAAAATTTGGGTAATTTGTAGCATTTGTTTGCCCTAAAATTCACTTTAGTGTGTTTTGTACTGAAATTTTGTGTTTCCTAGACCTTTGTGGTAATATCAGGTAACATAAAATTGGAACTACCACTATTTTATTCTCTAGGATGTCTGCTTTCAGAAAATATATAAGGTTTGGGGGTTTTATATCATCTTCAGGGCTAAAATGATTGTTTAAATATGCATACAAAAAAACGCAAAAAGGCTCTGGCAACGAAAAGGTTAAGGCATCCCCACATACAGTATGTTACAAATAGGAATTGTGTGTTTTTAATGTTGCCCTTTAAGCCTTATTATTAAACCCACTCACTGTTGAATGCATTGGTACATGTCATCTATGTTCTCAGCTAACTATACTTTTTTTTATCCAATCCTTGCAAATTGGTCTTAAAAAGGCCAGAAAATGTGTTCAATTATCTATTTATGAACCATCACTAGTTCTAACTATTCCCATCTCCCTTGTCTTGGTCAATAAGGCTTCACACTACAAACTAAGAAAGCTTGGGAAGCAGCAAGAGATAGGGCAAGGTCTACCTTTGTTCAGAAAAGGTCAAGAGTTTAATATAGTTTCAGATGTACACTAAAAAGAGATACTGATTGTTTTTTCCCAACAGTTTTCAATCTTTACTTATACATTTTTCATGAAAGAATTCTCAGTTTAAATTGCCCGGGTTTGTCACAGGTTAAATCATATATTATTAACACAGCATATAAAAAGTACAAAATATTAGAATATATAACACTAAAACAGGTTCTAATACTCAAATAACCAAATTTAGGTCACGATGGTATGAATTTTACTGTAAACATAGCCTACCTGGTTATGATAGTCTGCTCACTCATGCGACAAATCCATTTTTCTCTGGCTAGTTAAAATCAGATACTGTTATTTTCCAAACTGCATAGTGTGGTATTCCATTATCTTTTCTAGAGAGGAATCATATGCTGTAAAGCCTACCATGTTGGGTTGTGTAGGAGAGTAAAAAAAGCTGACCTTACATGAAAAATGAATGGTTTGTTTATTGCCCGCTCCCCCGCCCCTCAAATAAAAAACAAATTACAATTACAAATTACAAACTAATTAAAACAAAAAAAAACAATGGACTTTGTCCTAGGAGCTGGGGAAAATCGAGTAATTGCAAAATTTGTGAAAAGTCACCTTTGCACAAAGCCAGAGCAACTTCTTTTGAGATTTGAGATCCAGAGCTATCCAAGGATCCCGTAAGAAGAACTATCTTTTCTTCTGCTGTTATAAGCAAGTCGGAAGCCAGCACAACGTATATTTTTTCTCCTAATATTTACTAGATTATGGAAAAAAAGATGGCTGGAAAAATTGAAGAACTAAGCAGGCAAACTGCTTTCTCTAGGTATGTCAAGCTTTCATTTCATCGTTGACTTGAATGCATTTAGAAAGTAAAGGCCGAAATATAATACAAAAAAAAAAAACAGGGTTTGTTGTGTCATTGTTTTCTTTCTAGTTCATCTTTCATGTTTAATATCTGTCCTTTATTTCTATATTCCCAATGATAATAGTGAAAGAACAATAATGGATTCTGACCAACAAATTGAAAACAGTAAACATCCTCTATAATATATTAAATGCAAATTCTGATTTAATGTGGTAAGGAAAAAATGATGCAGTACATCCGCTGTAGGCTTTATTCAGTTCTTTAGAAGAACATTTGCTTTTATATGGAAAACTGAATAAGGGTCCATAAGAACTTTGGTCATTAGAGCTGAAAAATGAGATCTCTGCCTATGGGACAAGTTAGAAAGCTGAAAGAGGAGAATTCTTGGGATAATGTTGTGTTTCCTTTTATTGGCAGGAATCCTGGGGACTTTAAATGGTTGCCAAGTGTTTTTTTTATATATATTTTGTTCATTTTAATGAGGATTACACTGAGACATTCTTGGAACATGCACACATATAAATAAAAGGCACAATGGTATTATACAAATTTTAGAAAGAAAACAAGCACAAGCGAAACATAAGGTGCATAATGATATACAGCATTAAGCTTCTGTGAAAAAGAAAAGGAAACAGATATATTTATAAACATAGGCATATTCTTGCGTGCAAAAGTAACAAGAAAGAAGATTTCACAAGTGCGTGTAGGTAATCCTGTTTATTATACTGTGCCACTTTAATGTTGTGTATGACCTCCTTACCTTGTATGTCCTTGTTGTAGCATGAATGTTGAAGCATATGCAAGATCCAGACAAGCAGAAAAGTGCTGCTGGAGCTCCGTTAAAAAAAAAATAGAAATATTTTTTTCTGAAAAATAGTATTTGATAGAGTTATGAATGCCATTTTCTCCTTCCAATACAGTACAGTAAAACCTTGGATTGAGAGTAACTTGGTTTGAGAGCATTTTGCAAGACAAGCAATTTTTTTTTATAAATTTTGACTTGGTTAGCAATATGGTGACATTTAATGAAAGTACTACATTTCGCAACGCACATGGTTGATGATTAAAAGAGGCACATCTAAGAAAGCAGGCATCCAGGGTAAAGCTGTCCACATAGACAGTCCTCCGCACCGCCATCTACATTGTCCCTTCAATGCTGCACTCCACAAGCGCTTCAAGCCTCGCTTTCAGATCCCTCTACTGAAGCGTAGTCTTCCGGTTACGATTGCAGACTGACAGCAGTAAGAGCCGACGGTGTGGAGGACTGTCTATGTGGACAGCTTTACCCTGGATGAGTGCATACTGTAGATGTACCTCTTTTAATCATCAACCATGTGAGTTGCTAAATGTTGTACCTTCATTTAATGTAATCATATTGCTACACTTAGAGGAGCCTCTCTTCTCTTTTATACCCTGTAGCTCCTACTGGATTTTGCTTCTAATCCCCTTTGTGGAGGCTTCCATTTGTGGATGGACATTTTATGGTTCATATAAAGAGAGGTTCCCCTTGGCGGACTTTTAAGGCACTTAAAATTGAATATGATGAAAAAGTATAACAGAGTATGTAACAATTAATAGTAAACAAATTTTATTTAAAGACAAAATGTGTTAAAAATATATATATATTAACGAAACATTAACATATCTACACAGTTCATTGTTATCACCAAAGGTAAATATATGAAGGGACTCTTCTAACACCCAAGGCGATTCGGGATATATAGTGTTTAGTCCTTCTTCAGGGATGCACAAAAAGAGAGAAGAGAGATTCATATAGTATTGAATGGTGAGACAGTTGTTAAATTGCATTAAAAACCTGGAGTCAAAATAGCATTGGATATTAATGCTGGTGGGATTGCTGTCCTTTCGACATCGTGGGCATCAGAGAAGTCTGTAGGTGTATGCCAAGTGGTATTGTCCTCACTAAGAGGAGGATCCCCCCGCGTTCCGCAGTTGCGTGACGGCCAGAGTGATATACTGAGGCAAATAGAGTCCCTATTGATAATCGTGAATTGATGAATTTGATGGTATAACAAAAAAAGGAAGGGGGATGAAACTGGTAGCTTGTCAGAGAGGGGTTTAGACAGACCAGCCACACGTCCCAGCATCCAGCTATCCAATGCTTTAAGTGCCTTAAAAGTCCGCCTAGGGGAACCTCTCTTTATATGTATCTTGTCTATTAGATGCGGCACTATTAGAATAACCTAGGTTAGCCTCTCGCCCCCCTCTCTTCATTACGACATTTTATGGTTACACAACCTGGTCACATTGCTATAAGCTTTTTATATGGATTATAAACTGAAGGACATATGAATAAATGGTAGTGGAACAAATCATCTGAGTTTCCATTATTTCTTATGGGGAATTTGGAACTGCAAACAACACTCTCTTTTTCAACCAACCAAACCTGTAAATTTACACATCACAAATTAATACACACATCACCAATTGTGGCAACAATGTGAATGTGGCATTTATTGTTGGTTAATAAGAAGTATACACAGTAGCTCACAAAAGTGAGTATACCCCTCACAATTTTGTAAATATTTTATTCTGTCTTTTCATGTGACAACATTGAAGAAATTACACTTTGCTACAATGTAAAGTAGTGAGTGTACAGCTTGTATAACAGTGTAAATTTGCGGTCCCCTCAAAATAACTCAACACACAGCCATTAATGTCTAAACCGCTGGCAACAAAAGTGAATACACCCCTAAGTGAAAATGTCCAAATTGGGCCCTATTAGCCATTTTACCTCCCCGGTGTCATGTGACTCGTTAGTGTTACAAGGTCTCAGGTGTGAATGGGGAGCAGGTGTGATAAATTTGGTGTTATCGCTCTCACTCTCTCATACTGGTCACTGAAAGTTCAACATGGCACCTCATGACAAAGAACTCTCTAAAGATCTGAAAAAAAAAGAATTGTTGCTCTACATAAAGATGTCCTAGGCTATAAGAAGATTGCCACGACCCTGAAACTGAGCTGCAGCACGGAGGCCAAGACCATACAGCGGTTTAGACGTATGAGTGCTGCCAGCATTGCTGCAGAGGTTGAAGGGGTGCGGAGTCAGCCTGTCAGTGCTCAGACCATACGCCACACACTGCATCAAATTGGTCTGCAGGGCTGTCATCCCCGAAGGAAGCCTCTTCTAAAGATGATGCACAATAAAGCCCGCAAACAGTTTGCTGAAGACAAGAAGACTATGGACATGGATTACTGGAACCATGTGCTGTGGTCTGATGAGACCAAGTTAAACTTTTTTGGTTCAGATGGTGTCGAGCGTGTGTGGCAGCAGCCAGGTGAGGAGTAGAAAGACAAGTGTGTCTTGCCTACAGTCAAGCATATTGGTGGAAGTGTCGTGGTCTGGGGCTGCATGAGTGCTGCCGGCACTGGGGAGCTACAGTTCATTGAGGGAACCATGAATGCCAACATGTACTGTGACATACTGAAGCAGAGCATGATCCCCTCCCTTCAGAGACTGGGCTACAGGGCAGTATTCCAACATGATAACGACCCAAAACACACCTCCAAGACAACCACTGCCTTGCTAAAGAAGCTGAGGGTAAAGGTGATGGACTGGTCAAGCATGTCTCCAGACCTAAACCCTATTGAGCATCTGTGGGGCATCCTCAAACAGAAGGTGGAGGAGCGCAAGGTCACTAACATCCACCAGCTCTGTGATGTTGTCATGGAGGAGTGGAAGAGGACTCCAGTGGCAACCTGTGAAGCTCTGGTGAACTCCATGCCCAAGAGGGTTAAGGCAGTGCTGGAAAATAATTGTGGGCACACAAAATATTGACACTTTGGGCCCAATATGGACATTTTCACTTGGGGGTGTACTCACTTTTGTTGCCAGTGGTTTAGACATTAATGGCTGTGTGTTGAGTTGTTTTGAGGGGGCAGCTATACACTCATTACTTTACATTGTAGCAAAGTGTCATTTCTTCAGTGTTGTCATATGAAAAGATATAATAAAATATTTACAAAATTGTGAGGAGTGTACCCACTTTTGTGAGATACTGTATACCCCTTAAATGTAAAACAGTAAACTGCCTTTAAAACAGTCCACAAATAACTACTGCTTGGCTAGAAAAGCCCAAGTATACTGTAGCATAATTAACATCAAATTTTTCTTTCTCAGGTAAAAAACCACACAACAAATGATGCAGCAAAGGGTGGGGGGTGGCCAAGAAGCTAACAATTATGTGGAAAACAGCAGGAGCAGCTGCTACTGAAGTGGAAATAAGATTAAATAAAAATAATAATAATAATAATAATGAGGCGGCAACTCTTTATTGCAGAAGAGACACACTGTTTCCTATGCAATAAGACAAAATTACCTGCTTGGTCTCAGTCTTCTAATGAATGTACACCGAGCAGCACATGTGCAGCCCAGGGTGCATTCCTGGCATACTGGCACAACCCAACTGCTAAAATATCTGACTAATGTGCACACACATGGGAATTGTCATTCCCTACTGGCCAATCAAGAGCCCAAAACTGGCACCTGCAAGTATCCCAGGGATAAGAACAGGGGCTGACGAGTAATATTACTGCCACACAACTGGAAGGTTGAGGCTTTAAATGGGATCCATCAGGCACTTAGGTGAGACGCATGGATAAATATCCTTGAGGCTGCTTTCATACTGAGGAGTTTTTCATGCGCTTTTGCGTTAAAAATGCGCCTGAAAAGCTCAAGAAAAATACTTCCTTTTAAAATCAATGGATGTGGTCACACTGGGGTGGTAAGCAGTGAAACAAATATGGGCATCTTATAGCAATGGAGTCAATTTACTAAAGGAGAAGAGACTTTTAATTGACCTTAATGAATAAGGAGAAAGTGTACTAATTTTCAATACCCAATCATGTGCAAGTTAAAAAAAAAAAACGGATTTTACCTGGACATAATGAAATGCCTGAATTGATTATAGCTTAACCTTATTCACTAAGCAAATTGAACATTCTTTGCTCTATTAGTAAAAAAATCCTAATGAGTTTTGCTGATACTACTCAATGTGGAGTCAGTTATCATCTCTATGGAAACACAAGCCTCTGGGTAGTATTATTATTTTAACGATTTCAGTCAGTGTTGCAATTTTTTGAAATAGTTATTTTTTCATAAAGTATATGAATTTAAGTCTACTGGTGTATAATTTGAATTTGAAATGACCCTTTATCAAGATTCACCATTTTACCAAATGTGACTTTAAAATGTTACATGACACAGACATTATTATGGGGTTAGATTAAAAATCACAACTGGATCAGCAGTGTTGCTATGACTAAGATAAATGTTAAAATTCAAATTATTTGTAAAAGTAAAACTGTTGTTCTAAGAATCATTCCTTTCACAGAGATCTTTTTTCCTTACAGAGAAAAAAAAAAAAGAACACACCAAGGCACTTGGGGCACCAAAGCAGAAGAGGGAGGATATTTTATGCCTGAACATATGCTATAGGCTGCTTTATGTCTGCTTAAATAAAATGACAAAAAAAAATATTAAAATAATCATCTCTAGGTTTCACTATGTAGGAAAAATAATGAACCTAACCTCGCTGTGTCTTTTTCTCTTTCTCCTTTTAACTCTGCTTCCAAATATTCAAATCACATTTTTTGCAGAAATCAATCACAGATACATTCAAAGTTTCCTGTGATGACCTGAAATATTATTGTAGCAGTCAAATTCCGTAACGGAATGTGCTCTCAAATATCTAGTAAATTTATATCTGAATACCCATATTGGTATATAATTTAAGCAATTACCAGCACATTGCTTGGCTGGTTCACAATAAACAAGAGATGATTGTCAATCACCACCCCACAACCTGTGTCTCCTGGTGGGCCTTTCTACAACGTCTCAAGTTGGCATAAGCCTGATATAATATCATAGCTCCATATATACAGTGGATATAAAAAGTCTATACACCCCTGTTAAAATGTCAAGTTTCTGTGCTGTAAAAAAAAATGAGACAAAGATAAATAATTTCAGAACTTTTTACACATTTAAGGTAAGCTATAAACTGTACAACTCAGGTGAAAAACAAACTGAAATATTGTAGGGGTGGAAAGTAAAAATAAAAAGTATTAGTTTAAGGGTGTGCACACTTATGCAACCATAATATTTTATTTTTTTCTTTAATCTTATTTCCACTTCAATAGTAGCTGCTCCTGCTGTTTTCCACTAATTCACTCCCTCTTCTCCCACCTCGAACACGGCAACTCCCTCTTTCCCGTCAGTCCATCATTAATGCTGCCACCAGACTCATCCACCTCACCAACCATTCAGTGTCTGCTACCCCTCTCTGCCAATTCCTCCAATGACTTCCGCCCACCCAATGAATACATTTAAAATAATAACAACAACTTGCAAAACCATCCATAACTCTGCTCCCAGCTACATCACTAGCCTAGCCTCAAAACACCGACCAAACAGTTCTCTTCATTCTTCCCAAGACCTCCTGCTCTCTAGCTCTCTTGTCACCTCCTCCCATATCCGCCTCCAGGACTTCTCCCGAACCTCTCCCATTCTATGGAACTCCCTACCCCAATCTGTCAGACTATCTCCTACACTGTCCACTTTCAGGCGGTCCCTGAAAACCCTTCTTTTCAGAGAAGCCTTTCTTGTCTCCACCTAACAACTGTACTTTTATTTTCTCCATCAGCACATCCCCCACAGTTATTACCTTTTGTATCACTTGACCCTCCCTTTTAAATTGTAAACTCTAACAAGCACCTCTAATTTCTCCTGTATTGAATTTTATTGTAACTGTTTCTGTCTACCTTCATGTTGTAAAGCGCTGTGCAAACTGCTGGCGCTATATAAATCCTGTATAATAATAATAATAACAACTTCTAGTTCTGGTCTGACGCTGGTCAGTGTAGGGTTTTTCTTCATGAGAAAATAATAACAACAGTTACTCAAATGAAAAAAATATGCAGCTTAGTGATTTTTATGTTCATGAATGGAACATTTAGAAGGAATTTGCCCAGCTTTAAGATAGCATACTGTGTTAAATAACTCCTACATGCTAATGAGATAGTAGCAATAAGTGGGCTTTTTTATAACCTCTTTAAGCCCTGGTTCACACTGGAGCATTTGGACATGTCAAATCTGCGGCAATTGCTGTCAATGGCACCGTCCTAATTGGTGCAACGCTGCATCTGCGGTGCTGCACCGATTTCAAAAAGTAGTTTCTGTACTACTTTTTTGCAATTTCGGGCTGCAATTTACATTGACATCTGTGCAGAAACCTGCACAGATGTCTCTGAAATCGTGGCCAAAATTGGGGCTGACATGAGGGAGTGAAATTGTGTGAGCTCAGCTGAACTCACATGGCTTCATTCCCGCAGCTCAGTGTGAACCTGGGCTCATTACAGAGCCTTACCCAGAAAATCAGAGTAAATAAGAGGATTCACTTTTCAACCTACAAAGTATCAATCCCAAAAAATTTATGAGATTTGTTTTGAGTTTTTTGACACATGACACATTTGTATGCTTTAGTACAAACAATTCCCAGCACCAAATACAGTATAAATACACAATATAGTGAAACTTATCTCTATGCATACATGTGATGATAGTAACTTTGCTTCAACTGTATCATGGCTGTGACAGCTCCAAATGGGGGTTTTGCAAATGTGGCTCATACTATGCATGCCTGGCACAGACCAGTGTATATAACATCCAACAGGCCGTGGTGTCACAATTTAAAGGCCCATTCAAACTTTGCTGTTCTGGGGTGTTGCAATAACACACGTGGGTTAAGGTAACCCTTTTTTAATGAATGGGCTGCCGAAGCTTCAGAATGGGCAAAAAGCAGTGCATCACAACATGCAGATACACTATATTGTCAAAAATATTGGGATGCCTACCTTTACGTGCACATGAACTTAAAAGCAGAAGTAAACTTCTGGGAAGGCTGTCCAACAGGGTTTAGGTGTGTGTCTATGGGAATGTTTGACCATTCTTCCAGAATTCATTAATCTATGTCTTTATGGACCTTGCTTTGTGCACAGGTCCAAATCATTTGGTGGAGGGGGGATTATGATGTAGGGTTGTTTTTCAGGGGATGGGCTTGGCCCCTTAGTTCCGGTGAAGGGAACTCTTAAGGTGTCAGCGTACCAAGACTTTTTGGACAATTTCATGCTTCCAACTTTGTGGGAACAGTTTGGGGATGGCCCCTTCTTGTTCCAACATGACTGCCCACCATTACATAAAGCAAGGTCCATAAAGACATGGATGAGTGAGTTTGGGGTGGAGGAACTTGACTGGCCTCAACCCGATAGAACACCTTTGAGATGAATTAGAACTGAGACTGCGAGCCAGCCCTTCTTGTCCACATCAGTGTCTGACCTCACAAATGCGCTTCTGGAAGAATGGTCAAACATTCCCATAGACACACTCCTAAACCTTGTGGGCAGCCTTCCCAGAAAAATCGAAGCTGTTATAGCTGCAAAGGGTGGGCCAACTCAATATTGAACCTTATGGACTAAGACTGGGTTGCCATTAAAGTTTAGGTGCGTGCAAAGGAAGACGTCCCAATACTTTGGACGATATAGTGTATTTGTCACTGTACATTGTGATGTAACGCATGTTTGTCAGAGGGCTGTCGTGTTAGTGAGTAAGAGTGCTATTCAAAATGAATGGCACCACACACGCTAATGCACATAATGTGCATTGTAGTAATGTGCATGTTATCACACATATTACCGCAACACACCGGGACAGAAAAATGTAAAAGGGCCGTAAAAAGAATACACCAAGCCAGCCTATTTTTCTACAGCTAACTACTCAGCAGCAACATGCTTGTCACATGCTTGTTTGTGTGTTCTACAACATGTTAAGAGTTATTTAGAAAAACGATGCAGAAAAAATTGCGACTTGTTGCCCTTAATGACCAACCAGATTCTTTGATTCATTTTTCCAGAAAATAAATGATGAACCTTAGCTAGACACCATGGGCAACAACCCATTTTTTAATCATAAATACCCATATATATTTACATATGACAGACTAACTCTAAAAACTATTTGCAAATACAACTATAAACCACATATTCTCTTCTCAATATGCTCCAAAAGCCGCTAAATACAAATAAATGTGTTGCCATTGGATAATAAATAATTCTTTATCCCCCTCCAAACATGCTGGAATGTAACCAGAACAAACACATTAGATGACCACTAGATGGAGTAGTTGTCTCATAGAGAACATCTCATATAGGGAGAAATCACAACATTCCAGAGCAATCATTTGTTCCATCCTTTAGCAATGCTCACTGTACACAGGCTTAGGCAATTAAGCTTGTGTATATGTTCCTCTAGGCAAATGATTACACTCCTAATACAGCAAAACAATAAACCCAACATTAATTTTTAGTTCATGTCTGTGGATGTGCGCACTAATTCGTAAAATATTACTGAAATGCCTCAGCTAACAGAGTATAACAAAAATATCTGTTGCTTCTCCTTGTGTGGGAAATCTAAGAAATGTTTGAAGAGGAATTAAACCTCTGCAGAAAAAGTATATATAATTTAAACTGGGCCCCAGGAGCTTTTAGCCATAATGTGCTAGTGGAAACAGAATATTAAATCATAATAGCAGACTTACCTGGCTAGTGATCCCCTCCAGCGCTGCGCTGTCAATGCTCCTGTCAGTCTGCAATCTTCTCTCGATCTTCCTTCTTGGTTCCAACTCTTCGGTCACTTAGTTGGCCGAGCTGTGATGGTATCACTCCTGCCCATGGGCATGGAAGTCACATTGGGGGGGGGGAGGGGGTTTACTAAAACTGGTCAACACAGAATTTGGTGCAGCTGTGCATAGTAACCAATCAACTTCTAGGTTTTATTGTCAAAACTTAATTGAACAAGCTGAAGTTTGAAGCTGATTGGTTACTTTGCACAGCTACACCAGATTCTGTTTGGGCCAGTTTTAATAAATCTCCTCCATTGCCTCGACACAGATCCGTGCCTTAAATGTACGCTGAGCTGAACATGTACGGCTCAGTGTACAGAAATGCTGACAGGGAGGGAGAAGGGTTTATGACAACGGAGACCATTAGGGTCTCTTCTGTCCTAAACATCCTACATGACAGCATTTTATTGTAGATTTAATTCCACTCCAAGTCGCAGAATCAAAAGTTAATTAATTATTTAGACATTTTTACTAACAGAAATAATACAAGTCCACTGTTACCAAAAATAGATATTGGTATTGCAGCTCCTCCGTCTGATAGGTGTAATTATATTTAAAGGATGTGTTTGCTTTATTACCCCCTCCCCAGCTGCACATACTCTCCTTTCCTTTGCTCCCCCGCTGCTCCATTCTGCTCTGGGAAGTGAGAAAATATCTGGTATTTTATATACGGAGCATGTGACTCAGTCCATGTGACAGTACCGGTGATTGATCCAGCATGGTCATCTGGGGGGTGGGGAGAGTCCCCAGTCCTGTGAAAGCTCTGGAGTGCCTCATAGCTCACATTGTGCAGTTTTTCACACCTGGTGGCTTAATGGAGTGGTGGGGGCAGCAAAGGAATGGCTAGTATTTTCCCTCAGAGAAGGGGGCATTAAAGTGTTACTAAAGCCACCACAGTAAAATCAGACTGTATATGCAGTAAAGCATGCTTGTTATACTCACTGTGGAACCTATGGGGTTAATCCTCCACATTGCGTAAAAAGGTTGTTTGATCATGTCTTCTCTGATTCCCCCCTTCTTTCACTGTCCCCAATCCATCTGTTGATAGTACACAGACTAGGAGGCACTCTGCACATGCTCAGTTTGGTGTGTATTGGTGGAGAGTTTTTTTTTGTTTTTTGGGGGGAGGGTGGATGTGATCGGCACAAGAATAAAAAATCCTCCTACAAGCTTTAACCAGTGAAGAACAGAGAGAAGAGCACCGCTCCAGGCAAACTCAGGTGCAGGATGGATCACAGGTGCAGACCTCGGCTCACCACCGTGGAAGACGAACAAGACAAGGAATGGGTCACACACTGGAACTCCAAATTATCTCGATGTCATCTTTATTGTCAAAAAAGGGTCAGACAGATACAGGCAATGGTAGCCGTTTCACAAGAGATAGCTTGCTTGTTCACAACCAATGTAACAAAAAGCAGGCAGGTCTATTAAGGGAGTCCACCCAAATTGGGATACACCCAAAAAACACACCTGGCTCTAATAGTGCCACATACAAACAACATTTCAACCAACATTTTAAAAACATTGCAACTATTAAAATGCATACATGTTTCTAAACAAATGCACACAAAAACAATAACAGTCATAATAAAAATATATATAAGTAAGCTTATGGTCATGTATCCAAAGTTAAATCACAAGCAAATCATGAAAAAGGAGAAAAAGTAAAGAAAAGGACAATAAAGCCTAGAAAAAAAAAGACACCAAGTGTCCAAATCCAGGCTTGTAAATGTCCAAAAAGGGTTAACCAAAAACACACCTGTTCATTGAATATATGAAATGCAAAATATCTATGCACACATTATGAACATTCGTAGGTGTGTATGTAAATAGATGTATATAGCAAAATCTCATTGGGTATTAAAGTTTCAGTTTGTTCAGCTAAACTGAACCTCAGTGTAATTTGACTATTGATGTAAAAAATGCATAGAGCTGACTGGTGATGAAAAAATAGCCATCAAAAGTCAAATCTATGAAGGACATAAGGACAAAAGGAGCATTGTAACAAAAAACTTTGAATTCTGCTGTAAAATATAAACATCAGAATGTGCAAATCGCAGCAGTGACAAAATAGGAAAAGATATGGAATTAATATACATATAAATGTACACCCACATGCATAACTTCATAACGTTCATAACTTTATACTCATTCCTTGTCTTGTTTAGCTTTAACCAGTGCTCGGCTGAACACTGATAGAAGTCACAAGACTGCTTATATTTGTACTTTATATATTTTTCTACCTTTTTTTATATGTGCCTTAAAAGTCCACTAATAGGGGGACCCCCTTATTGCTGTATGGTTTTAACTTTGGATGTGGCACAACTTCACAGTCGGCCGCCGATCTACATTATTCTTCATTGCTGATGCGGAAAGGTATTTAGCATTTTTTATTTACTAAAATAATTGCATTCCCATTTTCTTTGTACTGTGGGAGAGCAGATATAGTGAATGCAGGGTCCTGGGTTTAGTATCAGTTTAAATGATCTTTTTTTGCATCTCAAGGCTGCTAATCTCCTCCAGCCTTTTTCAGACACTTGAACATCATTGATCTAAAGCTCCATCCTGTGCACTGTGCCCTCACAATATATGCATGTATATCTGGTTGTAGTCTCAAGCAGGGGTGCATGTGACACCATGACAAAGCAGGAGCACAACTAAAAGACAGTTGTCACCCCATAAAAGAAAGTGTATGAGCAAGGACCTGAAAACTCAGGATTAAAAACAACTTTTAAAATATTACCATTTTAAAGTGTAAAATTAGTCAAAACGTAACTAACGCTAAACCTACTCTCTGCCACATTCTAAGTCTAATCTTTCCAAACCTGTAAAGAAAAAAATATTCTTTATAATATACTTACATGTTTTGCAGCTGCTCTGGTCTGCTCTCCTGCGGTGGCTGCTGTGTGCAGGAAAGAACTGACAACGGCTGTAAAATGCCTGGGAAGTGACGTCACCCATAGACTTACTATGGGGCTTCTGTTGTCAGCTGCCTCTCCTACATACTCCCACACACTGAAGCAGCCAGAGCCTGGACGGAAGAGGCCACAGAACAGGGAAGTATAGCAATTATTTCTTTACAGGGCTAGATAGATTGGGCTTAGAGTGTGGCAGAGAGTAGGTTTAGAGTTAGTTGGTTTTGACTGAACTTCTACTTTAAATTTCAGTGACCGGGTTTAGATTTGCTTTAACTCCTTGGCCCTGGGCGTACACAAATATGTGGCCTCTCGGCGTCTAGTTCTTAGCGCCCAAAGGCTGCATATTTACGTGAATTGCTGCCAATACATCTGTGCCGAGAGCGGGCGCCCTGCCCGTTCCAGGCACAGTTGCCACCACTTAAACTAAAGCTTTTCAGATCACGTGACCGCTGTGACAGCCAAACACAGCGGTCACATGATCTTAAGTCCTGCCCCACCTCCCGGTGTCATAAACCTCTTAAGGGGGCGGGAGGCGCCGGCGCTAAGAGGTTAACCTACCTTTGTCTACTAAACGCTTTACAGTACGCACTAACAGGACATATATATGTGGCTACCAGTGCCGGTGTTCTAAAATTGTAAGTAACTTGGCTGTGCCTGGTGTCATTTACATACCTGGAACAACCATGGAAGCAAGAGAAAAGTCAAAAAGTTCATTTATACTCATTCCAGCACAATGATTCAGGACATATTGAACGCCTGTTATAGTCAGATAACTAGCATTTTTAAAACTGGAGGGCAGCAATGGATGCCTACATGTTTCTTTCATGATAATTTCATTTTAGCAGGAATTTGATCACTTTATAACTAATTATGTAGTGATAACACTACTGGTAATGGTAGTAGAAGCAAATCTAAATAAAATTGACTACATGAACATGATTAGCAAAAATCACAGCATGGTGACTAGTTACTACTTTACCTACTGTATATTAAAACCAGCGTGAAACATATCATACAGCTTTGGCATACAGATGAGCTTGTTCAAGCCTTGCAAGCTGTCAAAGCAATTGTAGAATTCCTCATTTTATAGAGAATATAATGTGAAACAGCTACACATCCATTTATGTTAATTATGCTGGGATGGGGTGCATTTAATGTGTATGAATATTACTTTTTCTTCACCACTGCACCTAACAGATTGTCTGATTGAATGAATCTTGATTCTAAAATAAATGTTTTCTTTATCTATAATAACAGCAATTTTAACAGCTTGAGATCCAGGCATGGAAACTAATCTACCATTCTTCAATGGATATTTGTATGTGTGTGTGTGTGTGTGTGTGGGGGGGGGGGGGGGGGGGGGTGGAAAGAACGACTAAAGGTCAGCAGATTGCTGTCAGTATTTTCAAATTAAGACATTGGTCACAGAGTTGAGTGGTTCTTGGTTACCAATGTGTAAAAGCTGGACCGCAGGCTAAAATGAAAAATCTATCAGAATATATGATTGGTCAAAACAGGAATAACAAATATCGTGATTTTAGGGGCACCCAGAAAATACCAAAAAAAAATAAAAATAAAAGTTTAAATGTTTATTATTTTGATAAATGCTTATTTTTTGTTTGATACTTTCTGAGTGCCCCTAAAATCCTGATATTTGTAATTCCTGTTTTGACCAATCTAATCTATGGGATGTGGCACCATTTCTAACCAGATTGGACAATCTATGGTTAATGGATATATGGTTGCCTTCTGGGGGTCAGAAAGAATTTGTTTTTTGTTTCTTTTTCCCCACTGGAGCAAGTTGGACCATGCTTTATATCAGCGATATGCAATTAGCGGACCTCCAGCTGTTGCAGAACTACAAGTCCCATGAGGCATAGCAAGACTCTGACAGCCACAAGCATGACACCCAGAAGCAGAGGCATGATGGGACTTGTAGTTTTGCAACAGCTGGAGGTCCACTAATTGCATATCCGTGCTTTATATGGTTTCTTTTGCCTTCCTTTGTATCAGCAGTGGGTATATGATTCTGTATATGGAGGTTTTCTATTTATTCTACTTATTTTTATTTCTATTGGTTGAGCTAGATTGATTTTTCTTTCAACCTGATTAATCTACTTTATTATCTGTGTAATACATTACAGTTACTATGTAACTGTGTAATAGAATCATTTATCCATGCCCAAAGGGGAAATGAAAGAATCTTCTGCTGTTGCTATTGTATTCTAATAGCTGGCACTTGCAACTTTCAGAACAGCCAATCAATGGCTGCATTTAATTGGATTAATTCCGTTCAGCTTGCAATCGTCTGCCTAGCACTTTGGCATTTTCAATCAAAGGATTTTGGGTGGGATGGTGCTAGAGCTAGAGTGAATTCCTACATTACAAAACTATTTCTATTTCTAAAACTCTTCTGTTTTATTTGGTGAGAGCTGAAGTTTAAGAGATTTTTAAAGCATTGATGAAACTGGTGAAGGCCCAAATTAGGACACTGGGGAGAGATTTACTAAAACTGGAGCACACAGAATCTGGTGTAGTTGTGGATAGTAACCAATCAGCTTCTAACTTCAGCCTATTCAATTAAGCTTTGACAATAAAACCTAGAAGCTGATTGGTTACTATGCACAACTGCACCAGATTCTGTGTGGACCAGTTTTAGTAAACCTCCCCAATGTGACTTCCATGCCCATGGGCAGGAGTGATACCATCACAGCTCGACCAACTAAGTGGCCGAAGAGTTGAAACCAAGAAAAGTTTGCAGACCATCAGGAGTCTTGACAGCACAGAGATGGAGGGGATCACTAGCCATGCACAACTGCACCAGATTCTATGTGCACCAGTTTTAGTAATTCTCCTCCATTATGAATTGGCTATCAGCAGAATAATAGAATACTTGGAGCCAAAGAAACACATTACTTGGCAGCGTATATGTTTAGACAAGCTGAACAATAAGTGGGTGAAACAATTGTATGCTCATATTTCCAGGAAAGTCTTGTATTTATGGCACACTAACAGAGAAAATAGACAAATTATTATAAATGTATTTATAAAACAATCATAGGGCAGATGTCACAAACAGGCTGCACAAAATGTCCCTGTTTTTTTTTTTCTAAAACTATGACTGCTCTGCCTTTAGGCTAAAATACCATGTATTTTCTGATTGAGATTTTACTGAAAAATATAACACATTTTAGCCACTAGATGGAGCTGGCAGTCATAGGAAGTCATACTATAAAAAAAAATATGGGGGAAATTCATGCAGTATGGATGGATGCTTGTAACATTCATCCAACAAATGTTTTATAATTAGTAGTTTGCAATATATTGCAACCTTTGTTTATTGGGAACAAAAAGTCTGCATCAGATAATGCAATTTCCAATGTATAATAAACCAAGGGCAAGAAATCACAGTACCCAAAATGTCCTATTTATGGAAACTGCACTAACTATTTGCCACAGTAAAATCTATAAAAAATCACCAACCACCATTACCATATTAATATTGATAAAGAAATCCATGCCAGCGTTTGGTGTTGGAAGCATATGTAGCACTAACTCTCGGTGGAGCTGCTGGTTTAAAGCGGGCCCGTTACCTTCACTCTCCTTCCCCCTGTCTCACCGGCACTGGGTCCAGGGCTCTGCCGAGTCTACCTCTGGACGACACACGCACCAACACTTGAGTACGTTTTCAATGCTTTATTAAACCATCAACGAAGGAAGTAGCAAGAAAGAGGCAGAAGGAGAACTGCAGGGGAAAACTCAAATACCTTTTCAGTAAGATTCTTGACAAATGTCCCTTGGGGTTGGATATTTCATTAGAATGCACTCCCTTGGTGGGACACACTCCTTGCACGCCTGGATAGGCCTCTCTCACTTGCCTAGCAGCCAGTACGTAGCAGGAACAAAAGTCTCTGCCACAGACTTGTTTGGGATGAACCCGTACGATCCTCTGCCACAGGATGTATTGGTTTATTCTACAATGAATGTCAGTCACAGTGCTTGAACCTTTAAGTCAAACCCGGCAACACTATGCTGTATAGTTACTTTAGGATACGTCCTCCAACCGAGTCACCAGGTCCCTCTCCAGACGAGCACGTCGCATGATCCTTCCATGACAGGTCCTCCCCTGGGATCTCCTCGGTTGTCCAGCTTCTTCACTCTTTATAGACAGCTCAGGACCATTCCTCGGCCACTGTGGTAGGCCCCAGACAAGCTTCTGGGCCCACCCCTGCGCCGCAGCAATGTGGGCCTCCGGAACAGAGGACCACGAGATAGCTCTCTAACGCATACCTGTCAGCCAGGAGGGCCAGCAGGTGGCTGTAAAACGAACCCCAAAATATGGCGTCTGTCCCATAAATATCCTCGCCCAGAATGCAACTCGGAGGACCACCTCCACCGAGTTGTCTCCGGGACAGAAGAGCATCCATACGCTTAGACACGTTGCCCTTCCAACACCAGCCAGCGGTAACAGCGACACCCATGCCCCAGTATGGAAACACACGCAACGTCAGCCAAGCTGAAACAGAGGCAAATCTAACCTTCCTAATGAACACATTACTAAATTTACCTATCAGATGGTAGATCGCAAATCTACCAGCACTACATACTCCCCCCACTACAGTAGACGTTGTCCCCAACGTCTGTCCAAAAACAATGACAGTAACTCTCAAGCCTGAGAGTAGGTATTTGAGTTTTTAATAACTTGGATAGACAAAGAGAGAAAGAAAGACAGTGGAAAGATATTATAAGACTTACATCTATAAAACATTATGTTCACATCCGCAAACAAAACCATCCTATGACTGTACATAACCTCACTATCTATATAGCTGAAAAGCCTCCCAGCTTGATAGGGGATCCAATAGTTCCTGAAAAGGAAAACTTATTAAACACACACATACACTGTACAATATCAAGAGCAAAGCCTCATTTTTAAAGAAAATGAGCCTCTCTTTCCATCATCTAGTATCAAAAGAATTCTTAAGGAGTCCATCCCTGTATAGTAATCTCTTTAAATGAAGAAAAATACGGCTAGCAAAAAGAAGTCCTTGGATTTGAAACACTGAACAGAATATGTAGATCTTGACCACGGAGATCTCTTTACACTGACACTAACTATCTAACTTCAAAGTACTTTTGTCCAGAATCACCAATAAAACCGGGGATCCGGCAAGGTCAGTGTCTTTCCCATTTTATCCACTGTGGTAATGAAATAGACATCGTCATCTTTTCCGGGCCTGCAGATGACCACTTTGTCAGCATAGATGTGCCGACTGAAGTTCCAGTGCATAAAACATCCACTAAAATGTTCATCCATTTTAACAGAACATCCAGTCTTTTGGAAAGGCTTAGGTACAGACAAATAGTCCCAAACAGCTTCACTGTACCAAAGTTCCCGGTTAAATTCAATCACTTGCATTATATCCTGAGGCACATAAGGGAACTCCAAACCATACTCTGCAGCTACACGCTTGTTTAACATTCTCTGCAAATGTGCAAGTTTGGGCAAAGATCTGTCCTTCCCCATACCAGGCGGCACACAGGAATCCAATGATTTGCTCAACATAGACCCAGCCGGTGCCTGTAGTGAACTAGCAACTTTTGATAAAGTCTCGGTAACTGTACTGTGTGGCTCCACACAGGGTGACGTCTTCCCAGAACTCAGGGCTGTCCATTCAGGGAAAATCATAGCAGAGGCGACATCCTCACTTTGTGACCATAACAGCTCTTGTGACATAGTCTCAAATAGGTCATCATCACCAGAAAGATACGACATGGATTCTATTTCCGAATCTCCAAACTCTTCCGCTGGCAGTTATTTATTTACAGTCCCAGATATATTCCCCATCAGCGGCTTACCCGTTCCTGATGTGGACTTTGATAGCTCCGGTTCAGGCAACCCCTGGGGTAGGCCTCGACCATGGACGCGGGAAGCCTTCACATATCCCACCTTCCTTTGAACAGGTGCAACAGGAGTAGGTGTAGTGGACGCAGAAATCAAAGTAATGTCCCCTGATGAGACAGCAGCAGCAGTGTCTCTCTCCGGAACATTGTAAGTAACAACAGGCAAAGTGACAGCCTGCCGTTCTCTCTCTGTAGTAGTAGCAGCTTCTACTATGGCGATACCTGTTGCCCAATCCATCCAATAAGCACGGGGCGACGTGGTCGGTTGCTCCACCACAAACAAGTACTCTCCACATTGCGGACATCAGCCAAACGAACGGAGATGTACGGCCAGTCCTTCACATCGGTGGCAGATCATGCCCAGTCCCTCAATATCTCCTGAGGTATACAGAACAAACCTCCCCTGTGGCTTCAAATGAACTCCAGTATACGTAAGCAGGGTTCCGGTCAACACAGTGTTCAGCACGGTGCTCACAGGGAACATTCTCGGTCCCATAATTGGCTGCATCGCCGGAAAAGACATGGCCACACTCTGATCTTCTCAGCACGATCACGAGGCCTCTCTTTTCCTCTGGCGCCAAACACATACACGCGTCCCACGCGGTATCAAGTAGGGTAGGCTCCTCCCACTTGTTCCTCTGATCACGTAGCTCCCGGGCTTTCACTGGCACCCGCCGTCTACGCACTGAGAAATAAAGTCCTGCAGTTTAACCCCTTCTCTTCCTGTAAGATTTTTCTCAAAGTCCAGCTTTCACCATAAACTCCCAGTGAAACACTTCTCTGGGTTGCGAGAATTGATGGTCAACAAATCCCGGACGACGCCCCCACATGTAGCACTAACATTCGGTGGAGCTGCTGGTTTAAAGCGGGCCCATTACCTTCACTCTCCTTCCCCCTGTCTCACCGACACCGGGTCCAGGGCTCCGCCGAGTCTACCTCTGGACGACACACGCACCAACTCTTGAGTACGTTTTCAATACTTTATTAAACCATCAACAAAGGAAGTAGCAGGAAAGAGGCAGAAGGAGAACTGCAGGGGAAAACTCAAATACCTTTTCAGTAGGATTCTTGACAAACGTCCCTTGGGGTTGGATATTTCAATAGAATGCACTCCTTGGTGGGACACACTCCTTGCATGCCTGGATAGGCCTCTCTCACTTGCCTAGCAGCCAGTATGTAGCACGAACAAAAGTCTCTGCCACAGACTTCTTTGGGATGAACACGTACGATCCTCTGCCACAGGATGTATTGGTTTATTCTACGATGAATGTCAGTCACAGTGCTTGAACCTTTAAGCCAAACCCAGCAACACTATGCTGTATAGTTACTTTAGGATACGTCCTCCAACTGAGTCACCAGGCCCCTCTCCAGACCAGCACGTTGCATGATCCTTCCATGATGGATCCTCCCCTGGGATCTCCTCGGTTGTCCAGCTTCTTCACTCTGGATAGACAGCTCAGGACCATTCCTCTGCCACTGTGGTAGGCCCCAGACAAGCTTCTGGGCCCACCCCTGCGCTGCAGCAATGTGGGCCTCCGGAACGGAGGACAACGAGATAGCTTTCTAACGCATACCTGTGGGCCAGGAGGGCCAGCAGGTGACTGTAAAATGAACCCCAAAATATGGCGTCTGTCCCATAAATACCCTCGCCCAGAATGCAACTCGGAGGACCACCTCCACCGAATTGTCTCCGGGACAGAAGAGCATCCATACGTTTAGGCACCTTGCCCTTCCAACACCAGCCAGCGTTAACAGCGACACCCATGGCCCAGTATGGAAACACACGCAACGTCAGCCAAGCTGAAACAGAGGCAAATCTAACCTTCCTAACGAACAAGTTACTAAATTTACCTATCAGATGGTAGATCGCAAATCTACCAGTGCTACACATATATATGCAATGGTATGCATCCTGGGAATTTTTTAAAGCAAGAAGAAAACATCTTAGGACTTGTTAACACCAGCAAGCTTCAATGAATGCAGGGCTGCTGATGTGCGCTGGGAGAAAACAGTTTTACTTTTTTTTATGTAAAAACTTTATTGAAATGTCACAAGGGACATTCCGTTCAGTACTATTGCCAGCAGCATGGTTTGAGGCACGGGACTGTATTGCACCATGCTGTACTGCATGCATCCATGGAGGTGGTATGAACTGACCTCATAAGGAACTGGCTAGGTGTGAATAAACTGTGTAACACCAACAAGCAGATTTACACATATAGTTCTAGTACCCCTCTGAATGTCACTCCAGTATTTCAACTAGTCCAAACCAGCTGGGAAACCAATATTTTCAGGAGTGTTATCTGCATTGTCTCTCCACAGTCCTCACTGGTTCTCCTGCAGTTCTCCTGCTGGCCTCATATCACTGCTTTCCCTTTCAGTGGCAGGAAAGGTACATTGTATATATTCAATCTTGTATTTACAGGTATGAACTCCAGTCAGATTTAAGAAGACACAGGTTATTGCAGCTCTGTATTTATCAATATATGATCAAATGCATTTTTTTATTTTAAGCAGTGCAAGTACCTGGATTTGACTTTGTATCAGACTTTTGCAGTCCCTGTGCAACAGAACCTAGACTGGGGTGGGGAGAAATAGAACACAGAGTCAATCAGTTGTGCTGCAGTGCTCATGTGTTAACATTGAAATGCTGATAGGAGGAGGGTGACAGCAAGATGAGCTCATCAGTCTGTTGCTTCTCCTTTGCATTGTACTGTCACAGGTGTTACTTAACTGCAACAGAGAAAAGGCAAGTCTCCTGTCTTGCCAGAAAGGTTTGTAAATCTCAGGACTGTACGGACAGAAATACAAATCCTTTTGTAGGTTTATTAGCTCCCATGTATGAATTTCCTCTGTGCATTTAGCTTCTTAATGGAAAGTTAAAAGATTTTCAATTAAAGATTCACATGTAAAGCCTCGTACACATGGTACGATTGTTGATCAACCGAGCATCTGATTTTTGTCAAAAGGGCGTGTGCCGAAACCTGGTAGGGAGGCGGGCGGGGAAGGATGACGTGAGACGTCAGACGTCCTAGGGGAAGGGAGGAGTAAGAGGTGTGCCGTCCCGCTGAAGCTCTGGTAGACTCCCTCTAGCCTACACAGAGCGGGATGCCAGGACGGAGCGGATAGAGCGGAGAACCCCGGGAGTATTGAGAGGGGGTCGGCGTGCTGAGAGGCGGCGCCTCTCCCGGAAGATAGAGGTAACATACAGGGCGGCAGACTCAGCGGCCCGCTCCGGGTCCCTGCTCTCCCCCTCCCGCCCCCCCTCCCTGCAGGCAATGCCAGTGAATGAGTCAAGTATTGAGCCGGACACCAAGGCAAGCGTCAGAGGATAGGTGCTTTACAGACTGAGAGTGGCAAGGAAGTTCAACAGCTGAGCATCTCATATAACAACATGGAGTGATGACAGACATCTAAGTGTGGTGGTGGTAAGAGATTCACAAAGCCTAACAAACGCGGAAGGTAAGAGTGTATCAGAAATAAGTTTGGAGAAGTAAGCTGGCGGATACTATGTAAGAAAACTTATGTGAGATCAGCTTTATTATCCCTGTAACCGGATGGAGGGAAAGTGGGTCCTCTGGTATCATTTAGCATAACCTGTATTTGCATACACTGTACTAAATGAATAGAATACAATAAGAGTACTGTTATTTAGGGTTGAAGTGGAATAACTGATATCCCTGGGTAGAACAACGGACTGCTTCTTTTGTCTCTCCCTTTTTTTTTTTGTTTGAAGCACACAAATTCCTAGGACATATTCACACCATTTATAAGCCTGCATACCAGTACCGCAGTATCCATGAGGGAGGGAAAGCGGGGATATTGATAATAACTCCAATCGTTCAAATATAAAAAAAAAGCTGTGCACTACGCTCCCTTCCTGCTCTTCCCTAAGGGGCTTATCTAAGAAGCGGGAAAGTGTGATACGGCGAACCCCAGAGAATGCTGTAAGCAGAGCTGATACTTCCGTAAACATCAATATAGGGAGGAAGCCCTGTAAGGATTTATACGTCTGAGGGGTATGGAGGATGGTATACAGCAGATATAGGGCTGAGTGAGTAGTATCGGAATAGAAAATTTTAAATATAGCACCATAACGGGACTCTCCCTACAATATCTACTTAACTCAGGGGACGCCAGACATAGACCAGCGGAAAACGCATATAGGAACCCTATGTATCAGTATTGTATAAAGGTACGATCTCAGCACAGTCACATAGAGGCTCATTCATTGATTTAATTGATTTAATTGTGTACCATCACCACACCAGCACCTGCACTTTGAGTATAACTCTATCTGGTATCTATACAGAAGAAGCCTGGAGCCTGGCCTAATACGGTTAATTCTGGACACACTGATTAAGACTAAGCAGGCCTAGACAGTGGGAAGAGAAGTATGAGTCGCAGTGCAGCTAAAGCCGGGAAGGGGGGCCCACCGAAAACCCCAAAAGAGAATATGGCTGGGAATACCCCCGCTAGTACTATCAAGCAATACATGGTGAAAGGGGGGAGCCCGGGGAGTTCCCAGCAAGAGACTCAAAAATTAAATATAGCAGATAAAAAGAAGAAGGGACTCAACAAGAGGGAATACATGACCCCAGATCACTCCCGGGAGGAGCTATTAGCCGAAAATACGATGGAAGCATCTAGAATCGATGAACATAGACAAGATCCACAACTACCTTCAAAAGGCGAATTAGCAGAGATGCTTAAAGCGCTTGAAATATCAATCAAGGCGGAGTTCACCTTGCTGAGGTCTGATTTAGGCAACCTTTTGGTAAGAGTGAAAGAGGCTGAAGATAAGCTTGATAAGCAAGGACGGGAGATCTCTGGATTAAAAGAACAACTTAAAACAACCCAACAAAATCAGATAAAAGTATGCTACATGCTGGAAGATCAGGAAAATAGAGACCGTAGACAAAATCTGAGACTCAGAGGGGTCCCAGAAAATAGGGGTGAAGACCTAAGGAAGACTGTGGCGACTATCTTCAGCCCACTTCTGGGGCTGGAAGGAGAAGACTTCCCAAAAATTGAGCGTGTGCACCGGTTGGGCAGGCTAGACACCAGACGGTTTGAAGGTAGCCGTGATATAATTGTGAGGTTCAGATTTTATGAGGATAAGGAAAACATCTGGTTTAAGCTTAAGGGCCATGCCCCACTACAGTTTGAAGAGGCAAGAATTCAAGTCTTTGCGGATCTAGCTAAAGGCACACTGGCGAGAAGGCGACATCTAAAACCCCTACTGGAACAAATGGTGAATCAAGATATTACATATACATGGGGATTCCCAGCCTGCCTAGTAGGCAGGAAAGGTGGGAGATCCGCAAGTCTAAGATTCCCAGGAGAACTAGAAGAGTTCTGCGAGAAATTGGGGATACAGGCACCCCCTACACTGGACTGGTCAATGGAACGCTGGATTGAACTGAGTGTGGGCTAGGGGAGGGGCTTGGTGGGGGGAGGATTTGGGGGGGGAAGAGGGAGCTAAAGGTCATTTTCAATCAAATTTAGGGAAGAGAGAGGATTTGTGGAATAGAGCCTAGTATGTTCAGTTGCTAAGGCAATATGAAATGTAGGGACGGTGCACCTTAGACTCCGCCTTCGGAGGAGGAGACCAATGTTGGGCCACAATGTTAGTGACCCTCACTGGTCTAAGGGTTCGGTAGGGACCAGGAGGGGGGTGGGGGGGAAGAGGGGAGGGAGAGGGGGGGGGGAGAGGGGCGGGTAGAAGAGGATGGGGGGATGGAGAGGGTGGGGGGGGAAATAGAGGGGAGGGAGGGAGGGGTAGTAGGAACGAGGGGTCTTGCTCAACCTCATCCCGATGGAAAAGGGAAAACTCTCCAGGGTCTAAGGCAAAGGGAGATTTCAGGAGGATTAAATAAAGAGATATGGCAACAATAAAATTCACAACATATAATGTTAAAGGCTTAAATACATCCAGGAAAAGATATAATATTTTTAACGAGTTGAAATCATTGGGACCAGACGTGGTGTTCCTACAAGAGACACACATATCACTCCAATCGCGATTAAGACTGTTCTCGAGGGAATACCCGGTCTGGTTTCAAGGAGATACTATCTCCAATAGGTCACGGGGAGTAGCTATTGGTTTCGCAAAGAAAATAAGGTTTGTGCTGGAGGAAAGATTAGTGGACCCAGAAGGAAGATATCTGTGCCTCAGAGGTAGTTTAAACGAAGAGAAAGTTACCCTAGTCAATATTTATGCCCCCAATAAAAATCCGACGAAGTACCTGGCAAACATCTTGGGAAAAATAGTAGAGTTCATGAGTGGACACTTGATTATGATGGGGGATTTTAATTTCTGCCTCAACCCGAGTATGGACAGTACGGCTCGTCCCCAGGGGAAGGACTGTAATCATCTAAAGAAGATAAAGCAAATACTTTCCAACTGGCAACTGGTGGACATCTGGAGAGTTCAACATCCAACTAAGAGAGATTACACGTTCTATTGCCCTGTGCACGGGACCTACTCTCGGATTGATTGGGGTATAATTGAGCATAAGGGGATTGACAGGGTAAAGGGATCCATGATAGGAAACATAACTTACTCTGACCATGCACCAATGACCATCGAAATGAGGTCAGGAAGGGACCAGGTTGAGAGGGGGCAGTGGAGGCTAAATGAGGAGCTGATTAGAGAAGTAGAGGGGTACAACAGAATTAGACAAGAACTAGAGAATTATTTCGAGGTAAACGATATATCAGGGGCTACATTATGGGAGGCACATAAAGCCTACATTAGAGGAGTATTGATTGAAATGGGGGCTAGGAAGAAAAAAAGAGAGAAAAAAGAAAAAAGAGAGGCAGGAAAAAATCCTAAAATTAACGGAGGAGCTCACGGGATTAGAACAAACCCACAAAAAATATATAGGTCAGTTACCCCAAGAGATACACCATCAGATGGTCATTAAAAGATCTGAGTTAAAAACGGTAATGGAACAGGAGTCCAGAGTTTCACTGAATAAGATAGCCTGGGAGAGACACAGATGGGTTAATAAACCAAGCAAACATCTTGCAAAAATAGTCCAAAGGAAAAAAAAAGCTAGGAATTTCATAGAAAAAATTCAAACTAAAGAGGGTCAAATAGAATATTCAACTAAGAAGGTGGCAGAAACCTTCAAGGACTACTATAAAGAGATATACTCTGCCCCCAAGCAAGACACCTACTCAAAAAACAGGATAGTGAGAGGTAACAACTATATCAAAAAGGCATCGCTCCCCAAGATCCCTGAGGAAGATAGAGACCTATTGGAAAGACCAATCTCAGAAGAAGAAATTAGTAAAGCGTTAGCTGGAATGGCCCTAGGGAAAAGCCCAGGCCCAGATGGCCTAACAACACTTTATTATAAAACATTTAGAGAAGTTTTAGTACCTAGGTTGTGCCGGTATATGAACGGGTTGGGTGATAGCTTTGAGATGAGCAGAGATGCATTGAAAGCATCTATTACAATTATACTGAAAGAAGGCAAAGATAAAACAATATGCTCAAGCTATCGCCCAATCTCTCTACTGAACAACGATACAAAACTCTACGCTAAAGTGTTGGCAGAAAGATTAAAGGAATACATGAACGTATTAGTTAATTCAGACCAAGCAGGGTTTGTCCCCAATAGGGAGGGGAGGGACAACGGGATTAGGACCCTGCTCTTGACGGGGAAAATGAAGGAGAGTGGGCCCCCAGGACTACTTCTGTCAATTGATGCCGAGAAGGCTTTTGACAGGGTAGACTGGGGGTTCAAGATCCAGACTCTGGAGGCTATGGGACTGGGCCCTAAAATGATTCGGAGGATAAAAACTTTGTACCATCACCCAACTGCTGTAATTAAAATTAATGGGATCTTTTCTCAACCATTTGAGATGGAGAGAGGCACGAGACAGGGGTGTCCCCTGTCCCCGCTTCTCTTCGTTTTAGCCATGGAACCCTTCTTGGCTTCAATACGAAGGGACCCGCATATTCGTGGTGTTGTGGTCGGAAAGGAGGAACACAAAGTCGCAGCATATGCGGACGACGTGTTATTCTATGTTACGGATCCAGACATGACGATGCCCAACCTCATAAAGGCATTAAGAAAATACAGAGAGGTATCCAATTTTCAAATAAATATGAATAAATCAGAAATATTAAATATAAATGTAAGCAAGCCAGTGGTCGAGATTTTGAAAAAAGAATTTAGTTTCAAATGGACTAAGGAATTAAAATACCTGGGCATTAAACTAACCAGCTCAATTAAGAAGACGTTTATTAGTAACTACATGCCCTTATTAGACCTGGTAAGATTAGAATGTAATAGACTCTACCATAAGGCCCTTTCCTGGATTGGACGTATCAATGTCTTTAAAATGGTATTATTACCCAAGATCATGTATGTCTTCCAGATGCTACCAGTTCCCCTCCCCCAGAACTACCTGAGGATGTTAAAAAAAATAATCATGACCTTTATTTGGAAAAACAAAAAACCGAGAGTGTCCCTACAGACGCTAAAACAAAAGAAAGCAGACGGAGGTTTGGCAGTTCCTGATATACAGACGTATTACAAAGCTGTAGTTTTATCTAGGGTAGTAGAATGGGCGATGAAGGATAAACGGAAAAAATGGGTAAAATTAGAAGAAGATTTAAATAATTCACTATTAGGCACTATTATTTGGAATCCCCCACACTTTAGACCACTTGCAGATAGTACACACAAAATAACAAGAAATGTCTTGAAAATATGGGATGGGATATATAAGAAAGTAAATGGGAAATATAATTCACCACTGATTGCACTATTAGATAATACATTTTTTACACCAGGTATGGAGAGTATAGGAGGAAAAGAAGCTCTTTGGAGAAAAACACAATTGAGAGAAATTATGAATGAAGGTAAAATTATGTCACTCCAGCAACTCACACACGGGAGGAATACACGGGGTTTAGATGGATGGCGATATCTTCAATTAAATCATTTTGTGAATAGGCTACCACAGCCAATCAGGTCTGGAAGACAACTGACAGACTTTGAAAAGCTGTGTGATAAGGAGGCCCCAAGAAATACAGTCTCTCAGATTTATAAAATCTTGCTGACCGTGCACAATAAAAACCTGTGGCTTTGTGTAACTAAAAAGCAGGCTTGATCCATGCACTGGCTTGTATACATTTGGGGTAATTTTTAGGCATTTTGCCAAGGCACCCCAGGGTGCCTGGACACCCTGGTTGAAAAAAGTTGGTCTACAGGATAGTAAAATCAAAGATATCAAAAAAAAAAAAAACTTACAGAAACAAGTTATTTTCTTTGGTTAGCCAATTACTGTACTAAGTAAGTGTAAGTTTATTCTTGATTTAGCAGATGTTAGTGGACTAATGTAACAATTATGACAATCAACTTCCAAGTGGAGTTTCATGGAACAGCATGCAGTTAATAAACTGATGAGATAACTTACTTGGCCCTAGCTTAATTTGATCCAGCCACATTAATTCTAATAACTTTAGATACAATTGCTGCAAGTTAAAGTCTCATCCTAGTTCAGAAATAACATGCTGGGGATTGTAGGTATATATGACATCAGAAAACATATTTATGTGTAGAGACAATACCTTTAGCTTGAAAAAGAGGCTTTAGCTATCGTTTGGGGATGGAAATGATTCTACACATATATTTACAGGCTTTTTCATTTGTAATAAATTACAAGCCATTGGAGGTGATGTACACTCCTCACGTTAAACCTTCTGGCAGAATTGAGAGGTTCTCTGTATTCAAAGCTAAAAACCAACCTAGACTTAGAATTGCATTATACAATTTCAAGATTATCCCTATGTTCAGCTCCGAATCGCACCAAGACAGAGGAATATGTTTGCTTTATTAATGCCCATTGCATTCGCTCATATCTTGACACTATGGGATGTAGGTAAATCTTCAGCAGAGGATTCCAAAATGTCACAACTATGGAAATGTATGTGCACACTTAATCTGCTTAGTTTTTTCCAATACCAGTAGGGCAGGAAAATTTAAGTCCATGCTTAAGTCTGTACATTTTTACTGTATTTAAAAAGCTGAACAAAGAATTTATTAGAAAATATAATCTGAGAATATAATTAAAATAAAGTTGATGTTGTCTACAACAGCCACTAGAGCTGTAATCATAATATATCCTTTTTAATCCATATGTATGTTTTAGAAATAAAAGTGAACAATGTTGCTTCGTACAAGTTTCCTTAAATAGCCTCAGTACATTTCAAGAATTTTGACAGTATATTGTTGCTTCAATATTCAAAGCCACAATATTGGTGGTCTTTTTTTCAGTTTTCAGCTCTGTAAAATAGCTCTGCAAGTTACATCAATCATGTTTAAGGCAAAGCGGCTTATTGTTTCCCAGTCCTTTGTTGACAGACACTGTCTAATGAAGCAAGTGCACCTGTTTGCAATTAATACAGTATGAAAAATATCTCTATATCCCATACAATTAAAATGATGAACAGCTACATTTTTAATGAACTCCTTACTTATTTTCTAACAGTTAGCTATGTATTTGTGCATTTACAGATCAAAAAAAAAAACTATTGTGTTGATAAAGTGCAGTGAAAATGTATTTCCCTTATTTTTCTAGATTTCTACATTAAATTCGATTTTTTTTAGGAGTGGAGCGTAAGAAAGAAAAAGATCTAGCTTTTTTATGTTATTTACATGCATTTAGACATGATTAAATAAACAATCTTCAATGTAAAAATTAGAATACAAGTTTGTATTTAAAGCGGAGCTCCACCGAAAAGGGGAAGCTCTGCTTGTTTGCCTCCTCCCCCCCTCATATATGGCTCCCTGGTGCAGTGGTGTATTTAGGTCAGTGGTGTATTTAGGCCGAAAATTGGCTGAGGTGTCGACATTGCGGGATCCCTGGACAGGTAAGTGTACTAATATTAAAAGTCAGCAGCTACAGTATTTGTAGCTGCTGAGTTTTAATGTTTTCACGGGGTGGGGGTGGGACTCCTCTTTAATGAGTTTGCATTGATTTCAGCATTGATGGAGCACTTTATTGCAATATCATGATCTGCATATTAATGCACTTTCACTAAATGTGGACTGTTTAAAGGGTTTGCATTGATTTTAGCATGCATGGAGCACTTTGCACATGCCAGTGACGGCTGGTGCTCAAAATTTTTTGGGGGGGGTGCAAACAAACTAAAAAATTCAGAAACAAAGACACCAATTGCAGCCTCACTGTGCCCCATCAAACGCAGCCACTGTTCCATCAAACGCAGCCACTGTGCCCATCAATTGCAGCCACTGTGTCCATCAAACGCAGCCACTGTGCCCCATCAAATGCAGCCACTGTGCCCACCAAATGCAGCCACTGTGCCCATCAATTGCAGCCACTGTGCCCATCAATTGCAGCCACTGTGCCATCAAACGCAGCTACTTTGCCCATGAAACGCAGCCACTGTGCCCATCAATTGCAGCCACTGTGCCATCAAATGCAGCCACTGTGCCCATCAATTGCAGCCACTTTGCCATCAAACGCAGCCACTGTGCCCCATCAATTGCAGCCACTGTGCCCTCAAACGCAGCCACTGTGCCCTCAAACACTGTCACTGTGCCCATCAATTGTAGCCACTGTGCCATCAAATGCCAACACTGTTCCCATAACACTGATATAATTTATTAAATAACTTTACCTGCTGTCCTGGGGGTTCCCTTATGCTTCTCTCTCTCTCTCTCTCCTCCTGACATCACTGCCAGACCCCGCCCCAGTGCCGAGGAGAAGAGTCAAGGAAAGCAGTGCGGAAGAAGGTAGGCGGAGCCTAAGGCTCCACCTCCACCAGTCACCGGCCGCTTATGGGGGCGTGAGTCACACGCCGCTCCCCACATGAGAGAAAGTCCCCCCACCCATCTTCCCGATTCCCGGCTCCTGCGCCCGCCCCTCGCACACATGCAGCCCACGGCAGCCGCCTTGCTGTAGCGTGCGGCACTGCTGTGTATGGGCATGCTTGGCAGAGGGTGGAGGGGCGTGAGCTCTGCTAAGCATGCCCATACACACACCCCTCCACCCTCTGCCAAGCACGCCCATACACAGCAGCGCCGCTACAGCAAGGCGGCCGCCGTGGGCTCAATGTGTGCGGGGGGCGGCCGCGGGAGCAGGGAATCGGGTGGGGGAACTTTCTCTCATGCGGGGGGGCGACTTTTTTTGACGCCCCCTGCAAAGTGCCACCCTAGGCCTAGGCCTTGTCGGCCAAAACACAGCCCTGCCCTGGTGTGTGATTTTCAGACTATAGTGTTTGGGATGCTTTCCAAGCTGTTTGATAGACCTCTTGCTCCTGAGCTTACCATAGCGCTTCTCAACAGGAATTTATTTGTGCAGGTCACCGCATCTGCTAAGCAGACAGTGGCAAAGGCTTGGAAAACACCTACCCACATAAATTAAATTACTGTGGCCCTGGGTGGCCCACTTCCTTCCTACTGGCTTTGATACATTTTTGCTTATGCCTTGACCTACTTCCTTGCCTCTCTGTGCCTGCAGGGTGTCGCTCTTATTCGTTCTTTCCGCAGGCACATCCCTGGGACCCCTCCCTTCCCCGCCCTCTCCATCTCTTCATCTTTCCTTATTCTTGCATACATTCAGAACTTGTAATATACTTCAAAACGTTTCTTAACACTGCTTCCTGTGCTGCTTTTTTTAGCCAAATTAATACAGCCACCACATCTAATGATTGGTGAGCTTTAAAATAATACATTTTTAGTTTAGGGTTTAATACTGCTTTAAAGTTTCCCAAACCTAAAAAATTTCGCACTTTCTAAATGTGTTTTTTTGTTTGTGTTGGGGAAATTAAAAGATGGGATGAAGTCTACTCCGGAGATGTTTGCCATGAGTCCATCTGTATCTTAAAATAACCCTGTTATCTACCATAGCTTCCAAGGACCACAGCAAAAAATTGTACCTACGGGCCATATTTTATGCATTTGTAATTTTTGTATTTATGTAATTCCTTATTAGAAAACAAGTAAATCCTCAATAAATAAGTGTTGTTGGTTAGTGGTTGGGTTGATCCCACCATAGACAGAGAAAGAAAGCACTGTACCTGGACAGAAAAACAAGTTTCATGGGAAATGAAGAATGAATCCACACTGCATCCACAACCAGGTAGAGTCACTATTTTTCAATTTTCTCCATTTGAAGAATATAATACTGACTAAATTTCTGAACTATAGAAATAACAGTGTTGCACTGCTCAGTTAGGTGTGTTTGAAAACTGTCTTGAGAATTTCTGAAATTTCCTGTGAGCAGGTCATGATGTGCCTCAGAATATTTATTTTCCCAGCTTGAACTTTGCTAGCTTTAAGTAATTGAAATGTATTGGGCAAAGCTGACCCAAATTACACCCAATTGTATTCAAACTATTCCTAATTACTCCTTTATTCATGCTAATTAAAATTAGTTTGCAGTCACATTCTCACTATAACTGCAAAAGTCATATTTATCTACATCAACAAAAAGGCCTAACATGTAAAATCACATTTTATTCTCCCTGAGGCACCAGTCAAAAACCTATAGAAATGACAAAAAGACCCCATTCAATTAAATTTCAAAATGCTGCAAAAATAAAGAAAAATTTAAGACGTGAAAGGATGTTGACAAATACCAATACAGCAAAACCTTGGTTTGAGAGAAACTTGATTTGAGAGCGTTTTGCAAGAAAAGCAACATTTTTAAATAAATTTTGACTTGATAAACAAGCAATGTCTTGATATACAAGTAGCATTATTTCTTATGGGGAAATCTGCTTTGATATACAAGTGCTTTGGATTACAAGCATGTTTATGACTCTTCATCACCGCGAAAGCGGTGGGAAGAGTCATAAGTGTGCTTTATTTGCAGATGACCTTTTGTTGTTTATCACATCCCCCCACACCGCACTATCAAATCTTCTGTCCCTATTACATCGATTCGGAAAAAATTCCTGCCTGTTAGTCAATCACGATTAATTCAGAAGCACTGAATGTCAACTTACCAACTTCAACACTTCAGAGTATCAAATCTCAATTCCCCTTCTCATGGCAATAGTCGTCCCTCTCTTATTTGGGTATCCGACTGACTTCCGATGTAACCTCCCTGTACGAAGCCAATTACCCATCCTTGTTTGCTAGTTCATTAGAAGACGTGATCTGATACGCTCATTTATTAGAAGACGTGATCTGATACGCTCATTTATTAGAAGACGTTAACTGATAGGAGTTTATCTTGGATGGGAAATCTGTTAAAATGACAGTCCTACCAAGGTTATTATATTATCTTCGAACTCTGCCTATCCAAGTCCCCATTGGTGGTCCCCATTGGTGCCATTTCCAATCTAAAATCCTCCATTATATCTGGGGTACCAAAGGTCCTAGAATAGCTTGGGCTACGATGTATGCTCCCAAAGAGCAAAGGGGGTTATGGGGGTGCTCGAGTTTTGGAAGTATTATATGGCTGCACAGTTGACCCAACTACTCCAACTCCACAGCTGTCACTATCGCCCCGATTGGGTCCCACTGGAGTCTCAGGCGTGCACTCTGCTAGCAATGGACCTTATCCTTTGGACTTCCCTAGAGCACTGTAAAGCTATTTTGAGTTCAATGTTTTCTTATTCCTTACACATCTGGGACAGAGGAATATGTCCTCCCTCACACTTCACAGGCAGTTTGGGGATGCCCCACGTGGAGAGCTTCCACTTACAACAAATTTTCTTCAATCATTACGGAAAGACGGGTCTTTCCTGGCAGTATGCACTATGTTTGAAAACAAGAGGGCATCTCTGTGCTCTTTAAACAGTTTATTATCCCTCCTGCCAAACTATCATATCAGGTGGCATGGGAAAGAGATCTGGATATAAGCCCTGAGGCAGATGACTAGCGCAAACTCAATGTTGCCCTGATTGAGGCGGGATATAAAGTATATGCCAGGTGGTACTTGGTACCAGAGCGCCTCTCCAAACTGTATCCGGGTGCCTCAGCCTCCTTCTTCAGGGGTTGTGGACAGGTGGGTTCACCACTACATGTATAGTGGACATGCCCCAAGGTTCAACGCTTCTGGATGAGGGTTCATATATTCGTATTCTCAATCACAATGGTCAATATTGTTAAAGACGCTAGTGTCGCCCTACTGAATAAACCAGTGGAAAAAATCCCTAGACATACTCAGTCGTTAATATATTTTATATTCTTGGCAGCCAAAATTGCCATTGCGTCAGCTTGGAAAAGCCCTATTATAGACATAGTATTGATGAAATGCAAACTGACGTTGATCATGTTGAACGAAAAAATAGTGAACGTTCTGTGTGACAAACAACCTCTTTTTGAGAAAATATGGCCCCCCTGGCTTGCATACCTACAGGTCCCTGATTCGTAAAGTTGTTCACTTGGATGGCCGACTACGGATTCCCAGATGGATTCACCCTTCTCACTTCTTTCTTTCCTTCTTTTCTTTCATTTCTTTACTTCATGCTTACCTATGACATACATCTCAAGTCTCCCGCAAATCGCGGGAGATTCCCGCATTTGGATGCTGGCTCACGGACACCTGGGAGCGCCGGGCGATCTCCCAGCTGAGCCTTTCACTCAGAAAGGCAGAGCAGCCCAAGCGGTGGAATGTTACTGAGCTGACATGCTGCCGCTTCCCTTCCCAGTGTTATAAAATAGACAGCACCCCTGGCTTCCCTCTAGACGTGCACTTCTCCCTTCCTGCCACTGGGGGCTGCTTGTATATACAGGTGAATTGAAATGTGATTTTAGAGCATCCCCAGTTTGTTCTACCCAAGGCTGACTGTTCTTCATGTCCTACCTACACCTAAGGTATGCCACTGTTTGCTAATGTATATTGCAAATAGAAGTTTTCAGTAGATTATGCCAAAAGTCTTTATAATATTTGATGTTACAATGGCAGTCCTAGCAGATTCCTCTGTGAAGAGCTGATTACTGGGGATATGGCAGGAGAACTTGCCATAATATGACATTATACATTTTATGCAAATTTAGCTTGAAGCTTCCATGTCCCAGCACTTAGTTTTACACTCTCCCTTCTCTCTGATACAGACAGTACTCATTCAAAAAACATTTAGTGTGATTTCACACTGAGGCTATTTTTAGCGATGCTTTACCGTCATTTTAGCGGTGCTATTCGGCCACTAGCGGGGTGCTTTTAACCCCTGCTAGTGGCTCGAGAAAGGGTTAAAACTGCCCACAAAGCGCCGCTGCAGTGGCGCTTTGCTGGTGGTTTGGCGGCGCGTTGCCCATTAATTTCAATGGGCAGGGGCGCTTTAGGAGCGGTGTATAACAGCTCCTACAGCGCTGCAAAGATGCTGCTTGCAGGACTTTTTTTACTGTCCTGCAAGCGCACAGCTCCAGTGTGAAAGCCCTCGGGCTTTCACAGTGTTATAGCGCCTGTAAGGCGCCTCAATGTGAAAGCAGCCTTACTAGTAAAAAAGAAAAATAAGAGACACAGAATGCCTATGTATGTCAAAAACGGCAAACTTTAATTGGCACCGATCAGGCTGCATTTAATTGGGGGGGGGGGGGGGGGGAGCGCAGGCGCCTCACCTCCCTAAATTGAGTTTGCCGCCTCCCTGAAATTAGTTTTTGCAGGTTGGGATGTCTGCTATGATATCGCGTTTCTATGTTATTCTCACTTCTCTTCTCTTTGGTTAACCCAGACATTCCTGGGTATATAGTTGGGAATAGGGTCCCCTATAGGGGACAGTTATAATAAATGATTGCTGAAAGAATCTTACTTATTACATAAATATGCCACCTGGACTAACATGCTGAGGTTTTACCTTAGCAATGATGTATATCAGTGTCCACATTGTCTTGCATACACACAACGCACTAGGTGGCTGGTAGAACGATTTCATCTTAGAGTATGTGTAGTTCAAACGTTCTACCAGTATCTCAGTACTGTTTACTGTCCTGCCTTATATACTAGTTAAAATGTGTTGGGGGGGGGGGGGGGGGGGGAACATAGCAGACCTAACCTGCGTGTCGGCTCTTCATTAATTTTTATTCAGCCCCACATTTGTTTGTGTGTTTGTTTACTTGTTTATCTGGCACACTTGGAGCAAGCAAGGATTGTTTGCTGCTCTACCAACTGTTCCTTTTTTGTTTTACTAAAACAGTTAATAAAAACCATTGAAACAGAAAAAGTAGGAAAAAATTAAGGAAAAAGCAATTGAAGAAATACTACAAATGTGAAAATATGTGAATGTGTGTGTGAAACCCATTAGGCAGTTTATTTTTTTAAGACTGAATAAAAAAAGGGGAAAAAAAAGAACGGGAAGAGGGGGGAGGAAAGAAGGAGGTGGGGAGGTGAAGAAGGAAGAAAGGTGGAAGAAAGGAGGGAAAAAAGGAGTCAAGAAAGGAAGGAGGAGGGGGATTTTGAAATGCCTGGCTACATTAGTATTCTTATTGGTGTTAATTTTGGAAATATGGTAACCTGTCGCAACGGCGCCTAGAAAGTACACCACTGGGGAGAAATAGAAATACATTTCTTATATTGGATCAGTAGTGTGTCAATGGACAAATGAAAGACTAGGCTAAGATGACGTTAAATATATTGAAAAAAGAGTTTTTTTTAAACAGAACTGTAAACTAGTGCAACTCTTTATTCTGGCTAGGAACACTTTTTTGAAAAAATAAATTAAATGCAATGCAACCCATTGTGCTAGTTGTCATCATGCCGGGGATTCTCATATTATCAGGTCCTGCTCAACAATCATACTTATGATATCAAACAATTGGTCATTTGCCAAACAAAATATATAACATATTTGATCACTTGCATCTCATTGCAACAAGGTACAGGACCATATTTTTAATATTAACACAAATAAGGATAATTTCAAATTAAAACATCAATCTGATTTACAGACCCTTAGGATTCAGAATATAGAATGAGTGTACTCTCCTATCAGAGGTGAAGACCATTTCTCCATCTTATGTAAGAGGGAAGTTTGTTGGATTTTCAAACTTGAAACACAGATTCCTAAAAGACTCAGATGTGAGTGGGACGTTTCTCATTACTTTAAGTGACCTGCCACTTTTTCACCTCATTTCCCTCTTTCTTTTTTTCCCTTGCCATTCACCCCTCTCCCTAACTTCTCTCTACCTCCCCTTCTTCCTTCCCTCCTTTCTCCCTTCCTTCCTTTATTTTCCTTTCCTCCTCCCTTCCCCTTTCCCACCACCTTCTTTCCTTGACCTTCTCCCCTTTGTTATTTCTTTCACTTCCCCCTTCTCCTCTCCCCCCCCCCCTTTACCCTCTCCATCTTACCTTCTTTTTCACCTCCCCTCCCCTCATCCCTCCCCCATCACTTTCTTCCTTTTCTTCTTTTTTTCTTTCCATTTTTACTTTTCCCTTTCTCTGTTTTCTTTTCTTTTTTTGTACAGTATACACATTTTGTACACAGACAAATATAAACAAATACAAATGTCCTAAAAAATAATGGGTTCCACACACACATCCACATATTTTCACATTTATAGTATTTCTTTAATTGCTTTTTCCTTATTTTTCCCTTCTTTTTATACTTACTTAATTTTTGTTTTATTTTACTTTATTTTTTTTTTTTTTTTTTTCCTATTTAGTTACTTATTTTTTTCACAAATTATTAGCTTTTTCACATTTTATTTTCTTTATTATTTTAAATGTTTTTATTTCTTATTATTCATTCCTTACTTTTTATTTTTTCTATCTGCCTTTTTCTTTCCTTTTTGCCATTTTTTTTATTTTTTCATATTTTTTTTTCTCATTTATTGCATTTCTTAGGTTTCAATCACTTTCAGTTTTCTCACCTTCACTTTTGCTCACAGACATTGCAATAGGTTTTATTACAATTAATTAATTCAGCCATTTCTTCACATCACCCTCTCACTTCACACACCAGTGTTTTCCTTGTGACTGATGATGCATAAAACCTCCCAGTTCTGCTTCAGGCTCCCACCCAATGTCTAAGCGATGAGTGGGGCAGACCTGCCAGAGGGGAGTGGCTTTGGGAAAGACATGTAGGCTAAGGCTGCCTCTTATTTTCTTTTTTCACTGGCTGATCAGGAGAGAGATGATCCTTCTATTCATCCTTCTATTCATCATGAATACCTAAATAGACATACTGAAGCTTTTATGAAGCTCAGGAAGGCTTTCATTAATTTGATATAACAGCTCAGTATATGAACAGTGGATTTATGACGGATTCAAGTGTGCCTTAGGCTTTCTGTCATCCAGGTAGTGGCAGTCCACTTTTAGAAACTGATGTTGTTACTGGATTTATTGCTTTTAAAAGAGAAGATTTATGGCTATGTACTGAAGTAGTATACAATCTGTTGCTGGAAAGCTAAGAACATGTATACATGAATTGGCATCTTTGCTTCCAGAGCACTTTACATTTTAAAAAAAATTATACATAACAAGCTGAATTAAATACTTAACTATGTGTTTTAACTGCCTTCAATAATTGTTTTAGGTTTCAAACACTGGACAGGATTTGTAAACAATCCTGCTCCTAATGGTGCTCCAGGAATCTCTTTGGGAACTAATCACTTATTTTTATTTGTCCTTTAGGAAAAAAAGTGCAGTGCTTAAATATATTGTATGTAGAAAAATATTATAGGAATACTGTGTATCACCAATATGACAAAGTGAAAAAATAAAAAAAAGTAACAAAAAAATACTTGTGGAATGACCCTGTGGATAAATAAACAACAAATGTCTATAAAATGACAAAAATAATGTCCACCACGTGATAATATTAATTAATAATGAAGCAACATGTCTGAAGCAACATATCTGAAAAGTCTTCAAAGGAAAAGTGGTTGGGGGGAACAAATGATCGGAGGAAAATCTTGTGAAGACACCGCCACCAGTTGTAAGAAGGCTTACCAGAATCGATGGACTTAAAAAAAGAGGCATATACCACTTAAGTCAGCCAAGCATGTAGTGATAAACACTATATAAGGTATGGAGCCATCAACGATCCAGATAATTACAACCACGATGGAGATTAGGGAACAGCACTGGTTAGTAATTTTTTTTCAAAACAGGTGGGTTCAAGTGGAGAAGGGAGCAACCAGAGAAGTTTCTGATATCCATATGTTGAAACCCAGAAATAAAGCAGAGTTCCACATAGTGTAATTCTGTATGGAATATATTTATTAAAAGAAAAAGAAGAAAAAATAAAATTGAACACTTGCATTTTCTGTAGTAACCAAAGGCATTCAACAAACAAAGAAAGGGGCAATAGTGATGGCAGCATTCAAGCCAACGCATTTCGTCTGAATAGATGTCATCTGGGGTGTGAATGTCAGCCATCACCTCCGCACTCATATAGGGAAAAGTGGCCCCAAATTCGATCACATATGCGCCAGAAGTTCCGGTCCGGAAGGAATTGCGTCACTTCCGGTCTGGCGTGAAACAATAAAAACAGCTATTTAGAAGGATGTAATAGTAAAGCTCTGCTAATTTGAAGATCTCCATGTTGATAATAATTGACCCCCCCATATCTTAAGAACATATCACCTAACGCGTTTCACATCAATGGATGCTTACTCATAGCTCCTTAGCTTTGAGTAAGCATCCATTGATGTGAAACACGTTAGCTCTTTTTTGTCCTATATATCCACTTTGATGTGACCTGCAACATTTTAATGAAATAAAGGTGTTTTTTTTCACGGCAGTGCGGCCATCCGGAGCTCTTTGATTCATCATCTACTTATCGTGCAGAGCCGGCACCTGTGTGGCTGTGTGAGTATCATCTTACACTGGCTTAGTGTTTGGTATCCTGTGAGCGGTTTTTGCTTCCTTCAGCGGAAATCTATGTTAAACCAAGCCTTGTGTTAAAACTTACTATTGTTAAGCCGCGTACACACGGGGGGACTTTTCGACTGGACTGGTCAGACGGACCGAATGTGGCGGACAATCTGACCGTGTGTGGACTGCATCGGACTTCCGATGGACCGTTTCGGTTGGAAATCCGACGGACTTTAGATATGAAACTTGCTTCAAATCTTCCCGCCGGAACTCCACGAGACTCAGTTTAGATCTGGTATGGATTTTAAGGGGAACCCCCTATGCCGAAGAAATGGCGTGGGGTCCCCCCAAAATCCATACCAGACCCCTATCCAAGCAAGCAGCCTGGCCAGTCAGGAAAGGGGGTGGGGACGAGCGAGCGCCCCCCTCCTGAACCGTACCAGGCCGCATGCCCTCAACATGGGGGGCTGGGTGCTTTGGGGGAGGGGGGCGCCACCCACCCCAAAGCACCTTGTCCCCATGTTGATGAGGACAAGGGCCTCTTCCCGACAACCCTGGCCATTGGTTGTCGCTCTGTTGCTAGCGGTGGCCCAGTCTTCTGCGTTGTCTTCTTGCCTCTTCTCCTCTTCCGATGTTTACACAACGCTCTCTTCCATTGCAATGCTGTGTGGATGGTGCGTAATGACTTATATAGGCATGGGGCGGGGTCACCGGGTGATGTCATCCGATGACCCCGCCCCATGCCTATATAAGTCATTACGCACCGTCCACACAGCATTGCAACGGGAGAGAGCATTGTGTCAATATCGGAAGAAGAGAAGAGGGAAGAAGACAATGCAGAAGACCGGGCCACCACTAGCAAAAGAGCGGCAGAAGATAGCAGAGGAACCCGGCAGAAGAACCGGACACCGGGAGAAGAGGCCGAACACTGGGACAAGAGGCCGGAGAGAGCGGAGAAGTTGGAAGAGACCCCCGAAGTTGGAAGAAGACCCCTGGAGCTGCCTAATAAATTACTTTAAAAACCTGTGTACTGTGTTTTTTATTGACGCTTTTTTCCCTAGGTGAATGGGTAGGGGTACGATGTACCCCATACTCATTCACATAGAGTGGGGGGCTGCGATCTGGGGTGCCCCCTTATTAAAGGGGGCTCCAAGATTCCGATAAGCCCCCCGCCCGCAGACCCCGACAACCAACGGCCAGGGTTGTCGGGAAGAGGCCCTTGTCCTCATCAACATGGGGACAAGGTGCTTTGAGGTGGGGGGCCGCAGGGTGCCCCCCTCCCTCAAAGCACTCACCCCCCCATGTTGAGGCATGCGGCCTGGTACAGTTTAGGGGGGGTGCTCGCTCGTGCCCACCCCCTTTCCTGACCGGCCGGGCTGCGTGCTCGGATAAGGGTCTGGTATGGATTTTGAGGGGACCCCCACGCCATTTTTTTGGTGTAGTGGTTTCCCCATAAAATCCATACCAGACCTAAGGGCCTGGTATACCCTGCGACGGGGCCTGCAAGGTGACTTCCTTTTCTAGTCCCGTCGTTTCCGAGTCACGTTCAAAATGAACGGACTTGTTCATGTGTGGGCAAGTCCGTTCATTCGGAAAGTCTGCCGTAACTCTGTCGAAAGTCCGTCGGGAAGACCGGCGGACCTAGCCTGCCGGAAAGCCTGGTCGTGTGTAGGCAACTCAGTCCGTTCAGAAAGTCCGTTGGAAGTCTGCCGGAGGTCCGTCGGGAAGACCGTTGGACCTAGTCTGCCGGAAAGTCCAGTCATGTGTATGCTGCATAACTATTACAGCCTTCTAAATAGCCATTTTTATTGTTGTTGTTTATATGCTGCCATCACTACTGCACCTTTCTTCGCTTGTTGATTGCCTTTGATTACAACAGAAAATGTGAGTGTTCAATTTTACTTTTTCTTTTAATAAATATTTTCCATACGGAATTACACTATGTGGAACTCTATTTAATTTCTGGGTTTCAACGTATGGATATGAGAAACTTCTCTGGTTGCTCCCCTCTACACTTGAACCCACCTGTTTTGAAAACAAATTGCTGACCAGTGCTGTTCCCTAATCTCCATCATGGTTGTAATTATCTAGATCGTTGATGGCTCCATACCATATATAGTGTTTATTACTACATGCTTGGTTGACTTAAGTGGTATATGCCTATTTAGGTCCATCGAATCTGGTAAGCCTTCTTACAACTGGTGGCGGTGTTTTCACAAGATTTTCCTCCGATCGTTTGTTCCCCCCAACCACTTTTCCTTTGAAGACTTCAGATATGTTGCTTCAGACATGTTGCTTCATTATTAATTGATATTATCATGTGGTGGACTTTATTTTTGCCATTTTATAGACATTTGTTGTTTATTTATCCACAGGGTCATTCCACAAGTATTTTTGTATTATTTTTTTTAGATTTTTTCACTTTGTCATATTGGTGATACACAGTATTCCCATAATATTTTTCTACATATAATATATTTATGTGCTGCACTTTTTTTTCCTTTTGTGATTTGTGCTGGTTGTTTTTGGTTGTGCTGGCCTTTTATTATATTACACAGCGCGGTATATTTGCCATTTTGTTTGTAATGTCCTTAACTGGTGTTTTCTTGTGTTGTGTTTTTTTGTTTGTTTCCTTTTTTTTTTTTTTCTTTTTGTGTGTATATCTTTTAATATGATTTTTAAAATGGTTAATAAAGGGGAACAATTATTGTGTAAGTATTTCAGGTCAGACAGCCAATTGATTTAGACTATTAACATTCCGAGGCTGTCCTCCTGTGGTTTGGTTTATATTTACAATACTTTTCTTTTCTAGTGTGTGGTGTTATCTTTATTAGCCAACATTGAGCAATTTTGAAAGCAAATTGCTGTGCTTTAGACTGCTTTTTTTCCTTTGAAAAAACAGCATCAATTTCTTCCTAATATTACTCATATTCATACATGCGGCATGGTTTTTTAGGGTATCTGGGAAAGGGAGGGCAATGAATATGCACCCTTTCTGTACCAGACCAAGCCACATGCATTTCTACATTGGGGGGGTGCAGCTAACCTTTTCCCCTTTGCTACTCACCTTGTCTGAATGTTGAGGGATGAAGGCCTGTTCACCACAACCAGTACCCCAACAAGAATGTGCGGCTTTATGAGGGAGACTTTGAGTGGAATATGGCAGCACTCTTTATAATAAAAGGGCTCCCAGATAGCCCCCTTTCCCAAGAGAATGAGTACAGGGGTATATCAATACCCCTTAGTAAACATTTCCAAAGAGTTAAATATAAATAAACACACAATCACCTTAAGGGCCCTTTCACACTGGGGCGGGGGCAGCATCGGCGGTAAAGCGCCACTATTGTAAGCGGCGCTTTACCGTCAGTATTCGGGGTTAAACCGCCCCGCTAGCTGCCGAGAAAGGGCGCTTTGCCGGCGGTATAGCCGCGCTGTACAATTGATTTCAATGGGCAGGAGCGGTGAAGGAGCGGTATACACTCCGCTCCTTCACCGCTCCAAAGATGCTGCTAGCAGGACTTTTTTTCCAGTCCTGCTAGCGCACCGCTCCAGTGTGAAAGCCCTCGGGGCTTTCACACTGGAGAGACAGCAGCAGCTGTTTCGGGTCGGTTTGCAGGCACTATTATTAGCGCAATAGGGCCTGCAAACCGCCCCAGTGTGAAAGGAACCTAACAAAGCACTTTTAATAGAAAGAAAACATAAACACACATACCAACTTATTGTATTAGTCCTCTGTTGTAGTGCAGCTAGATGCAGTAACACAGTAGAAAATCCCTGGTGATATGATTGACGAAGCAAATGAATCTGAGCAACATCCCCATGCCTTAAGCCAGTGTTTCTCAACTCCAGTCCTCAAGGCGCCCCAACAGGTCATGTTTTCAGGATTTCCCTCAGATGAAATGGCTGTGGTAATTACTAAGGCAATGAAACTGATCAAATCACCTGTGCAAAATAAGGAAAGCCTGAAAACATGACATGTTGGGGCGCCTTGAGGACTGGAGTTGAGAAACACTGCCTTAAGCAAATACATTTTACCACACCTAAACTCTTGATCCCCTATGGTGTTACCTGGCCCATATACTGTAGGAAGTACTGCCACCATGGCATTTCAGTGCAGGGATATGGTTGCTATTGTAAATGTTATATACATTGTGACGGTATGCGAGGTGATATAGTGGATAATCGCTACATTTCACCTCGCATTTGTTCTGGGATTGAACCGGAATCCAGCCCGGGTTTTTCCAGCCTCTGTGGCAGGCTAGGTTCCGGTCCGGATGTTCTGGTCCACTTGAGCCCACACTCAGGTGGACTTTAAATAACAAGGAAGAGAGCTCAACAGGGCTCTGGTTTTGAGACTCAGGAAAAAACCTGAGTGAGAGGAACTCTGGCTATTGGACTAAAAGGTTCGCTTTACCGCATGTTTTGTTAGTGCCAGACGGCAAGGATTTACTTTACCGTTTTGTTTATTTTTATTTTGCAAACCTCCTGTAAATAAACCTGGCATCCACCAGATTTGTAGGAAAGTGCCCGTTTGCTGACTGTCCTTCAGAAAAGGTGATCCCCACGAGCTAATCTTCCCACACGTGTTGGATTCAGCGGGCACTTTTCTGAAATGTTAAAAGCCCTGCTACAGGCCAATGCAGCTCAGAGGGAAACCAACCGCCAAGTTGCAGAGGCTGTTGCAGCACAGCAGGAAAATGTACTGCCAAGTCGCAGGGGCCGCTGCAGCACAATAGGCGGCCCAGCAGGAAATGAACTGGCAGTTTGCAGAGGCTCTGGTGGAACTGAAAAAGGGATCCGCAGCTCCTGTGTCAGTGGAACCAAAGTTGATACCTGCATCCTACCACCTACAGAAAATGACACCTGCCGATGAGATCAAGGCTTACATTGCGACTTTTGAGAGAGTCGCTGTCCGTGAGGGATGGCCAAAAAAGCAGTAGGCGGGTCTGTTGGCCCCATTTCTAACAGGAGAACCCCAAAAGGCCTATTTTGATTTAGAACCAGATAAGGCCCAGGACTATGAGACTCTAAAGACAGAGATACTCCCACGCTTGGGTGTCACCATGGCAGTCCGGGCCCAGCCTGTGCATCAGTGGTCCTACTCCAGCAACAAGCCACCCCGTTCACAAATGTTTTACCTGGTCCACCTCACCAGGGAAGTGGTTGCAGCCAGAGACCTTGACAAGCCCTCAGATCGTGGAGCGTGTGGTAATGGACCGGTACCTGCGTGCGCTCCCTGCTGCCCTGAGGAAGTGGGTCAGACAGGGGGACCCCAAAAACTGCAACCCAGTTGGTGGACCTAGTGGAGAGGTACACTGTCACTGAGGACTTGGTGAATCCATTTATGCCCCACTTTGGTGTCTCTATAGGTGCAAGATCGCCCAGCGGTTCTGGAAAGACTATTCCAGGGTTCAAGAGCTTGGGGAAGGTGGATAAGACTGTTGTTACAGCTGATGAGACTGTGGGTCCTAGACCTGGAGACTGGCCAAAGAAGCCAGGAAGGTCTTTAGGGCCGTTAAAAGGACTGGGGGTAGGCCACATACGGTGTTTTCGTTGCCATGCATTAGGGCATATTGCTGCAAACTGTCCTATAGATGATGAACCTATGCAATGTGATTATGCTTTTATGAAAAGACGCATTTCTCTGTTTGCACAGGTCGCATGCACTGCATCATGTCAGAGTCGCATTGAAAAACAGATGTGTGTTATTTCAGTGGATGGTAAGCCACTCACAGCCTTGCTAGACTCTGGTAGTGTGGTGACCCTAGACAGGAATGATTGTGTGAACCCCACAAAACTACACCCCAGTACTATTGGGGTCATTTGCATCCATGGGGACACTTGGGACTATCTGACAGTGGTGGTTGAGATTGTAACCCCCTGGGGCAGTGTAACACATTCAGTGGGGGTGGTACCTTCACTGCTTCATGAGGCTTTAGTGGGGAGAGATTTTCCACATTTTTGGAATTTATGGGAGAGCAAAGGGAGCCTAGTAGATAGAGCTCCCCCTGCTGGGGAAGCATACGAACTCTCACCAGACCCTTTTTGCCAAAGGGAAGGGGATGTTGTTGGTGGGATTGAGGAAGCCGGAGATCCTCTTCCTTTCCCTGTCATGGCTGGGGAGCCAGAGGACCTGGAAGCTAGCTCCCAGCCCGGGTGTAACGAACAGGAGAACACCTCTGACCCTGACAATGAGAGTAGCCAGAATGTGGTACCCAACTTAGAGGTCAGGAGAGAGGACTTCTGTACCAAGCAACTGCAAGATGCCACCCTCATGAGAGCCAGGGAAAATGTTAAGATGTTGGATGGGGAACCCATAGATCCTAACTGGGGAGTGTCTTTCTCCTACATGGCCATTAAAAACAATTTATTGTATCAAGTGGTAAAACGTAGAGGGGATGAGATAGACCAGCTACTGGTTCCCAAACCCTGCCACAGAGTGGTGCTAGACCTGGCCCATGGTCATGTAATGGGGGGGACATCTCGGTATTGAAAAAACCAGAGAGAGAATTGCCCAGAGTGTATGCAGATGTCAAGGAGTACTGCAAATCGTGCCCAGAGTGGCAAATGTTGGCGCTGTCGCCCCATTTTCGCAGCCCCCTTGTCCCTCTAACAATAATCGAGGTCCCCTTCGAGATGATTGGCATGGACCTCGTGGGGCCGGTTGTGAAATCTGCCCGGGGTCACCAGCATATTCTGGTGATCCTGGATTATGCGATGCGCTATCTCGAGGCCATACCCTTGCGCAACACCTCCGCCAAGGCTATCGCCAAGGAGTTGGCCCAGGTGTTTAGTCGAGTGGGGATCCCAAAAGAGGTCTTAACCAATCAGGGTACCCCATTTATGTCCAGGGTTACCAAGGAACTGTGTAGATTATACAAAATCTCCCATCTCTGTACCTCTGTCTATCATCCCCAAACGGATGGTCTGGTCGAAAGATTTAATAAAACTTTGAAAAGTATGCTGAAAAAGGTGGTCGACAAAGATGGGAGAAACTGACATTTTTTGCTACCATAGCTCATCTTTGCCATACGTGAGGTTCCGCAGGCATCCACAGGCTACTCCCCCTTTGAGCTTTTGTATGGTAGACATCCCAGGGGGTTGCTAGATGTCGCCAAAGAAACGTGGGAAGAAGAGGCCACCCCATATAGAAGCATCATAGAGCATGTCTCCTTGATGCAGGATCGAATCACAGCTGTCCTGCCCCTGGTGCGAGAACATATGGAGCGAGCACAGGAGGCCCAGAGTAGGGTTTATGATCGGGGTGCCAAGGTCCGTACTTTCAGCCCCGGGGACAGAGTGTTGGTACTGGTTCCCACGGTGGAAAGTAAGTTCCTATCCAAGTGACAGGGTCTCTTTGAGGTTGTCGAAAAGGTGGGGGAGGTAAACTACAAAGCTTACCAGCCAGGGAAAAGGAAACCACACCAAATTTATCACGTGAATCTCTTAAAGCCCTGTAAGGACAGAGAGACTTTACTGGCCGCTTCCCCGTCTCCCCGTTTATTTTTATTTTGCAAATCTGTAAATAAACCTGGCATCCGCCCGATTTTAAAGAAAGTGCCCGTTTGCTGACTGTCCTTCAAAAAAAGGTGATCCCCACGAGCTAATCTTCCCACAACGTGTACTGCAGTTTAAAAACACAGAAACATAAAAACGTGACGGCAGAAAAATGAGCAAGTGATCCATCAAATCTGCCCCTTTTATTTATTTATGCATGTTTTTGTGTTTTTTTTTGTTTGTTTGCGTATAGAGCTATGCTTGTCCCAAACATGTTTGAAGCAACTTACTTTTGTCTGAATCACTGCATCTACTGGAAGGATGTTCCAAACATTCACTACTCTTTCAGTAAAATAATACTTTCTAAGATTAGTTTTGAAATTCCCTCCTGTTAGTTTGAGGTCATGTCCCCATGTTCTTGATCTTAGTTTCATATGGAAAATACTGCCCTCCTGAACCTTATTCACCCCCATTGATGTATTTAAAGGTTTCAATCATGTCTCCCCTTTCCCGTCTTTCCTCTAGACCACAGGTGGCAAACACAAGGCCCGCGGGCCGAATCCGGCCCGACAGGCCTTGTCATGTGGCCCGCACAGCAGCCTCCGGCCGCTACCTCTTTTTCTCTGCAGGTATCCAAGGCAACAAGGGAAAACATCCTTCTCAGTCCCACGGCTTTGTATTAGCGCATGTGCGGCCAGTCTCCATGACAATAAGAGTAAACATCTCCCCTCCGCTCTGTCTCCGCCTCCACCCCTGCCTCCGCTCTGTCTCCACCCCTGCCTCAGCTTTGCGTCTGCCGTCGCTGTCTCCGCCTCCACCGCCGCTCTGTCTCCGCCTCCACCGCCGCTCTCTCGCCTTCCCAGTCCCTCCAGCGAGTGATTGCTGACAGCTCTGTTTTTTTTTTCCATCCAGCTGGCTGCGTCCTGAGGGCGGGCTGTTTAAGCACTTGTGTTGTACCAGAGCTGGGCCAGGTAGGAAGGTAGGAGAGAGTGCAGATGTGAGGAAACTTGGGGGGGGGCACGTGGAGGCAGATGTGTGCAGAGGTGGGGGATGGGAGGAGAATGATGGGTGCAGAGGTCAAAACCAAGGAGGAGGGGTGGAAATGAGATGTTGCACACTGCATAGTACACTCCTGACCCCTCAACTCTGTACATAGCACAATCCTGACCCCTGCACTCTACGTAGTGCAATCCTGAGCTCTGTACGTAGCGCAATCCTGACCCCTGCACTCTACTTAGCACAATCCTGACCTAGCGCACGTAGCGCAATCTTAAAATCTGTATGTAGCACAATCCTGGCCCCTGCACTCTATGTGGCGCAATCCTGACTCCTGCACTCTGTAAGTAGCGCAATCCTGACCCCTGCACTCTACGTAGCACAATCCTGACCCCTGCACTCTACGTAGCGCAATCCTGACCCCTGCACTCTACGTAGCGCAATCCTGACCCCTGCACTCTACGTAGCGCAATCCTGACCCCTGCACTCTGTACAAAGCTCAATCCTGACCCCTGCACTCTGTATTTAGCTCAATCCTGACCCCTGCACTCTGTACATAGCGCAATCCTGACCCCTGCCCGGCAGATACAACCGGTCCTTTGAGGGCAACCATCCTGCCGATGCGGCCCCCGATTAATTTGAGTTTGACACCCCTGCTCTAGACCAATGGTCTCCAAACGGCGGCCCTGGGCCCGAATGTGGCCCTTTGCCTGCCTTTATCAGGCCCTTGGGACACTAATCCTCCCACTGATACAAGACACTATTCTGCCAACTGACACCTACAATAAATCACAATATCTCCCACTGATACCAATGATGGTTCACTGCTTCTCCCCCTAATACCAATTGTGGTTAAGTTTACTCCCACTGATGCTAGGAAAATTTCCACTACCGCTGGCCATAGTCCGGCCCCCTTAAAGTCTGAAGGACAATAAACTGGCGATTTGTTTAGAAAGTTTGGAGACTCCTGTTCTAGACTGTAGACTTTAAACATATTAGGTTCCTGAAGTGTTCCTAATATGTTTTATCCCTCAGACCTTCTAGTAATGCATTCTAGATTTCTATTCACTTTTCCCACTTCCTGGTCACACTGTTTGCTCATTTTGCAATCATCTGAAATAATTACCCCCAAATCTTTTTTCCTCTGTAGTGCTGGCCAACACTGTACCCCACATGCTATACTCTGTCTTAGGGAATCTTTTCCCCTAGATGCATTATTTTACATTTAGAAACATTGAGCTGCAGCTTCTACTGTTTTGACCAATATTTCAGCAATGCCGAATCATGTTCCATGTTACAGACACTTCCGGGGATATCCACCCTATTGTACACCTTTATTCCATCAATAAAAAAACATACCCTACCCAACAACCCTTTAGTTATATCACTTACATATAGATCAAATAGAACAAGATCTAGTACAGAACCTTGTGGTACAAGGGTGCTTTGGGGTGTGGCAGTGTATTGATATATGTATACAAGTATACATGTGCACACACATAGATGCGGTACATATAAATGCCAGTTGCATATATGATGGAGTGTGGCATTTCTTTAACTTATGTGTACAAGCATGTGCACATGTGTGTGTTTGCGTGTGTACATATAGGCCTTTATTTTAATATTGGCTGTAGAGAAAGAACATTTGGTAGTTTAGATTTTTGTAGTAATATTTTTTTTTAATAATATTTATTTTATTAGTTTATAATTATGTATATTTTTATTAATATTTATCTATTTTTTTCAAATGCAGTTTATAACAATGGGTAAAACATATTTTATATAGATACAGTTTTCACAAATCATTCAATAACTTATAAGAGAATAAGAACAAAGGTTTTGTGCTATAGTGAAAATGGGGAATAATTTTGTTGGGAAAATGGGAAGATGCATGGACTTAAGACAGAGTATGGGAATGTAGGATGTTTACAAAGGAGGAGGGATTAGGTGGAAGGGGGAGGTATGTGAGAAAGAGAAGGAAACAGGAAGGATGAGAAGGATAGGGAGAAGTTAAGGAAAGGAAAGGAGAGATAGAGGGGATTGCAACTTGAGAGGTTTCAAAGGTTTAAGGCCATTAGGATGGTCTCCGATTCCTATTATGATGCATATGTGTTATGGTTATAGAGCATAAGCATTGCACAGAGGAGGTATACTATATCCGAGATACACATGTATTTATAAAGTTTTCTTATAAAATAAGAAGATGTTCTCATAGAGTGTAGTAATAAGGTCTTGCATGCATATAATGTTCTGAAAATGTGAGTTTTGCGACCTGCTATGCTGATGTATTCCTGGTTCAAAAGCCTCTAAGCATCCCCCACCTACTGTACAAACACTTTCATATGTGTTCACTGAAAATCGATTGACAGTTCTTTAGTAGAGACTTTTGTGATTTAATTTGTTTTATTTTTGATTGATTGGTCACATATCTGCATGTGGATGTAGACACATAATTGGTGGCTGGAAGAAGTATAGGAAGCACTGTTGAAGACATGGTGAATATTTCTTTGCTAGAGACTTTTATGGGTTTATTTGATTTTTTTTGTTTAATGTCAGTTTGAATGATTGCACATATATATTTGTAATTTCATGTTTATTTATTTGTATATGTATTTTTTTAATATATAATGTATGCAACCTTAATTTCAGAGTTATGCCCTGTACACACGATAGGATTTTGGAAAATGTGTGATAGGACCTTGTTGTCGAAAATTCCGACCGTGTGTAGGCTCCATCACACATTTTCCATAGGAATTTCCGACAATTTATGTCACCGCGTTCAGAACGATCGGATTTTCCGACAACTTTGTGTGACTGTGTGTATGCAAGACAAGTTTGAGTCAACATCCGTCAAAAAAAATCCATGGATTTTGTTGTCAGAATGTCCGATCAATGTCCGATTGTGTGTACAGGGCATAAGAGAAGGATTTTACACTAAAGAACTAATAGCGCCACACAATGGGTTAAACAACATGCATATAATGCTAATTTTGTTGAACCACAGAGATAAATCTGGTAATGTTTGCTCCCTTTTTCTGGAATGCAAAATCTTGCTGCATTGGGAAAGTTTATGATAAGGGAAGTTTTATATTTTTTAATGTGACAGACAGTCCAATTAATAAGGTATGTGGCAGGGTTGTCCCCTTGGTCCACTGATTTCACCTCTTGGGTTATGTTTCTGACTTTTGCTTAACATACACTTTAACTAAATCATGATTAAAATGTGTGCAAACACCAGCTTTTCTTGGGATTTGAAAGATTAAAATATTACACTTGGTCTCAAAACCAACAGTTTACTACTCAGTCTGCTTATTTATCCATGTTTACTAAATGGCTACAAAATCCAGCTCCCTTATTAATATGGTGTTGAATTGAAAGTTTCATCATCTTTACTAGGAAAAGGAGAAAAACCCCTAGGGGTGGGACTTTAACCACTTGACCACTGGGCACTTAAACCCCCTTAATAAACAGACCAATTTTCAGCTTTCAGTGCTCTCACATTTTGAATGACAATTACTCAGTCATGCAACACTGTACCTATATGAAATTTTTGTCCTATTTTTCACACAAATAGAGATTTCTTTTGGTGGTATTTAATCACTGCTCGGTTCTTTTTTTTGCGTTATAAAAGAAAAAAGACCGAAAATTCTGTACAAAAATGCAGTTTTCTTTGTTTCTGTAAAATTTTGCAAATTAGTAATTTTTCTTCATATATTTTGGCCAAAATTTATACCGCTACATATCTTTGGTAAAAATAACCCAAATCGGTGTATATTATTTGGTCTTTGTGAAAGTTATAGAGTCCAAAAGCTATAGTGCCAATATCTGAAAATTGATCACACCTGAAGGACTGACGGCCTATCTAATTTCTTGAGACCCTAACGTGCCAGAAAAGTACAAGTACCCCCCAAATGACCCCTTTTTGGAAAGATGACATTCCAAGGTATTTAGAAAGATGCATGATGAGTTTTTTGAAGTTGTCATTTTTTCCCACAATTCTTTGCAAAATCAAGATTTTTTTTTTCACAAAATTGTCATATTAGCAGGTTATTTCTCACACTGGCTGGGTATTGCAGGGTATTGCAGAGTATGGCTGGGTATTGCAGAGTATGGCTGGGTATTGCAGGGTATGGCTGGGAATGGCAGAGTACGGCTGAGTATTGCAGAGTACGGCAGGGTATAGCAGGGTACGGCAGGGTATTGCAGAGTATGGCTGGGTATTGCAGGGTATGGCAGGCTATTGCAGAGTATGGCACAGTATTGCAGAATATGGCACAGTATTGCAGAGTATGGCAGAGTATTGATGAGTATGGCATGGTATTGTAGAGTATTGCAGAGTATGGCAGGGTATTGCAGAGTATGGCACAGTATTGAAGGGTATGGCAGAGTATTGCGGGGTATGGCAGAGTATTGCGGGGTACTGCGGGGTATGGCAGAGTATTGTGGGGTATTGCGGGGTATTGCGGGGTATTGCAGAGTATTGCGGGGTATTGCAGGGTATTGCAGAGTATTGCAGGGTATTGCAGGGTATTGCAGAGTATTGCAGGTATTGCAGAGTATTGTGGGGTATTGCAGGTATTGCAGAGTATTGCGGGGTATTGCAGAGTATTGGAGGGTCTTGCAGAGTATTGCAGAGTATTGAAGAGTATGGCAGAGCATTGCAGGGTATTATAGAGAATTGCAGAGCATTGCAGAGTATTGCAGGGTATTGCAGAGTATTGCAGGGCATTGCTGAGCATGGTTGGATGGATGGCTGGCTCTGGATGTGACTGCATTTGTCACAGAGCAGCACTGTGGGCACTATGCATCCAGCCCACAGCGCTGCTGCCATCCGATCCCTCCCCCTCTGTACCGATCGATACACAGAGGGGAGGGAGGAACCAACGTCATGAAATTACGCCGGTTTGTTTACATATGATGGCTCCGTCATTTAACGGAGCGATCACATGGTAAACGGCCACGACCGTGATCCGTGATGTTCACACATGTTCTCGGGTGCGCGCCCCTGGGGGCGTGCGAGACTCTGGGAGGATGTCACTGTACGCCCTCCCAGAGTTAAGCAACCGCCCTGTAAGCATCATTCAGCTATGGGCCGGTTGTTAAGTGGTTAAAGGCACTACCAAAAAACAATGAATTATATGAAAATATGTTTATTACAAAAGAAGTACAAACAAAGTACTGAACATGATCATGAATACTAAAGAATACAAGTATACAACAATGGAGATACAGTATCTGATACCCGACGCGTTCAGAGCTGGTTTCAGAGCTGGTTGTCGTCTCCTTCATCAGGGTTTTAACAGGATATATGTGGTCTATGAAATACAAAAGTAGACAATCAACAGTAAATTAAAACATCTAACCAAATATAATTGGCAACTCACATCTAGTTCAGTTGTATATACATGAAAAATCCATGTTCATATTTAAAAAACATTGCCACGTGAGTCATCAGGAGCCCTGCCCGCGTTGTGACTGCTTGTAAATAGACATCTATGATGGTCGTGTCTTGATATGCACAGATACAAAAAAAATGGAAAAAAATGCAGGGACTGCACCCCACCCCCAATAAAATGAGGGTGTTCAGGGTTGTGAGTAGGGGTCCCTGTTTCAGGAAACAGCCCCAGATACTGAGGCCTATTGAAGCAGGCAATACAATATTGCGTGCCTCAAGTTTCCATCCCCAGACTTTAGTAAGGTCTATACCTTACAGTCAATATCTGAGAGTAAGACGGAATTGTACCAGCAATGATACTTTCACAGTCGAAGCAGGTAAATTGCGTGACAGATTGCTGCAGAGGGGCTATTCCCACACATCCCTCAAAAAAGCTTTCAGACGAGCCACATCACACACTAGACATGACCTTCTATATCCCCACAAAGCCCAGAGCCAAGATAATCCATTGAGAATTATCACCAAATATTGCAACCAGCATGTTGAGATTCAGAAGATTGTTTCTGAATTTTGGCATATGTTAACAATGGACTCATCCCTGGGGCGATTGATTCCTCTTTTTACATTCAAGAAAGCAACCTCAATTGCTACTAAACTAGTGAAAAGCAAATTTAAAGGTGAATCGGGTTTTGAACACTGCAAATATAGGGGTACTTTCATGTGTGGTTCGTGTGGCTATAGCAGGTATATGCATACCAATCCTACCCGATGGCAGGGTTTTCAAACCAAAACATTTTGCGAACTGTAGGACCTTTGGGGTGGTATACATGCGGCTGCTTTCATGTCTGTAAGACGAAGCTCGAATTCTGGAAATGAGCCTACGGACATATTAGAAGTATGCAGACTTGCAATCCTGATCTACCTTTGGGTAGACACGCAATCATTGTTCATCAGGGCAAATTTCCCAAGATTAAGTTCCTAATTTTAGATCGTATCCACCGCAGCTCCGGAGGAGGAGATTGGAACAAAGATCTTCTCCAGCTGGAGCTATGCTGGATATACACCTTGAGAGCTACATTCCCCCCGGGACTCAATGAGGTGGTCTGTTTTAGGTCCTTCCTTGAGGGCTTCGCCTCAGGGAGGATGGAGAAGTAGCCGTTTTCAGAGTTGTACTCTGCATACATTCTTGGCTGACTCCCCTCTGTATTTTTCTTTGTTTTTCTTCATTTTGTTTCCTCCCTCTCCTCTCTTTCTTGGTTCCAATTTTCTTTGTCTTATTATACATGGACGCAAGAATCCCTTTTGGCCCAGTTCTTATAATAATAATAACAATTTTTCTTGTAAACAAATTGTATTTGTTATTGTTTGTTTTGTTTTGTTTTCTTTTCCTTTGTTTTGTTTTTTTCACATGGGGCGCTCGTTTTCCTGGCCGAGATCTGTTTTCTGAACTACCTAATACATCTATATAGTGTCATTCAGACCTTATAGATACAAGCTTTACATTGATTCAGTTTTTTATTATTAATTTTTCATTTGGAACTTTTTCAAATTTCCTATTTTGAATATAGCGTTTTCATTGGAAATGGCCCTGCATGCCCAGCATGGTTAAGACGCTCCTTTTTTGGATGCTCTGTGGCAGTGGCCTGTCTTTTGACAGATTCCATCTGCCACTCCTCCTCTGTCTCCTTGGCGACTGCTTTGCTGGCCTCCTGGGGACACTGCAATGTCAGCGGGACGTGCACGTGTCACGTCACTCCACGGTGCCTACGTATGACGTCACTCTGCAAATGCACGGTGTGGAAGCGCGCCACGAGGTGGACTGGGGGGGCCTTTCAGAAGTCCTCTTTCACTTCTGGCTGCACACAGCTGTCACCTACTGGTGGACAGCACGGCGGAAGTGTATGGGTCTATATATGTACCCGGCCTCATTCCCATGGCGTCATGGTCACCGAGAGGAACAACCTGGGATAACCACCCTATAATTCAGTATTCTAGCAGTAAGTACCTTTTTCCTGCAATGACGCACTTGCTTCTAATAAGCGCTGCTTCCATTCAATATAGGGGTCACTTACTTTACGTTCTCTGCTTATAGCAGCAATCCTTATTCCATATGTTTTTTTGGATTTTTCTTCAGCATCTTTAATATCCCAGTCCTCTCGGGCTCTGATGCCGTGTGTCTTTTGGCTGCTGACCCTATTCCAGGTATGTTTTTGCCAGCAAGCTATTTTTTGTCTGCAGGGCTTTTATATTGCAGATATATATTTATACACTTACATACTTTTTCACTATTTTTCTAGGACTCCTTTCAATAGGCCTCAGTATCTGGAGCTGTTTCCTGGGTGGGGTGCAGTCCCTGCATTTTTTGCATTTTTTTTTAATGTATATACAACTGAACTAGATGTGAGTTGCCAATTATATTTGGTTTTTCCACGTCTGTATGCCATTTGATAGATTTTTTAATTTACAGTTGATTGTCTACTTTTGGATTTCATAGACCACATATATCCTATTAAACCCCTGATGAAGGAGACGACAACCAGCTCTGAAAAGCATTGGGTATAGGATACTGTATCTCCATTGTTTTATACTTGTATTCTTTAGTATTCATGACCATGTTCAGTACTTTGTTTATACTGCTTTTGTAAAAAACATATTTTCATATAATTCATTGTTTTTTGGTAGTGCCTTTAAAGTCCCACCCCTAGGGGTTTTTCTCTTTTTTCTTTTTTTTTTATTCTTAAGGGATGTGGCACACTGGGAACATACTTTTGCAGAATTCTTTTTTCTCATCTTTACTAATCCATCTGTACAAATACCCTAAAATCTTTTAATACAGATGATAGTGTTTGGTCAAAGTATCATGACAATATTATTATTTGGTTAGATTTTTCTATTTTAGAAAAGATAGTAATAAACTAACCATGTGCATTTATTTTGTAATGTAAAATGTAAGAAATTATTTCCTTGTGATTTTTTTTATGTGGTTAACAATTAACATTTCATACATCGCTGTATAACAAATTTAGATTTCAGTAAAATAATTATCAGATGGAACAACGTGCTGAAATTTACAGGATCTCATTTATTTCATTGCCAGAGAAACAGTTGTAGCAATTCTGGCAACATACCAGATATCACATTTTAATCACAGCTTGGACTCATTGATACTGGCAGCTCTTCTAAGTCAAGAATGACGGCAGATGCATTATGCCATCTGATTTTTCCCTCAAAGACATGATAAGTAAGGTCAGAAATAACCCGCTAGAAAAGCTGGGCTACTGGTTTCCAGTTGCTTTTACAGCTTCAAGTAATATTAAAGGATTGGCAGTATTGAATATACTTACATCTTCAAGTTGGAGTGACTTTAGTTAATGACTGTAATAATAAAAATGTGAATTGGTACCAAAACAAGACCATAATATAATTTAGGCTTCCATACTTTACATATACATATTGTCTTCTTGTCAAAAGTTCAATATGACTCACAGATTTCCAGGAACCTTGTTATCTATTCTACACATTAAGCAAGGTGTATTTACAGCTGCTGTAGGCATGAGTTTGCATAGGGCAAAAGACACAATAGTAGGATGACCCCACTTTTGTGAAAAAGGGGCTACATCAGCTAGGTGGTACATTAGAGTACATTATGTGCAGATAAAAACAACCACATTTAACCATGACAATCTTCTTGCCATCCCATCTAACAGTACCGGTTAATAAGGGTTGCAAGCTCTTGTGTCCTTGCACCTGATGTTAATATACTATACCAGGTCAGATAATCAAAAAAAAAAAAAAAGAAGAAATAAAAAGGATGCACTGTTCTTTCAAAAAACATATCAGAAATAGCAGCTCCAACATTTTCATCCTGGCAGATTCTTTTTATAATAAAATAACTGAATGACGATATACAAAATGCATACATAAATATTCTGGATAGGGAAGGTTACAGTTAAAGCTTTCTGAAACCAAGTAAAAATATATTTTTGGGGGGAAAATAAAATTGTTATGGCTAATGGGAAAAATAGTTCACAAGTCTAAACAGTAATGTCGAATTTCTATGGGTAGTCTTACAGACTATATAGTTTTCCATCAGTTTGAATAAGCATTAATTTGAGTTAATAGAGAGAAACAGTGAAGCAAAAAGGCTATGCAGCACTACTAGGAGGGAGAGCAGCTGGTATATGTAATGAGCAAAAAAGGCTACCTCCATGAACATATTTAATTAACAGTTATATAGAGAAACTCGTTTGAGACATTAACACATCCATCTAATTACCTTGACACACGGTTTCAAGAAAAAAATATGAACCCTGTGGAATTACCTAAATATCTTAACGAATGCCTCTAAAGATCTGGGCTGACCTTCTAAAAAGTTGGCATTTTGATGTTACCAATTATGGAAATGGTCTAATCTTACTAGAGAGGCCATGCAGCTTACCGTGGCATAAGAATCATCACTTATTGTATGTTTTAGAAGTGAAGATTGAAATGGTGAACAAGCGAAATGGATAGAGTAAGTGAACAGCCTTTTAATGAAGAGCTTGACAGGGTGAACGTATATAAATTCAGTGCATCTCCTACTCTGTCCATCTTCAGGCGATCCTTGAAAACTCATCTTTTCAGGGAAGCTTATCCTGTCTCCACCTAAAAACAGAGCTTTTACTTTCTCCATCAGCTAACCCCTCTTGCAGTTATTATCTTATGTACCACATGCCCCTCCCTATTAGCTTGCAAGCTCTCACAACCAGGAATCTGCTAAAGCTGGCCAAACATTGCTCAGTTTTCTTTTAATTTAACCAGCAGTTAGTGTGTTAACTATTGCTATTGGTCATGTTAAAATTGTACATTGCCACACTCCACACTTTATTAAGAGTGGATTAATCACAAAAACGGAGGCTGTGCATGGTGGGTGACCCTGTGGCAAAGAGGAGCCATTTAACATCAGGCATATATAGACATCCTATGACTTAGAGGTCGCAGGTGGGGTGAGCATATATGTATTATATATGTGAAGTCACGTGGTGAAATCCTTGGATATTAAGACTATTGGGAGACTTGCATAAGAACCACATCTTCTATATAATTTCTGTTTCACAGACTTTTTTGGACTGTGTTTGATGAATTCTAATGTGTATATTTGTTTCACAATTTTATTTGGTGAATATTATGGATTACAACCAATACCAGACACCTCTCCACACTGCTTACCTGTCTGATATTGGTTGTTATGGCAGAACAAGCCGATCTTCTGCTCAGGAAGCAGCTAGCAGCCATGTTCCATGTTATTCGGTTTGAGTACCCTTAATGAGAAGTCTGAATGTTACCTCTTACTACTAACATCAGAGGGTGGCTGGAAATTCAGGGATAACCTATACCCAGAGTGAGGGGTGAGCTCATTGAGGCGATTATAGACCTGATCCTGTGAAGAGACACCACCACCTAAGGCTGAAGGGCTCGCTTACCAGATTATGTAGACCTCTAATTACAAAAGGTCATATAACGCCTGTGGCTCCATACCCAGCTAGGACCTTTATCTCAGGGAAGTCTTCAGAGTTGGGACATCAATCCTCCCCATATGACAATCAATGGAATGCACTACTGCTTGTTGGCAGAATCCTCATTTGCACCACAATTCCACAATGTGCTGCAAATGAGGATTCTGCCAACAAGCAGTAGTTCATTCCATTGATTGTCGTATGAGGAGGATTGATGTTCCTACTTAGAATACTTCCTTGAGATAAAAGCCCTGGCTGGGTATGGAGCCACAAGTGTTATATGACCTTTTGTAATGAAGTCTACACAATCTGGTAAGCGAGCCCTTCAGCCTTAGGTGGTGGTGCCTCTGCACAGGATCACTTTTCAAGGTTGTGGATGGTGGTGACTACTGGATATATTCACTTGTGGACTTTTTTACAAAATAATTTTTCTCATATTTTTTATCAAGCATATTTGCACATTATATTTCTTAAGCGCAACTTTATTAAATTATATTGTATTGGGACTGTGTGGTATCGCAGAGGAAAGTTGCTTCTTGTTTGTTTATTTATTTTTTGCTGTACATAGCGCATTTTTTTTCTTGGCTTTTTTGATTATAGACCTGAATAGGGTCTATCTCTCTGGCAAATGTCTGATTTTGCTTATCTTAAAAAGGGAGCATCTGGTAGTGATCACTTGGAGTATTAAAGGAGTTTCAAGTGCACGCTTTTGAATATTGCTCTAAAGGCCCATACACACAATCTGATTTTTTGACAACAAACATGCAAATTACCTGTTTTAAGGCAACATCCGACCGTGTGTACACTCCATCGGACAAACTTTTCGGCAGTATTTGAATCTGCTGTAGTGAATAGGTTTTTTTATGATCTTCAACCACGAAATGATGGTCCATGAGGAGGCTGCCTGTCCCCTTTTGAAGCCGCGAGGAATGACTAGAAGGTTATCTGTCTTCCTAAAGGTACTAGTTACTGTAAGATATGCCAAGATGTTGCCTTTGACATCCAGTGAATGTGGATCACCTTGAATTGTAAGAAGTGCTGGGAGACTTATCTCTTGGTTAAAATGAAATGAAGAGGCGACTTTTGGGATGAATCGGTCCAAGGGCCTTATCACCACTCTGTCTGGATAGAAGACTAAATAAGGGTTCCTTTGCAAGTAGAGCTTGCATCTCTGAGACCCTCTTTGGTGAGGTTATGGCAAAGAGGAATGTGACCTTAAGCATTAAGTCCCATAAGGAGATGGCTCCCAAAGGGAAGAAAGGTTCGTGAGACAATTGATAGATCCCATGCCAGGAAAGTAGGTCTTCTGGGAGGTCTTATTTTTAGACAGGCTTTTTGAAACTGCATGATGAAAGGATCTTGGGCCCACTTTACTCCTGTCATGACTAATAATGTGAGACCTAAACTTTAAAGGTATTTGAGCCTAAGCCTTTCTCCAGACCATACTGGAGGAATTTGAGGATTTGTGCCACCTCTAGAGATGATGTGTCCCAACATTATTGTTGTGAGAATGAAATACATTTTTCCCAGATTCTCTTGTAGGTGTTGTTGGTAGTAGCTTTTCTGGCTTGAAGTAGAGTTTCTACCACTCTCTGGGAACAACTCTGATCTAGGAACCCAGTCCTTTCAGCCTCCATGCCTTCAGATGTAGTTTCTCTGGTGACGGGTGAAGAAATTGGCCCTGGAAGGATTCTCTGTGTTCATCTGCATGAGCGGTGAGAACCATGGCCTCCTCAGCCAGAAGGGAATCACAGTTATCACTGTTGATGTTGATCTCTTAAGTCGGAACAGGAACCTCGCTATCAGAGGAGTTGGAGGGAAAATATAGCCTAGCTGGAAGCTCCATGGATGTTACAGGCAATCTATCCCTATTTCTTTTGCCGATGGGCAAGCAGCCCTCGAAGGGTATCTCTGGCATTTCGTGTTCTCTGGGGTTGCTGCTAGGTCTATGTCTGGAATACCCCAGGTTTTGGTTATGAGCGAGAAGGCCTGATGACTCAGGGACCACTCGTTGGATAAGAAGTTTCTGCTTAGGTTGTCGGCTAGATGATTCTGTGCCCCAGGGACGTACACCTCCTTCAGATACTTCAGGTTCCTTTGTGTCCATTCTTCTTCCATAAGAGAGTGACTCCTGGTACCCCCCTGTCTGTTGATATAAGCTACTGCCACTTTGTTGTCTATGCATAGTAACACCCTTTGCCTCTCAAGAGGGGACCGAATGCTAAGAGGGCTTGAAAGGCAGCTCTCAACTCCAGTATGTTTGAAACAATCTCCCGGGTTGAACTGCCAGAGACCCTGGGCTGCCTGGTCCCGAAAGTGGGCTCCCCATCACTCCATGGCATCAGAAGTGACCACTTCTTGTGGAGGGGGAAGTATGTTCCTGAGGTTGTATATGTGGGTCCACCACCATATGGATTGTTTGATGTGATTGGAAATAAGGATTGGTTGAGACAAAAAGACTTTTGCTGTTCTCCTGTGGAGGAGGATTTTGATTTTTTGGAATCTTAAGAAGGAGGTCTGGGGATTCCTCCAATTTCTCCTAAACTCCTTTCCGGTTCTGTATAACTTGGCTTCTCTATACCTTTCTGGGAGATTATGCCTGAATTGTGGTGGTTTCTGTTGTTTTGGTCTCCTGTCTAAGGGAATGAGGCCCGATTTTCCCCCGGTAGCTTTGGATATGGCTGTGTCTAGCTTTTCTCCAAAAAGGTTTGTTCTGTCATATGGAATCTTACACCAGTTAGTTTTTTAAGCAGTGTCAGCTGTCCAGGGTTTAAGCCATAGGGTTCTTCTGGCAATTACGGAGGCCAGCATTGCCCTTGCGGAGGACCTGATTTTGTCCACCAAGGCCTCTGCCATGAAGTCCCCTACGAGACTGAGTTCTTGAAGAGCTGTGATCACTCTCTCCTGTTCCAATGTTTCTCAACATTAGACGTCCAGCTGGAGATGGCTCTTCCTACAGCTGCTAAAACGATAGCAGGCCTACAAGCCCCGCCTGCTGCCACATAGACTCTTTTTAAATCGAGGTTGATTTTCTGATCTAACACATCCCTGAATGTCACTGCATCCTTGAGAGGTAGTGTTACATGCCTGGTCAAACGCATTAGTGATGCGTCCACCACTGGGGCTGACACTAACGGATTTATGTTAGGCTCTTTTAGTGGGTAGAGTTTTGTCAGTCTGTTGTTTTTTCTCTGGCTTTTGCCACTCATCTTTGATCACTTCCTCTAATTCATCAATGAATGGGAATGATTCCGCATCCTTCTTCAGGTTTGGAAAAAAATGTTGTTTTCTGTGGGGCTTCTTTAGGCTCCTCCCATCCGATTGCTTCTTTCACGGACTTAACAAATGGCTCGATCAGGGTAAAGTCAAATCCTGTTGAGGCCTCTAATTCTTCAGTGTCAGATGAACTATTTGCTGTTTTTGATGTGCTGGGTGTAACCGCTGAGGCAGTCTGAGCAGGCTTATCTGCTTCAGGTGTTGATATTTGCTGAATTGACTCTCTTATCGATGCTTTAATGATGTCAGTCACCTCTCCAGCATCCGTCTCTTTTTCTGTAGTAGCTTCATCAAAGCACTAATGACAGGTCAATTTCTCTGGAAGGGCTATGGCACCACAGACCCAGCAAGCATTTGCTTGTTCTGTGGGGAGAGGACCTTCTGTGGTATGAGTGACGATGACGAGAGGGTGACCTAGAGCGAGTTTGTCTACGATCTGAGCGGCTTCTTTGAGTTGAGCGACTTCTTCTGTGCCCTGAGCGGCTCCTTCGGTTATCTGAGCGGCTTCTTACGGTGACCTGAGCTGTTTCTGCATCTTGAGTATGATGATCTTATGGACCTTATAGGGCTGTCCAATAAAAGCAAGGCTCTCTTTTTCTCAATCTTCACTACTTACCAATTCATCCTCTTACCTATTAAGTTGTGGATGGTCTGCTTGGGCAGTGGTCTCCATGAGAGGTGAACAGAAGTTTCCACCTAGACTATGCAGGAGGAGCTAGAGAAAACATAAAGAAGCAGACCAGTCACCCATAGTAGAGACTAAGTTAGTCTTACCTTAGTGGAGGAGCAAGGATAGAGAGGTTAGCAGGCAGTGTTTGCATTTAGTGCAATGGTGATAGGAATCCCTGGTGTCTTGCTGTGACAGGAGATAGAGGAAATGCTGGAGGTTTAAATTTACCGCCGTTGCGGTGGAATGATGTCACGATCGTGCATGCGCGATAGCACGCCGAGGAGCCAATTGCCGTGATAGATGCTGGCAAAACAAGCTCCTGGCAACGTCACTCCCGCTCACGCATGTGCAGAAGTGATCGGACGCTCAGGCGCCATCTTAGGGATGTCAGGATGGCTGTGTGGGACTACAGATCCCAGAGAAACCCCGCGCGTGTTTGGAAAGAAAAATCGGAAACCGCTGCAAATAATCTAAGCCTATTTAAGGCTTGTAAAGTACCCAGCAACATACCCCTGAGACCATCAGAGTGGGGTTCCTTCCATCTAGCTCATTTAGAGGCTGTACAGGCAAGGACTTCCACCCAGGAGAGGCTTGAACCTGGCTGGGACGAGAGCATTCCATCTAGTACCGGACAGGTGAGGAAAAAAAAGGAGAATACTGAGGTGGGTCCTATCTTACAATTTATAGCTATTCAGTCCTATCAGGTTGTGAGGGGCAGAGTCACAACCCAAATGTATGCTGCCATGATACGACAGGAAACATAATTTTCTGCTTGTGTGATTGGTTTACCAATTTGCCCAGAAGTCTGCCCTAAGATACAATTCAGATTAAAGGCATCACCTGCAACAAAAATGACATTTTTGGTGAGATACTTCCAAAAGTAACTCAGGTCTAAAGGGATGCAGGCCCAGCAGCTTTTCTCATTAGAGCCCTGCAGGTGCACAGCTGATTAATAATTATGAAATCACTCCTATTAGACTCACTTTCCCACATGGGTACAGACAAACACACAGGGATTTCTTCAGAATAACAAAAGGTAGGAATCTGCAACAAAGTTTGTTAAAATCCTTGTAATGTACACAGATCACCCAGAGGGTAATGTTTTTTTTCTCAACAAAAGCGGAGTTACGCTTTAAGTGATAGTATCATTTTAATATCTACAAAAACATCAATACATTTTAGAAATGGTTCACTGATACACTGTGTATAGATAAAATAATATATATTTAACTATATGCATAGTATTTTACAGGAGGCATTTCAACAAAACATGATTATTGTAATATTGTTAGAAACCTGTGCAGTACTCAGTACTTATTAAATACAGTATAAAATAGATGAATTATAAACATTAGTCATCTCTTTAATGGCATGATGGTGACATATTTGCAAGAATGAAGAATAAATTAATTATGTGTGCTAGCTGACATGCTAAATATCTAATCTCATCAAACTGTAGATCGCTTTCTTGTACATTCCAGCATTTTGCCCACTCATTTGGCTATTGTAATGTGCAAAATAAGGAGCCTATTTTCCCAGTTAAGAAAATCATTAATTCCCTTGGGCTTTTAAATGGCGCCAGAATGATTAATGGTGTTGTGCACTTTCTTGTTAAAATGTGTATAATTAAGTTTAAAACTTCTATAGCACTTCTGGTAAGGAAAATACTGGTAGATTGTGTTCATCAATAATCATGGTGGAAATTTTGCTGAACTTCTTTGGTTAAAGGGGATGTTATTTTTTTTTAGCTTGCACTTCTCTCTAAATTTTAAAATTCTTAATGTTAAAGATAAAAGAAAAATATGAGTACTACACATTGTAGCTAACATATTGTAAATTAATAAAAGATTTACATGGTTTTGAGCTGAAGAAACTAATTAATTTGAAAGTTCAAGGAAAACATAAAAGCAGTTCAGTATCTTTGTTGATACAGAAATTGCAAACATTAAAAGCAATGCTGTGAATCTGTTAAACAGGTTTTTGTTCACACTTTCTCCCATGAAGAAAGAGATCACACTGTATTCTTTGCTCACAAATCATCAGTTTCGAGCAGAGTCCAGGAAGCCAGGTACAAAATTCTGAACAGGTGCTACAGAGTGCCCACTCTTCTTAATAAAATCTACTGCTCTAAGAGAACCATATTATATACATCTTCAGTGAATGGTGAATGCCCATTTCTGCCTTCATTTCTGAGGAGACATTAAAAACAAATCACGCAGCTCACCGAAATAACACAAAGCGACGTTCCCATGGCCCTTTTCCTTCACTTGACTCCACTACCCAAGGCCGTTACTAATATTCCTGACTTATTCATATCCCCAATGCAGCAAGATCATGTATACCACTGACGTGGAAGTGTACTGAACTCCCCTCTACATGCCTGTGGACCTTGTTAATTCATGAGATCAAATGTATGGAAGATCATACTGCCTCTTTGAAACTGAGACAAACTGAGACAAATTTGCTCCACCTGGTTCTACTGGAATGCTTTCTGCTTCACAAAGGAATTTTAAGAACATGTCTCAACCCAATCAGAGGTTATTCATTGACCTGGGGACTTGACCAGATACCCACAGAAATTCCTGACACATTGACAGACAGCCCTGGGGCAGGAGAGGGTGAGAGAGGATGTTAGTCCAATTTTTCTCTTCTTCATTAGGTGTGCCCTCTCCTCTTTCCGACCCCTCACTCCTTTCTTTCTTTTACCCCCTCATTTTTTTACTTGTCTCCCTCACCCTAATTGTCTTATTTATCTCTCCTTACCATCCACTGCTTACTTACCCACCTCTCTTTTATGTTCTGTTTAACCACTTGCAAATCCACTCAGTAGATCTACTGTGAGTGGGCAGCACAGCCAGGCACCACAATATAGCCGTACATCTTGGTGTACTTTCTGCTTTGGCAGCATGTGTATGCGTGCCCCCTTGCTAACCTGTGCTGTGATTGAATACAGCATGAGTTTGTCAGCAGGTTTTGGCCAATTATTTTGGCTGTGAACTTGCTGATCTGCTGTAGCCAATCACAGCACAGTCCTTGTCTTGTTTGTAAAGACAGACACAGGACAGGATCTAGCTGGTTCTGTCTCTGAGCCCTTTTCGTTCAGGGGGAGAAGAAAGCCAGGTCCTGTGTGAGTAAAAGTAGCACATTTACACTTGTATACACTTGTATACACTTAGTAAAAGCAGCACATTTAACACTTTGATAGCCCTGTCACCAGTGTCATTAGTACAGTGTACAGTATTTATGACTGATCACTACTAGTGTCATTAGCGACGTTAGATATCATTAGAGTAAGTTAGCATCCCTTCCAGACAATGTCAGTTAGCGTCACATTGTCCGCCACACTATCGCAGTCATACTATAAGTCGCTGATCACCGCCATTACTAGTATAGTGTTTGTACAGATCAGTATCTTGATCACAATCAGAACTATACTAGTGTCCCCAATAGTATAGTGTTCCCAAAAATTCAGCGTTAGGAGGATCACCCCCGATCACTGCCAACTTTTAACCCCCCAACAAGTGCAGTCTCTCTATAATTTTTCTGATCACTGCCACTTCTTATACATTGTACACAAATCCGCAGTGTTAGCAATATCAGGCCTGATCTCTCCTAGCTAGTAGTTAATTTTTTTTCTAGCATGCAAGCAGTCCCTGATTGCTAGCCAGGAGCTCTTTTTCCCATAGTTGCCACCAGGCACCTGTAAAACTTTGGTGCTCAAAATGTCCAAAGAAGTTACACCAGCTAGGAGACCCACAGGGTACTGAGCATGACAGATAAGAGTGAAGGGGAAGCCTCTCTGTCAGAATCAGTTTTAGAATAAGAACCTGTAGTAAGCAATGGAACCCTGACAGCTATCTCAGATAATGGTGAAGAGGTCCTTGTTAACATCAGGTGTACCCCATGTTGCTGAGGTGCTAGAAACAATGGATTATGCTCATATGTAGAAGAACGCAAGTACTAGCACTGCACTACTTTTTGGTGATCTGGCAACCACCAGTGGTGTTAGTACAAGCCGGTGAGGTGACTAGCACTAGTAGTGTAATGCAACCGCAGCCACCAAGAATTTGAGCACAGGCCTGTAGAGCCCATAGTAGACTTCTAGAGTTGCTTGCAAACCCTAATTGGCTGCCCCCAGATTCAGCAGCACCTGTTATCCCCCCATTCACAGCCCAGACCAGCCTGGGGGTTCAGGGGGAAACAGTCAATTTTTTTTTAGCTGTTTTTCACCGAAGACTGCTATAATCTGATTGTGGACCAAAGTAATCTTTACGACCAACAGTACATCACCGCCAACCCAAGTTCAAACCTTGCCAGGCCACTTGAGTCGAAACCTATCATGATTTCTGAATGTGAAACTTTTTTGGGCCTAACCCTTAATATGAGCATTGCAATAAAGAATGAACGGTGCTTGTGTTGGTCCACAGACCTGATTCATCATATGCTCATGTCCTTCTCTGCAATGGTATATGAGAAAATAATGTCTACCTTGGGTGTTGCATCCTCAGCCAGTCAAGTGCATCCATGTCACACATCCATATCCTTAAAAGGCTGATGCACATCATGGATAGATCCCTGTGCAATGTTTGTCCACGTAGTTGGTGAACCCCAATGAGAGTTACCTGTTTGCCTTGCATCCACTACTTCAGATGTGCTCCATCTGTCAGCTAGGCTCCACAGCCACTCTACTATGTACACTTTATCCACTACTCCTGCTACAGTCCACCTGTCAGCTAGTTTTCAAAGCCATTCCACAAGGAATGCTCCATCTGCCATATTCTGCCTTTGAGTCTCAACACACACATCCGAGCAGTCCTCTTTTGTGTTTCTATCAGCTTCCTCCCGATACACTCCATCTGCCAACCAGCTACAGCAAGCTATCTTTGCCAGTATCTGGGGAAGTGACTTGAGGGTAGCAGCTGAGTACAAACCCCCATAAGGAGGTCCTTGGTAAATAATGCCTGTCCGCTACATTCCAGTCACATTCAGGGTAGGGTCTGCTGCTCTCCATTCCATAATTTTTATTTTTTCATTTATATATGAATCAAATCTTACATCTTTAATTTACATATCTGTGAATGGCATGAGTTATAGAAATCATACAAGTAAAACATATTAAAAAAAATAAAATAAAAGTATATTTCTATTTATCCCCTTATTAATCCCTAGTAAACTAAATTTAGCCCTATTTAACTCCTTTTTCCTCTTCTAGTCTTACCTATAATTATTATGCTGATTTTTTTAAATGTGTTTTTTTCCTGTTAATGTTTAAACCTCTTCCTTTCCTTCTTATTTATTTTGTTTGTTGTTTTTTTCAGTGTTGCATATAAAAATACACTATGGCAGGAGACATAGGAGGACCCCACTGCTGACACAGAGACATAAAAAAGAAAGACTACAGTTTGCCAAAATGTACTTGAGTAAGCCAAAATCCTTCTGGGAAAATGTCCTGTGGACAGATGAGACCAAAATAGAGCTTTTTGGTAAAGCACATCATTCTACTGTTTACCGAAAATGGAATGAGGCCTACAAAGAAAAGAACACAGTACCTACAGTGAAATACGGTGGAGGTCCAATGATGTTTTGGGGTTGTTTTGCTGCCTCTGGCACTGGGTGCCTTGAATGTGTGCAAGGCATCATGAAATCTGAGGATTACCAAAGGATTTTGGGTCGCACTGTAGAGCCCAGTGTCAGAAAGCTGGGTTTGCGTCTGAGATCTTGGGTCTTCTAGCAGGACAATGACCCCAAACATACGTCAAAATGCAGAAAATAGTAAAAAAACTGCGCTAAAAACCAAGTGAAAATCCAATAATGTGAAAAGCGGCAATCCCCACAAAAACATCACTTGTGGACAGGCATAAGAAAAACAAGGGGTTGCGCTAATACTGATAAAACATAATAAATAATTTACAGTGAAGAAAAATTCATATAGTGATCATAAATGAAAATAAATCGATGTGCAAAAACATTTGGTGACAATGAAAAAAGTCCCATTCAATAAAACGTCAATTAAGTGTCTTAGAAAATCCAAATCACCAACAATATACAAAAAAAGTCCAAGTGAAAATAAAATTCTGTGACAGCAAGGGAGGGTCCACCACCAGAAATGGAAGGGGTTACTCCTTACCAGAAGGCCATGACCCCCCACCACAGAGGATCACAGCAAGAAGGAATCTTTAGAGGCCAAGAGATGGGAACTGCCAGCGGTGTCCACCAGGGGTCATCTCATCATCAGCAACTCCAACAACCCGGGGCATAGATACCATAAAATATAGAAGGGGCTCACATAGTGTAAAACCGATTTAATTTATTAAAAAGTAGATAAAAAACAAATGCACACTTACAGAGTGTAAATGGATAGAACAGCCTTAAGTCCGGCTCCATGGCCACCGGAGCTCGGACAAACCCGTCCTACTGGAATACAACTCGCTAGGGGTGACGTCAGCGCGTCGTCTGGCTCCGCGTCGTCTGGCTGACGTCACCCCTAGCGAGTTGTATTCCAGTAGGACGGGTTTGTCCGAGCTCCGGTGGCCACGGAGCCGGACTTAAGGCTGTTCTATCCATTTACACTCTGTAAGTGTGCATTTGTTTTTTATCTACTTTTTAATAAATTAAATCGGTTTTACACTATGTGAGCCCCTTCTATATTTTATGGTATCTATGCCCCGGGTTGTTGGAGTTGCTGATGATGAGATGACCCCTGGTGGACACCGCTGGCAGTTCCCATCTCTTGGCCTCTAAAGATTCCTGCTTGCTGTGATCCTCTGTGGTGGGGGGTCATGGCCTTCTGGTAAGGAGTAACCTCTTCCATTTCTGGTGGTGGACCCTCCCTTGCTGTCACAGAATTTTATTTTCACTTGGACTTTTTTTGTATATTGTTGGTGATTTGGATTTTCTAAGACACTTAATTGACGTTTTATTGAATGGGACTTTTTTAATTGTCACCAAATGTTTTTGCACATCGATTTATTTTCATTTATGATCACTATATGAATTTTTCTTCACTGTAAATTATTTATTATGTTTTATCAGTATTAGCGCAACCCCTTATTTTTCTTATACGTCAAAATGCACCCAGAAATGGATGACAACAAAGCGCTGGAGAGTTCTAAAGAGGCCAGCAATGAGTCCAGATCTAAATCCCACTGAACACCTGTGGAGAGATCCTTAAATTGCTGTTGGGAAAAGGCGCCCTTCCAATAAGAGAGACCTGGAGCAGTTTGCAAAGGAAGAGTGGGTGAGAGGTGTAAGAAGCTTATTGATGGTTTTAGGAAACAACTGATTTCAGTTATTTTTTCCAAAGGGTGTGCAACCAAATATTAAGTTAAGGGTGCCACGAATTTTGACCATCCCATTTTTGGAATTTTGTGTGACATTATGTTCAATTTGCTTTTTTTCCTCCCTTTTTTTGTTTTGTTCCAATACACACAAAGGGAATAAACATGTGTATAGCAAAACATGTGTTACTGCAATACTTTTCTTTGAGAAATACTTGATTTTCTGGGAAAATTTCTGGGCCATGACTGTATCACATGGCTCCTTCAAGGATTTAATGAGGGCACCTAAAGGGGAAGTATCTGTGATATGTTATCTCCTTAGCCAAACCATAATGCTTTTATAAAGAAATATTTGGTGTGACCACCCTTTGCCTTCAAAACAGCATCAATTCTTCTAGGTACACTTCTACACAGTTTTTTAAGGAACACAGCAAGTAGGTTGCTCCAAACATCTTATAGGGCGTACACATGGTCAGACTTTGTTCGGACATTCTGACAACAAAATCCTAGGATTTTTTCCGACGGATGTTGGCTCAAACATATTTTGTCTACACACGGTCGCACAAAGTTGTCGGAATTTCCGATCGCCAACCACGCGGTCACGTACACCACGTACGACGAGACTAGAAAAGGCCGGTTCAGAACCAAGCGCGGCACCCTTTGGGTTCCTTTTGCTAATCTCGTGTTAGTAAAAGTTTGGTGAGAGACGATTCGCGCTTTTTCAGACTCGTGGCTTTCAGATCGTTTTCTACTGTTCAGTTTGTGCTTGTGGGTTTGTATCTGCTCTTCAGTGTGTGCAAGCAAGTTCCACGTGACTTAGTCATTGTATTCTTGTTCGTTCGTTACTGTTTTTCAGGTTGCTCTTCACAGGCCTTGCTGTTCTTCAGTGCGTTCTGTTACTTCGTTCTGAGCAGCCGACCGTTTTCTAGCCATGTTTTGTATGCGCACTCCTCGTAGAGTTCGTGCTGTGCGGGGGCTTGGTGTTGGGGTCCTGACCTTGACACAAGTCCAGTCCATGAACAGGGTGGGGAGGAGTTCATGGACCAAGAATTGGTTGCTTCAGCATGACCAGTTCTCTCATATGCCTTTGCTCTGTGAGATCCGTGAGAATAATCCTGATGATTTCAGGAACTTTCTCAGGATGACGGACCCCGTGTTTCCCCATTTGTTGGCTTCGCTGACCCCCTATATCAGCAGGCAGGATACCTGCATGAGGCAAGCCATCACTCCGGAGCAGAGGTTGGTCGCTACCCTGCGGTATTTGGCGACAGGGAGAAGCCTGCAGGACTTGAAGTTCTCGACAGGCATCTCCCCCCAGGCTCTGGGGATCATTATCCCAGAGACCTGTTCTGCCATCATACAGGTCCTGCAGAAGGAGTATATGAAGGTAAGATTTTTATCCTTTTATATCACATTTTATTGTATTGAATGTTTGCTAATATATTGTATTTCTTTCCTCATTCCCTAATTACCATGATTGTAATATGCTGTGAATGTCCCCTTTGTTCTCATGCATGCTGGATTTTTATGTAATTATTATTTTAGGTCCTTCATACATATTTGCCCTTCACTTACCTCCCCAGCATGGTGTCTCCTGGCCTATATTCACCTCATGTAGTCACTTAACAATGTATTTTATCTGCTCCATAGTAGTGCTTTACCCCAAACACCCCCTAAAATGTTTGGAAATGTTATTTTTGATTTAAATTCAGGCAGAGTGCCAGAGGTTTTCTTTTTGTGATGTCCCCAAATAATTTTTAGTAACCCTCCCTCCCCCAACTGCTAAGTCAGCTGATCACAATTCTCTATCCTCAATCATCTATCTGCTGACTTTGCCAAACCCATACACACTATACCCATCTCTTTAGTGCTCAGATTTATGGATGAATTCCCCAAAGCATGTAGTGCAAGGGCCTGCCTGTATACTTTCCAATGGCACTGTTTAAAGTTTTTGTATCCTATTATTATCTTGATAGGTAATAGCAGAATGTCCAAATGTCCTCAAATGTGTACAATGTGTATTTATATCTTTGTATTATGACACTTCTTACCTGTCCAGTGGACTGCCAATAGTGTAACTAAGGAGGGGCTGTTCCAAGTAATACCCATTATTTAGGCATTCATCTCTCAATGAAGTGAAGAGGGTTACCTGTCCAAGATTTCCACACACCCCCTATAATGTTAGAAATGGCCCATGAGAGGGGGGAGGGGGAATATGATAGGTGTACCTTATACTTTGGCCTTGTTAAATTCCCCTTAATAAATGCTATCTGTAGGTTGCCCCATAATGTTTGTGTCTAATCTGCTTGCCATGTTTCAGAGTAAAAATAGTAATGTTTATTGTTTTTTCCTCAACAGTTTCCTTCCACGTCACAGGAATGGCAAACTGTGGCCTCCCACTTAGCTGAGCGGTGGGACTTTCCTAACTGCGGAGGGGCAATTGATGGGAAACACGTCCACATCGTCCCACCACCCAACTCGGGGTCGTACTATTATAATTACAAGGGGTTTAATAGTATAGTGATGTTGGCGGTGGTGTCGGCTAATTACGACTTCTTGTATGTGGACGTGGGGAAGAATGGCCGGATGTCCGATGGTGGAGTCATCGCCCAGACGGAGTTTTACAGGCGTCTCCAGAATGGCAGCTTGGACTTGCCAGCTCCAGAGGACAATGTTGAAGGACTCCCATTTGTGTTCGTTGCTGATGAAGCGTTTGCGCTGGGGGACCACCTGATGCGGCCATTCCCAATGAGGACCCTCACCCCGGAACAGAGGGTTTTTAATTACCGGCTGGCCAGAGCCCGAAGAGTGGTGGAGAACACATTTGGAATCCTGGCCAGCCGGTTCCGCCTATTTATGACACCCATCCATATGGCGGAGTATAAACTGAACCATATTATACTTGCGTGCTGTGTTCTCCATAACTTTTTAAGGAAACATTCGGCCAACTATGCTGGCTCAGTTGGGCCTGAGGCCGGAATGATACATCAAACCACACTGACGGCGCTTGAAAGTGGCCGTCCTGGCTTGCCCTCCCTGAGTGCCCGTGATGTCCGGTTACGCTACCTGGAGTTCTTTGCGGGTAGGGGGGCTATCAATATGCCAGACAATCTGTGAAGCCTTTTTATAATAAAACCAAAAAAGAAATTCTTTGTGGACATTTACTGCTTGTGTTTGTTTTAGCTGACCCTGACAGAAATGTTTTGAGTGCAGAAAATGTCGTGATTGTGTAACCTTATACAAAGCACTGTTGGCTATTATTTACTAAATGCAAAAACACATTTCACTACAAGTGCACTTGCAACTGCACTGAAACTGCACTTGTAGTGCAAAGTGGATTTGCCCTTAGGAAATAACCCCCATTTTCTCAGAAAACAACAATTACATCACCCAAAAGTGTTGTAGCGTTGAGACAATAATCCACACATTCTTGATTTTTTTTTTTTTTTTTTTTTTTTCATTTCCACTTCAGCGAAAATTTTCCGAGAGACATTATTTCAACTTTATGTGTCAAACTTTATCTCTTCTCCTTTTTCACATCATTGTGGATTGTTTCCGTCACATCTTTATTATTTTTCCCTTCTAGGATATTCTTAAATATTTTTAAAAACCGGCGACAAACCGCCTTCTATAATTATAAACCCTATTATTATCTTATTCTCTCTCAGTTCCTCTTATTTCCCCCCACCCCCCCTCCCCCTCCCCTGTGTCTGGTCCGTTCCTTTATGTTATTTATTTATCCACTTGGCTCTGCACCTGTTCTTTCATTTATCCTATCTAAATAAATATCCGAGACTTTGTAGTTTTTCCAACTTTCCCATCTACTATTATCCCCTTTCTCTCCTCCTTCCATTTTGTAGTGATAATCTATTTCCTTTAGCCAGTTTCTAATGTCTGGTTTTCCACTTTTTAGCCAATTCTTGGGAATTAAGGCCTTGGCCGCATTCAGGATGTTTGTGGTATACCAATTTTTGTGGTGGCATTATCAAAACTCAAAATGTCCATTTTACATAAAACACGTATGTGTAAAACCAACAAGAAAGACACAAATCTTGAACTTACAAAGTTCACATTTGGTAGAACTTGAAGGCAATATCAGACATGAGTATTTAGGAACTGTGTTTGAAATTGCGTTCAGATGGGGGGAAATCACCCCTGGAAAAGCCAAATTTGGAAGATGCACACAATTTTGCCAATGTCAACATGTGCTAGCTGCCATCACGGGGGATCAAGGGACGTGTTTTGGGGGAGCAAGCCCTTCCTCTCAGCTACTTTATTATTGAGGAAGGGGTTGCACCCCCAAAACGCGTCCATTGATCTCCCGTGATGGCAGATAGCACATGTTGACACACTGTGTGCATCCTCCAAATTTGGCTTTGGGAAAAATCACAAAAACATTTAGCACATTGTAGCACACAAAAGAAGAAAGTGATTTGGAGGGGCTTTAAACTCGCCCCAAAACATCAATGATGTTTTTATTTTTTGGAATAACATCATTGATGTTTTGCTTGATGATTTCCAATTGTAAATTACACCCCATGATCTCCCCGATCAGGATCTGGGCACTTTCAGATGTGAAAGGATCTGGATCCACACCCTCACGATCACCTAAAAAGAGAGGAACCCCAAAATAAATTAGGTCTAAAAAAATGCCGCCATCCATCTCTTATCTGAGCCTGTGGTCGCAGACACTCACCTGTTGTGGTGACTAGTTCCACCACGTCTTCCTCCTCCTGCTCAGCTTGTGTTGGGGGGATTTCCCCTTCTTCCAGAGGGGGGGGGGCTCTGGTCTCCTCGGATGAGGGGTGTCTTCCAAGTCGTTTTTCCCCTATGTAAAGCAAAAATGGTATAATTAGCACACAGATATTTGATGGCAGAACTATAAAGATGAAACATTGCTTGGAAGTGGGGTACAATTGTCTATTTTAGCAGAGTTCCAAGATGTAGCTTTTTTAGTGTCCTTTGTCAAGCTGCAATACTTTACGTGTTTGGTACAAGCTTCACAGATGTAGCCCCCCCTATAGTATACACTGGAGCACCTGTGTGGCCCCCTAATAAAAATGGTGTTCTTTTGTCCCACACTAGTGCTCCAGTGTCCACATGTGAAAACAGCTGCTGAGTGTCCTCTCCTTACACAGAATCTAGTTTGCATTTCATTCTAGTAACAAAGCCATCTACACAACCCAATTCTTTGAAGACAAGTATAGGGCGGCCAAATGCATATGGCCTAAACAATGGTATTTTATAGTTGGAATGAAAAATGTTTGATCCGAACGAATAATGTGCCCATGAACATGAAAGTTGCCATTTTAAACTGTACAACAGTTCCTAAAAGCACATGGAGCAGCACGAACGTCATAAACATAAAGAATAGGAACACAGCACAACTACTTACTTTTTTGCAGCACTCTCCGGATCTTTCTGTAGTGCTCATGTTCTCTGAATTTGAGGTCCGACCACCGCTTCCTGAGCTGATCTTTCGATCGTCGTACCCCGAAATTCCGGTGCAGACTCCTGACCACTTTCGCCATGTTCTTGGCCTTTCGGACATTGGGGTTGGGGTAAGGTCCATACTTTCCATCATAGTCAGACTTCTTCAGGATGTCCACCATTTCCAACATCTCCCCAAAGGACATATTTGAGTCCTTAAATCTCCTTCTGGATCGGGACGTTTCAGGCTCCGGCCTTTCCTCCCCCTCCTCCTCGTTGCTACAATTAGCACGCACCTGCTGTCTATCCACCATGTGCTCTTCCCCCACTGTGCCGAACAAAAAGGGGCAGGGAATAGACTAGAAAGAACGTCAGGGGCGGGTGGAGTTATACGCATGCGCAGTGTGTATAAAGCGTAACACACGTGCGTATTACGTACGATCTGTGAGCGGAGGAAGGAGCATCGGAGACGCCGATCGTGATGACGAAGGTAAGATCTAAACTTGCGCCTATACTGCTTCGAAATGGAAGCCTATATTGTAACAAGATTAGGGGAGTTTGGCCTGACATTAGGGTTGGTCTTGTGTTGTGTCTTGCAGAGAAAATGGATGGGTTCAACTACCACAATTTCCTGCCCCTGTTCATTGACAAATACAGGGAGCTGCCCTGTCTGTGGCAGGTCAGACACCCCCACTATAATCACAAACAGAAGAGGCAGGCAGCGCTGGAGAAACTGCTGGAGTTGGTGAAGCCGGTGGTCCCCACAGCAACCATCCCCTATTTAAAAGCCAAAATTGGTGGCCTGAGGAGCACATATCTTAGGGAGCGCAAGAAGGTCACAGATTCCCAGAGATCCGGAGCTGCAGCAGATGACATTTATGTCCCCAGGCTGTGGTACTATGAGAGACTGCGATTTCTGTCAGACCACACTGAAGTCAGGGAATCCCTCTCCACCCTTCCTTCCACGCTTCCTTCCACCCCAGCTGAGGCTTCCGATGTCCAACCTGGGCCTTCCAGCCAGGAAGAAGTGGAGGAGCACAGCTGGAGTCAGGTATAGCATTCTTCTACAGATTTCTGGTCAATAAATAAATGATGTTTACTAGATGTTATTATTGATCACTAATTGCTGATTGAAAAAAGTGTTTTACATATCAATAGACAGTAGTAGGCACCCAAAATTGGGACAAGAATGAAAAATGCTGGGCTCAAAAGGATAGTCTGTTATATTTGTTAACATTCAATTTGCAGCAGTCAGGAGGTGAAAATTGTGTGTGATTGATGAAGAAAAAACTAAAACTATGTCCCTTTTTCATACACAGGAAGACCTCAGCCAGGAGGAGGCTGTGGAATGTGGCAGTCAGGAGGAGGCGGGGATTAGTGGCAGCCAGGAGGAGGCGGGGCTAAGTGTCAGCCAGGAGAAGCCTGGGACCAGTCGCAGCCTGACTGAGTCTCAGGTCCCTCCCCTCCGCCTGCCACATAAACGAGCCAGGAAGGCGACTCTGAGTCCCATGCAGGATTCAGCATTCAGGCTGATCCAGGAGGCTTCTGCGTCCCTCAGAGCCTTACCAACTCCTGAAGAGGCCTTTGCCTGCATGGCTGCCACCAAATTGCAGGGCATGCAGGAGGGTCAACGCAGGCTCTGTGAGGACCTTCTGTACAAAGTCCTACGTAAGGGGGTGAGTGGGGAACTAACACCCAAGACGGATGTCATTGAGTTGGACCATCCTCCTCCTCCTCCTCCTCCTGCTGCCACAACTCCACCACCACAGCCACTACGTGGAAGGAAGCGTGGAAAGAAGACAAGAGAGTGATGACCCTGGGTTCAGTCTGGTCTGACAGAAGATGCAGTCTCGGGTATGACCACAGCCTGGGGACACAGATGTCATCTGCTGCTTTCCGGATCTCTGGGACTTCTGGACCAGACTGCACTCCCTTAGATATGGACTCCTCAGGCCACCAATTTTGCTTTCAAATAATTGATGTCTGCCCTGGGGGTCCAGGGCTTCACCCACTTCTGCAGTTTCTCTAGCGTTGCCTCCCTCTTTGTTTAGTTGTGACCCCTTAATAAAATTTTTTTGGTAAATTCTACTCTCCTGCGTGTGTTTTCATCCAAAAAGGACAGTTTGTTGGTGACGATTCAGGTACATTTCTAAAGTACAATGTGAAATTAACAAGGGACAACAACACCAAACAATCTCCCACAGATTAAATAGAACAACATATCAATGGTGTTGTGGGAACTTGTCACAAAAAACACACACAAACATTTTCGGGAGTACAAATCAAAATCGCCTAAAAAAAAAAAAAAATACTAACACAAAAAAAGAATCTACATTAAAGCCAAAAAATATATAAAAAATATACAAAAATATGTTGTCAGATGTGAGAAATCAAAATATATTGAGGGAATCACGATAAATAGCAACGAAATACGTCTGTGAGAAGTGTGTGTGAATATGAGCAGCAAAACTACTTAATTCTTGTCACATTATAAAGAAGAAGAGATTGCGCTGTATTAAACCATTTTTAACATTGCAAAGTGACGAAAGTGCTGTATCCATTGCGAACGCTAAGTTTACCAGAACGAGCTGTTCCGTCTTGGAATTTCTTCTGAGCATGCGTGGCACTTTGTGCGTCGGAACAGGCCACACACGGTCAGAATTGACGCGATCGGATTTTGTTGTCGGAAAATTTTATCTCCTGCTCTCCAACTTTGTGTGTCGGAAAATCCGATGGAAAATGTCCGATGGAGCCCACACACGGTCGGAATTTCCGACAACACGCTCCGATCGGACATTTTCCATCGGAAAATCCAACCGTGTGTACGGGGCATTAGAGAACCAACCCCAGACAGAATAGATGATGTTGAGATCGCGGCTCTGTGGGAGCCAAACCATCACTTTCAGTACTCCTTGTTCTTCTTCATGCTGAAGATAATTAGAAGATACATAATGACATTAACTGTATGTTTTGGGTCACATGCTTCCCTGATGGTATGGCATGGTGGATAAGTATATGCCTGTATTTCTAATGCAGTTCCAATGTCTGTGGCCAAGGCTGCTTATTTATAATTGGATGCTGCCAGCTCCTAGATTCCAATACAGTCCACATTACCTGCCTATTACTAGTCACCTCTGTGAGTGCAATTTTACCTGTTTAATACATTTACATGTTTTTATGCCTTAATACACTCTGGGGTGTTTGCGTTGTATTTCTGTCTCGTTTCCAACAAAACAAAAACCTAGCCATGTCTCGGCTCTCACTACACACTAGACTAGGCAACCCTAACTAACAACCTGCCCAAACCAAATCCTTGTCAGCCTCCACGTATACAGTTTTCACAGTGTTCACCAGCCTTTAGCTCCAACAGACATGACCTGTCTGTGACTCAGGTAAACCTAAATTGCCTGACGGGATCAGAGGTCTCAAAGTATAAGACAGGGAGTTATGTAAATCCTAAAGAGGATATTTCCAGGCTCCCTATGAGACACTCTGCTACTATATATAATATATAGATATATATTCAAAAATACACACACACACAAAATACAAGAGGTTTAAACACATATATATATTTATTCAAAAAATAAATACACACAAAATACAAGGGGGTTAAAACACAGAGAGTATAAATATTTGCTGCTAATAAAGAATGGTCCAGCACCTTCAGGCATCCCTGCCCTTTTATTTTAATCACTGGCCTGCACTATGCAGTATAAATGGAAATATGTCTGTGCTTAGGTCTCAGATGGCTTCCATAAACACAACACGTGAAATACTAAAGAGGTGTAATCACATTTTAACCCTTATACATTCTTAGCATACCTTTGCTTACAAAATTCCTACTGTATTGTTCAGGTCAGCGATTAAGACAATTAAGAGGGCAGGGGTGCCTGAAGGTGCTGGAGTATTCTTTAACAAGAGCAAATAATTATGGTGTCTCTGTGCTCTAACCGTCTTGGATATTGTGTGTGTGTGGACGTGCGTTTGTGTATATATGCAATATACTATATATATATATATATATATATATATATATATATATATATATATATATATATGTATATATACAGTATCTCACAAAAGTGAGTACACCCCTCACATTTTTTATAAATTTCATGTGACAACTCTGAAGAAATGACACTTTGCTACAATGTAAATTAGTGAGTGTACAGCTTGTATAACAGTGTAAATTTGCTGTCCCCTCAAAATAACTCAACACAGAGCCATTAATCTCTAAACCGCTGGCAACAAAAGTGAGTGAAAGGTCCAAACATAAAGACGCCACAATACTCACAACATGCCAAAAAAGGGGGCATACCCAAGATAAGTAATGGATGATTGTAGAAGAGGGATGTGCAAGGAAGTGCCCTGAAAAGGGGAATGGGTGGGAGGGTATCATGCACCGGAACTGACAAGGAATACAGGTGAGTGGGCTGCTTAAATACACCCCCGGGCTCCTCCCATAAATTCAGGCCACCATAACTGGCCTTCTTATTTATGGTCGGAGCCCTCCAACTGAGACAGACATGGAACCACATAAAGACGCCACAAGACTTTTGGATACTGCCAGGTGTAGAATGTAATGGTCTTGGAGGTGGGCCAGGTGGCACCTGCGTAGAACCTGGCAACCGGGGCCACTGTGGATAAACTCACCTGGCCATATAAAACCATAAAGGGCCAGGTAGATAGCCGCTTGGATGACCAGGCTGGGCAGTAACCCGAAGGGGGACCATGACAGGATAGCCGACATGTCCCGGAACTTGGTCCTTGATATGGGCAAGCGTTTGCCACCATCTGTTGGCTGATGTTACCGGATGCCACATAGGATGGCCTTGACCGCGTGGGCATGTGAACAAGGACGGCTTTCCAGTATCCTGTAAGAGGCGAAAATGCTTGATGCCAGCCAAGTACAGCCTGTGTCAGACTTTCACGTACCTGGCCGATGAGCCCAATGGAGCAGAGGAAGGCCTCCCTTACGTGTCTGACTCGTGGCCCCTGGTAGTGTGAACAGGAGGCACGGGAGGGCAGAGTGGTACGAGAGCCTGGCGGGTGGTAGCAGAAGAGACGGCTCTGGATCCAGGAGCAGAATTGCTGGAGACCACTTGACAGCAGATAAGCAGGCAGGTACACTGGCAGAAGATGCTGAGCAGGAGCAGAGCAGGCAGGTCAGGTCACAGGCAGGGTTAGCAACAGTCAGGCAACGAGGTACAGAGGAGCAGACAAGTTCAGAGTCAAAGGCAGGCCGAGGTCAGGTGCAGGCAGAAGACAAGGGATAATCCAAAGGGCAAGCCGGGTAGTCAGGAGATCAAATGTTCAAACAGATCACAGGGAGCTGCAGATCAGACAGCACTGATCCAAGGTGCACTGTCAATTTAAATAGACTAGTTGGCTTCAAGCGCTGCGCACGTGCGCACACACACCCTCGCGCGCACACGCCAGCGCACTGGTGCGCACACCAGTGGGCACAGGAGCGCGCCAGCATGCACCGGCGCACACCGGTGAGCACCAGAGTGGCCAGCACTGCGTCCATTATGTGGACTTCTCTGACAGTGCCCGCTCCTTAAGGGCAGCGTCCGGATGCCCAGTTGGGCCAGTCTAGTAGCATGGGTACTTTTAAAAGCCTGTATAAGCTCCTCAGCATGTAAATTACTTTCAGGCTCCCAAGAATTGTCTTCCGGTCCATACCCCTTCCATTTGATTAGGTACTGGATTTGGTTGTGCCTCTTCCTGCAATCCAGGATTGCTTCCACCTCAAATTCTTCCTCGTTGTTGACTATTATAGGTTCTGGTGGACCAGTACTTCAGCCAGCAAAGAGATTAGGAACAACAGGCTTTAACAACTTCACATGAAAGGCTGGGTGGATCTTCAGAGTATCAGGTAAGTTGAGCTCATAAGTGACATTGTTAATTTTTCTCTTTACAGAAAAAGGTCCCATGAATTTAGGACCCAGCTTCCTCAAGGGACAAGCCATCTTTAAGTTAACCGTGGATTACCATACCTGGTTGCCGGGTTCCAGAATAGGTTCTCCTCGCTTCTTCCTGTCAAACATCTTTTTTTAATATCCCTGAGTCTTGGCCATAGTTTCCTGTAAAAGTTTATTGTTTGTGAGAAAGCAGTCTATTGTTGCAGGAATGGCACACTCAGGTATAGGACTGGGCAGGAAAGACGGATGGAAGCCGTAGTTGGCAAAAAATGGTGTCTGCTTGATGGCAGAATGCAGGGAGTTGTTGCGATGAAATCCATTGAGATCATTTTCCAGGGTCTTTCTGGGATGGGTAAGGGCTTCAGTAGACCCCAGGCTCTCGGGCTATTCTTGCTTCAGGAGCAGGTATTGCATGACTCCACAAAACTTTTGCAGTCGCTTACCAGCTGAGGCCACCAAAATGTGTGCTGTATCAGTTCAGCCCTTTTCAGAGCACTGAAACGTCCAGCCAACTTATGGTCGTGGCAGAGCTCCAGTACTGCTACCCTTAGGCCCTCTGGGACCACGATTTTGCCCTTGTGCCAAAGCAAGCCATCTTGATTTTCTGGAGTCGTTGAACATGCGGGAGAGTGCATCTGGTTTAATGTTTTTGGAGCCAGGTCTGTATGTGCTGTGGAACTGAAATCTGGAGAAGAAAAGCACCTACTTTGCCTGCCGTGGTTTCAATCTCTTGGCCGTCCTTAAGTACTCCAAGTTTTTATGGTCTGTGTAGACTAAAATGGGTAACACCACTCTTCTAAAGCGGCCTTGATGGCCAGAAGCTCACGATCTCCCACATGCTAATTCTTCTCCGCCGTGTAGAGTTTGCGAGAGAAGAAAGCTACCGGATAAAGAAGGGCCTTGGCTCCTTGCCACTGGGATAACACGGTCTCTACTGCGATTTCATGAAGCATCGACTTCGAGGACAAATGGTAAGGCAGGGTCCGAGTGTTTTAAAATGGAGGCAGAGGTGAATAACTCCTTAAGTTTTTTAAAGGCAGATTGAGCCTTGGAAGACCAAAAGAATCGGGTTCCCTGCTTAGTCAGCTCGGTGATGGGAGCGATTATCGCAGAAAATCCCCTGATGAACTTCCGATAAAAATTGGAAAAGCCAATAAAGCGCTGTACCCCTTTTCTATCTGTGGGCGCAGGCCAGTCCAGGATGGCAGAAACCTTTTGAGGATCCATCTTGATGCCTTCGACAGAAATAATTAGGCCTAAGAACTGGATGCACTGAAGTTCGAATACGCACTTTTTCTGGCTTAGCATAAAGTCCATGCTGCTTGAGCCGGGTTAGAACATTCCAGACATGCCTGCGGTGATCTGAAGAGGAGAAGATTAGGATATCATCCAAATATACTATGATGTACAAATCCAGATAGTCATGGAAAATGTCATTGACAAAGTGCTGGAATGTGGCTGGTGCATTACATAGGCCGAAAGGCATAGCGAGGTACTCGAAGTGCCCGAATCCAGTACGAAAGGCCATTTTCCACTCATCTCCTTCTTGGATATGAATTAAATTGTAGGCTCCCCAGAGATCTAGTTGAAAATAACTGCAGATCCCAACCTTTGGAAGAGTTCAGGCACAAGAGGCAGTGGATAACGGTTTTTGATGGTTATTTTGTTCAATTCCCAATAATCAATGCAAGGACGTAGGGAACGGTCTTTCTTTCCAACAAAAAAGATTCTTTCGCCGGCTGGGGAGGTAGACGGATGGATAAAACTCTGCTTTAGGTTTTCGTCTATATAGTCTCTTAGTGTATCCAGCTCCTGCTCAGTTAATGGAAAGATTCTTCCAAATGGGACTTCAGTACTTGGTAGGAGTTCTATCGGGCAATCATACAGCCTATGGGGAGGAAAGGTTTCTGCCCCCTTCTTACTGAACATGTCCAGAAAGTCATGGTAGGGCACTAGAATTGACTGCCGCAATTCAATGTCTGTGTCAAGGCAGAGAAGTTGTGAGGGCTTAATAAAGGTTCCTTGTAAACAGTGCTGCTGGCAATAGTTGGAAAGGAATTTGATTTCCCCTTGGCCCAGTCAATACTGGGATTATGGGCTTGCAGCCAGGGCATCCCCAAGATGATAGGAAAAAGTGGAGAAGAGATAGCATCCCAGCATAGAAGTTCCTGATGATGGTTGCCCATGGTGGCCAGCAAAGGGACAGTTTCCTGCATGATAGGACCGGATTTAATAGTGGAGCCATCATCGAGATGTACAGCAAGTCCCTGGGTCTTCGATTGGAGAGGGATGCAGTGATTGGCAGCAAATGTCAGGTCAATGAAGCAGCTGCATGCTCCGGAGTTAATTATGACGGAGACTGGGATATTCTTTCCTGGAGGTTGCAACATGATGGAGAGAGCAAGGTGAGTAGCAGGATTAGGCAAGACAGGTGCACACATTGGAGAAGTTGGAAGGAACTTACGCATCTTGGTAGGGTAAGACCTCAAGTAGTGTCCGGGTTCTCCACAGTACATGCAAAGATTGTTGAGTCGTCTGCGATGTCGTTCTTCCGGAGTGAGGGACAGACGAAGTAGGCCTAACTGCATGGGCTCGGTGGTATCAAGGACCGGAGCGGTTGGAGTTGGAGAAAACTGGCTGGAAGAGTTGGGAACCTTGGGGAGCATCCAGGTGGGACGAAATTGATTGGTGGATCTCTCGGAGCGGCACTCCCTTAAATGTAGGTCGATTTGTATAGATAGATTGATGAGTTCATCCAAAGAGTGGGGTATTCTGACCCATGCTAACTCATCTTTAAGTGGATCAGATAGTCCCATTCGAAATTGGTAATGCAGGGCAGCGTCATTCCAGTCTGTGTCTGAACTCCAACGCCTGAATTCTGCCACATAGTCTTCAGTTAGCTGAGGGTCCTCATATAGCTGGGACATTACAGCAGTAAAGAAGATAGCTAGACTGTCCAGGGATCCTGACTTTTTGCTCCAGATGGTGGTGGACCCAGGTTTAAGGTTCACCAGACAATAGGAAGATTACAAAGCCCACCTTTGTTGCTTCCAATGAAAAGGTGCAGGGTTGCAGAGCGAAGTAAAGCAGGCATTGCAAAAAGTCTGGTATTTACTGCGTTCCCCCGAAAATCTTTTAGGCGTGGGGACCCTAGGCTTAGGAGGCAGCATCACTACTGAGGGTGCAGGTGAAAGTCTGGCAGAAGAAGCACCTTGAGGGTTGGTAGGAGAAGACAGGATCTGAACTTGTTCTTCCAGCCTTGTAAAGCCTTCTTGAAGGCTCTTTACAGCTTGTGTGAGACCCGCCAGGTGTCTACACAGCTTCTCCATGGGGGTGGTTCCTTGCTCGGGCTCGGACATGGCTGTCTGATACTGTCAGACTTTCACGTACCTGGCCGATGAGCCCAATGGAGCAGAGGAAGGCCTCTCTTATGTGTCTGACTCGCGGCCCCGGTAGTGTGAACAGGAGGCATGGGAGTGCAGAGTGGTACGAGAGCCTGGCAGGTGGTAGCAGAAGAGGATCCAGGGGCAGAATGGCTGGAGACCACTGGACAGCAGACAGGCAGGCAGGTACACTGGAGAAGATGCTGAGCAGGAGCAGAGCAGGCAGGTCAGGTCACAGGCAGGGTTGGAAACAGGCAGGCAACAAGGTACAGAGGAGCAGACAAGTTCAGAGTCAAAGGCAGGCCGAGGTCGGGTGCAGGCAGAAGACAAAGGATAATCCAAAGGGCAAGCCGGGTAGTCAGGAATCAAACAGATAACAGGAGCGGGGTCACAGGGAGCTGCAGATCAGACAGCACCGATCCAAGGTGCACTGTCAGTTTGAATAGAATAGTTGGCGTCAAGTGCCGCGTGCGGTGCGCACACCAGCGCATACCGGCGAGCACCAGAGCGGCCAGCACTGCGTCCATTATGGGAACTTCTCTGACAGCCTGATAGTGATGTGGGATAGAGTCAGCTGTGTGTGACAGTATGACATGAAGGCCAGGACATGCTTGATGTCGCCTGTCCCCGATCCAGGACATGCGGCTAAGAACTTGCAGTAGGAGTTCCAGGCGGTGTGGCAGGCCTTCAGAGTGTTGCGAGACAGTGATCGGTTTATGAGTAGGGTTGTGTTGTGAAGGTGGTCCTTCAGCCCATCATCAGCTGTGACCAAGGTGGGATAGGAGAAGTCGGCTTCAGGTTTCTGTAGGAAAAACAATGGGAAATTGAGGTGGGACAGAGCTTTCACGAGATTGCACTTACAAGGAATGTAGGTAAAGTGCACACTGAATTGGTAGTTAAGAGATATCTGCACTAGCCTGCATAGGAAGGACATAATAGCCAGGGACTTGGACCTGCCTTTGTTGACAATTTCAGCCGTGGTCAGGTTGTCTGTGGAGAAAACCATGGTCTGCCCTACCCAGGTGTGGCCCCAGACCTGAGCTGCTGCGACGATGGGGTAGAGCTCGAATAAGAAAGATGTCTGGCTGAACCTGGGGACCAGGAGAATTTCTTGTGACCATGGAACTGCGAACCAATGAGGGCCAAAAATTACAGCGAAGCCTGTGGAGGCTGCTGCGTCTGTCACTATGTGAGGTGATGAGACTGATGCCACGGGGATGAACATGGACACGCCGTTCCAATTTTCCAGGAACTTGTTCCACATTGCCAGATCCACAGTAGCTGCTTGGTCTAGACTGAGGACTTGATCAGAGTCCTGTGCCTGAGAAAGGAGAACCAGGAGGCGTGAAATGAAGGAACGCCCTTGAGGGACAATCCTAATGGCAAAGTTCAGCATGCCCAACAGGGACTGTGGTTGTCTCTTAGTGTAAACTCGTGAGATGGTGAAGGCATGAATGACCGACCTGATCCGGGACAATTTGATAGGAGGTAGGCTGGCCTGCATGGAGCGGGTATCAAGAGTGATGCCTAGGAAGGTGATGGACTGTGCCGGGCCTTCCACTTTATGCTCCGCTATGGGCACATTGAGGTTGTCAAACACTATTCTTAACTTGTCTAGATCTGAGGGGGGCTTGCCGGCCATTTGATCAGCAGGAAATCGTTCAGGTAGTGGATGACTTTCTGGTACTGCGCTTGATGAGTTAGGATCCAGGTGAGGGACTGAGCGAACGTATCAAAGAGCCATGGACTGCTCTTAGAGCCGAAGGTCAGTTTCGTGGCAAAGAAGTATGAGCCTTTACATTTGATGCCATGCCACTGCCACAAGGATGGCTCTATGGGTAATAGTTTAAAGGCATCTGAAGTGTCTGCTTTGGTCAGTCATGCACCCATGCCTATGCTAATGATGGACTGTATAGCTAGGTCAATGGACGCGTATTTAAGGGAGAACTCCTCAGATGGAATCAGCGAGTTAAGACTAGTAATGTGGGAAGAATGAGGCGCACAGAAATCATAAATCAAACTGAGTTTATTTGAGAACTTGCCCTTGACAAGCCCAATAGAGCTGACTCTCCAGGTGCCAAACGGTGACACAGCAAAGAGGCAGATGATGAAGTCCTGGTCCAGTTTGGTCTGTAATATAGTGTCTATAGCTTGGTCGTCGGTGGAGGCTGAGAGTAGATTCCTGCACTGGTGAGTATTATGGGGTAGGGTGATGAGCCCCGTGTGAAACCCGGAAGTGAACCTGCGCACCAGTAAGAGTGCGGGTGATGGGTGAGAGAAAAGATAGAACCCCAACCATTGAATGTCCACACAATTTATTCATGATGCTGATGTTTGGATGTTTGAGGGTGCATGCAATCTTGGGATGTGCCCTATGGCAGACGACGCAAATGTGGAGCATTGGTTGAAGTTACAGGTAGCATAGGTAAAGTTATTACAGATCTGCGCTCTGCCCAGTGCTCTGCCCAACTTGTCCACCTGGGGATGCTGCATGGGGGCAGGTATGCCTTGACCAGCACTAGAGGTAGAGGGGAAGGTAAGGGAGTGTCTGGCATCCGTGTTGGAGCACCAGTTTGCCGTGTGCGTGGAGGATTGGCATATGGAGCAGAGCGGGGAATGCAAGCTCGCAAAGTGATGGCAGAAGAGCTTGGTATCCATGACACTCCAATTCATGCAGTCCTGGAACTAAGCAAGTTTGGCTGCTGCCTTAGCTGCGAACGAGCAATGGTAATCATAAAAGGCAAATCTTCCGTACTTGTACCCCAAGTCCACAACGGCATGGAGATATAAATCCAGCTCTTCCCTCCTGCTGGGACTAGCTGAGCACAAGATGTCCCTAAACATGCCGAATGCCAACACGAACTCGGTGATAGACAGCTTGCGATTAAGTCTAGGGTCCTTGGACTTCACTACCACTGAGACGTCCTCCCAGGCATAGGACTTGTTCTTGGCTATGTCATGGACCGAGATGAGAAGAGAGGCCAAGTTAATGTCCCTGCCCTCTAGGATGTCCTTCCTGATGCCGGCTAGGACGAGATGCACAAGGAAGATGGTGGGACTGACGTCTGGCATACCTGTGGGTAGGAGCACTAGGACGGGAGTCCCTCAGGGACTGAGCGCTGCAGTGCTCTGTACCCGCAGAGGGTGACAGAGGGGCGGAGATGGGGTCCTCGCTGCCGACATGGCTCCAGCTGTAAGACAAAGAGGAGGGGGGTGTGTATGTTAAGAAAAGTTGGAAAGGTCAGAACAGAAGAGACGGAGTACACAAGAATAGGTAAGAAAAAAGGTAAGAAAAAAGGGGTGGAGAAGAACAGAAAAAGGAATGACAGACGTAGTGAAGAAAATTGATGCATTCCGGTGAATGGTGAGGAGTGGAAGTTTGGAAAAAGTCAAGGGTGCAGGGCAGCCGAGATTAGCCAGGAGGCTACTAGCCAGATAACCGATAGCTTGGGTGCCTGGTCTGTGTCATGCATGGACCTGTGTAACCAGAGCCACAGGGCGTACTGGGGTGAGAAGCTGAAGTCAAGTTGTGGCCTAAGTGGGAATGTTGCATTCTGTAGTAGGTGACGTATGGTTGGAATGCTAACGCCTGCACTGTCTGCAATCCAACTGTTTAGCATGTATATGTACATTGCTCTAAGGCAATTTCTCTTGCCCTGCTGCTCCAAAAGCCTCTATCCCACATGGAGGATGCGAGCCCTGTGTGCAAACAAGTATTTAGAACAAAAGAAGGCTGGACTGCCGCACTCCTGTGAAATTTCTATATTCAAATGCCGGATACTACAGATATCAGCTTACATGTTTCACACCAAGGTCGGGTGCTTACTCATAGCTTGTGAGTTTAGCCAACTGTATAGCAACCGTGTCTGCGTAGTTTGAAGGCAATGTCTTTCAGAAAATAGTTGAGAAAGGGAATGTGACAGTAGCTAAATGCCAGACAAGCAGCTCAATTCTTGTATGTGAAGTAACAAGATGAAAAGGGTGCTGCAGGGTGATGTAAGGGTGTAACCCATGTACTACACACCTGACTCGAGCCCTGGTTGAAAAAGTCCTGGTTGTGGCCGAGAATACTCAGACGACCAAGAACCTGTGAAAAAAGTAACATGGAGGTCCAGGTTTAAACCTGGCGTGGCAGTGATCCCTAACCCACCCCCTCCCCCTTAAATGTGACCCCCCCGGGTAAGAACGTATGCGAACCCCAAAAATGTCCAACTTTGTGCAGGATGGAACAACCTGACCTCACTGACCTACGGGAGAAAGACAGACAAGAAAACGTGAATGGCCGAGGTCGTGTGCCACTGGAGACAATGAGTGGCCGAGGTGACGTGCTTGCAATAGAGTGTTGCAAGAAAGTAGCCTCATAAGGGAGGCAAAAAACAAGAAGCAGAGAAATTGAAACATGTGTAAGGATGAACCATGGTCATGCTGATTGTGTGACATGATCGAATGTTAGTAAATGAGAATGAATCGTGCTGACTTATGTCTGAGTTGTGAACCTGAAGTACCGCATGAGTTGCGAGTGAGTGTAAACCTGTGAATGAGTGGTATGAGTAGAGACTGGATGCTTGTGGCAGGTACCTCAAAGGGGGAGGCCGTGCTGCGGAAGCTTGTGGTGTGTGTGGAAGAAAGAACGTATCGTATCATGCCGTGGATTCGAGTCGATGTGCCTCCGACGCGATGGGGATTAGAATTGGGCTGTCGTTGAGCTGTGCGGGCTAGACCTGCTGACTGCTGCAAGGCCTACGCCCTGAGATAAATGCGGTGTAATGGTGCGGCGGCCCTGCGGGGTGCCTGGTGGTAAGTGTGAGTAACGAACCATGTTTATGAAATCAAACAAGCTACAAATCAGTGATGCCTGTGCCGGGTGATGTTGGACAATGGCCGACGACAACTCGGAGGCTTTATGAAACTATGAATGAGTTGTACGTTGTACGATGAGCGAGGGACAAGACTATAGAACCTATGAATCAGTTACGCCTGTGCCAGGTGATGTTGGACAACGGCTGACCAAAACTTGAGGGCTTTACAAAACTACGAATGAGTCGTACGTTTGTACAATGGGTGAACAACAAGGTTTTGAAAGTAAATTAGCCACAGATCTTAAAATGATAACTCTTATATGGATGTTTATAGTTAGACCCTCTAACCCCTTGATTACTCACACCTGTATACCTCCCTATGGACCAGGAAATACATAATTCATTTTTTAGGACATAAAATGCTTTCTTTTGGTGGTATTGCCTTGCAAAAAATATTTAATCTGACCCTTAGCTTCCTCAATAACCTTTCCCATATAATATACTCCACACAGATATTTCAGGATATACCTTATACAAAATAAGAAGTTTAACAGGTATAGTGGACCTAAATCTTGATTGTGTAACCATTGTGTGGATGGTTAAAGAAAGACACAATCAATCACATTGGAGCATTGAATGCAATTCAAACAAGTGAGTCCTTGTTTCATTTAAAAAAAAAATGGTGACTGGAGTTTTCATATCATAGTGACCGGATCTGACAAGTTTATCATAATTACCGATAGTCTGACCTCTCCAAAATGATAATAAGGGTGGTAATAAAAATGTAGGATCAACAGGATAGCTATTTCTCAAAAAAAACTATGTTTTTTTAATAATAGCATGCACCTTCCAAGAGTATAGACAATACTGTGATACAATGGGGAAGTGTGGATTTGAGTCATGAGATGGATTATCCATATTAAGATGCATACATCCCCTTTTAAAGTTTTATTAAACCCAAAAGCAAACATTAATTATATTGCAGCTTACCATTTCATAGATGTATTCATTTTCTTTTTTTTTAGGCTATTTTCTTCTATTTTCAGCTGGTGATCCAGCCAGTAAGTCTTTTGTTCCCCAATAGCGCAAGTTCTCCTGCTGAATGTATACTATACATTAAACAAGCCATTTAATACTAGTAGGAATGCTTACAATGAACTTTTATTTATTTATTTATTTAAAACCTTTATCCCAAAAGGAGAAACTGCCCATAAAGTATGAACTCGAGTTTGGCTTCAATTTGTTAGTGTATCTAAATCTGCTAGTTCATCTAAACCCCACATCCTCATCCCAAACTGATAATGCTGCTGTCCAAAGGTGCCCTCTGTACTTCTTTATCCAGAGGTAGGAGGTGTGTTACTGGTGAGGTGTGTCACTGGCAAGATAACCAGGTGAAAACAGAGGAGAAAAAGCCTAAAAAACAAAACTAATACAGCCATCACATCAAATGATTGGTAAGCTGCAGTATATTACATTTTTGGTTTTGGGTTTAACTCTTTCGCTGCCAGGTCCATACGCCATACAGACCTGACAGCGGGGGAGGGGGGGGGGTTGTTTCACACACAATCTGATGGCTACAGCCACCGGGATTGTGTGTGTAAAATTGACAAGCAGGCTCCTGCCTGTCAAGTGGAAGCATTTGAGCGGCTGCCCTGCCGCCAGATTGCTTCCACACACCCCCGGTAAAGGTGCCCCCCACGCATAAGCACCAGCCATGTATTCTGGGCTCTGCTTGCCCACCTGTGGGCCGGAGACCCACACGGTGGGTGCCGGGGGGTGGAGGGTAGGGAGGAGAGTGGACACACATCCGCTCTCTTCCCATTCTTATTGGTGACTCAGAAAGCGATGTGTATGTTACTTTGGCCCGGCTAACATAGCTGGGAAATAATGTATTGCAGTGCAATTTGAATTGCAATGCATCCAGTGGAGCCCAGAGGAGACAGGCAGAGTCTTTTAGACCCAGCCTGTCTCATTGAAGAGAATCTGTCACCAAAAAATCATCACATAGGGGACTCTTTGTCCCTATGTGATGAAAAAAAAGTAAAAAAAAAAGTTTATAATTGTAAAAAAAAGTTACACCCGAGCACATAAAAGCCCCCCCCCCCAAAAAAAAACTGTTGAGGCCACCACCCCCATATATACGTACGTATGTAAATGTATGTACTGGGGCGTCTATGCACAAAAATATTGATTGCAATACACATGTTATATATCGCCGCACATGCCAGAGTGACAGCAATAATTCTAGCAGAAGACCTCCTCCGTAACACTAAATTGATGACCTATAGGGGGCTTTTGAATCTTCGCCTATAGAAAATATAAAGTACTGAAGTTTGAGATAAATATCTATATATAGATAGATCTATATATAGATATAGATCTATATATATATATATATATATATATATATATATATATATATATATATATATATATATATCTATAGAGATAGATAGATAGATAGATAGATAGATAGATAGATAGATAGATAGATAGATAGATAGATAGATAGATAGATAGATAGATAGATAGATAGATAGATAGATAGATAGATAGAGCTATCTATCTATCTATCTATCTAGATTAATACCCTTATTTAAATTTGCCCACTCTGCGTACATCTAAAATGTTTTTCAAAAAGAGGAAAGAAAAAAGAAAAGGGAAAAGAGAAAAGAGAGGAAAAGAAGAAAAGAAGAGAGAGAGAGAAAAAAAGTTTTTCATATGTTGTTTATATATATGTATAGATTTTATTTATATAGATATAGATATCTATATCTAGATTTAGATATAGATATAGATATAAATATAGATATAGATATAGATATCTATATCTATATCTATATCTATATATATATAGATAGATATATGTATATTTCTATCTATATATATAGATATATATCTATAGAGATATAGATATATCTCTATATATAGATCTATATATAGATCTAGATTTAATCAATGAAAAATGGTGTTTGGTGCACTTTAAATTGAGTCATCACTACAAATACACTGTAATATACTGCAATATACTGCTTCAAATGTGTAGTAACGCAGAGAACTATATGGCGTTAAACTTGCAATAACGCAATGAAATATACGGCAATAAACTTGCAGTAACGCACAGAACTATACGACATTAAACTTGTAGTAATGCAATTAAATATATGACATTAAAATTGCTGTAACGGAATGAAATATACGGCATTAAACTTGCAGTAACGCAATTAAATATACAGCGTTAAACTTGTTGTAACGCAATGAAATATATGGCGTTAAACTTGCAGTAATGTGCATAACTATACGGCGTTAAACTTGCAGTAACGCACAGAACTATATGGCATTAGACTTGCAGTAACGCAATTAAATATATGGCGTTGAACTTGCAGCAACGCAATGAAATATACAGCATTAAACTTGCAGTAATGCACAGAACTATATGACGTTAAACTTGCAATAACGCAATGAAATATACGGTGTTAAACTTGCAGTAACGCAATGAAATATACGGTCTTAAACTTGCAGTAAGGCAATGAAATATACGGCGTTAAACTTGCAGTAACGCAATGAAATATATGACATTAAACTTGCAGTAACACAATGAAATATACAGCGTTAAACTTGCAGTAACACACAGAACTATACGGTGTTAAACTTGCAGTAATGCACAGAACTATATGGCGTTAAACTTGCAGTAATGCAATGAAATATACGACATTAAACTTGCAGTAATGCACAGAACTATATGATATTAAACTTGCAGTAACACACTGAACTGTACAGCGTTAAACTTGCAGTAACAGCACAGAAATATACTGCGTTAAGCATGCAGTAACACCCAGAAATGTACTGCATTAAAAGGCACATAATGCATTGAAATATACGGCGTTAAACTTGCAGTAACGCACTCAACTTTACGGCATTAAACTTGCAGTAACACAACTGAAATATACTGCGTTAAACATGCACTAACGCACAGAAATGTACTGCGTTACATGGCATGTAATGCACTGAAATATACAGCGTTAAATTTGCAGTAACGCAATAAAATATACTGTGTTAAACGGTCACTGCACTCACACTGGTTAAACTATCCCTACATTCACACTAATGTAAAGATGAATGGTTGCACTACACTCACAATGACTGAACTATCTCTACATTCACACTAATGTATAGATGAATGGTCACACTACACTCACACTGAACTACCCCTAGATGTACACTAAACTGATATTCTACACTGACAATAGAATGAGAATAGCACACTATAGCACACAAACTGTCTAATAGCACTAAACAGAGCCCAGTTCTAATTCTCTCCACGCCGCTATCACACTACAAATGGCTGCTATGGAAAGAATACTTTTATAGTGCGGGGTGGGATTCAGAACAATGAGCCATGATTGAATACAGTCATCATGACAGCGTCCAATTATGGGTCTGACGACCACAATGCACTGTGCCGCCACACAGTGCATTGAAAGCCCTGATTGGCTGAAGCAATGAAAGCTTTGCCCCGATTGGGCGAAGCTTTCCCGGGGTGGGATCCCGGGGTGGGATTCAGAACAATGAGCCATGATTGAATACAGTCATCATGACAGCGTCCAATTATGGGTCTGACGACCACAATGCACTGTGCCGCCACACAGTGCATTGAAAGCCCTGATTGGCTGAAGCAATGAAAGCTTTGCCCCGATTGGGCGAAGCTTTCATTGCTTCAGCCAATCAGGGCTTTCAATGCACTGTGTGGCGGCACAGTGCATTGTGGTCGTTGGGTGGGCAGAACAAACGGTCAAACTACCCTATAATTTGGTTGTTCAGAGAATGTCCAAATTTCCAAAGTTTGGCCCGAACTCATGCTCAGGCCGCACCGTTCGCCCATCCCTACCCACCACCATCACCATAGTTGTTTCAGTTTTCTTTAGTGTTGTTCTTGAGAAATTCAACATTGGGCATAGGGACAATCGGACTGTCACAGACATTTGGAACAGGACAGGGCAGAAGTGATTTCCTTGATTAGACAGACAGTCCGAGAGTCCATTCAGGGTATGGGTGTTACCCAAGTACCAGCTTCAGCAGAACCCATTCCAGGTCCCTCCCCTATGCCTTTCATTTCTTCAAAAAAACACAGAACACTTGGAGCGCTGCGAGTCTAGGGGCCAAGTAGAGTGCTCTGATGAGGAGTAATCAGATAAGTGGATCAGACCCAGTCCAGCCAGCACAGCGAGATGTTATATGTCGGACGGCCTATACGTACCTTAAGAACAAGAATTGGTGAACACCGGAGGCTTATACACAAAGGGTGTGATAATCATAGCGTCCCACGTCATTTTTTAAAAAAACATAGAAAGGATGTTAAATGCCTGAAGGTTTTTGCCATCGAGGCTATCCCGATGGGCACACTCACGGCCAATGAGAGATTTTCTCTCCTTTGCAGAAGAAAACATTTTGGGATTTTTATGATGGCGTCGCTTTTTCCCCATGGCTTAAATGAAGAACTTGAGATTAATACCCTTATTTAAATTTGCCCACTCTGTGTACATCTTATTGTGGCTTCATTTTTAGTATACAATGTTTTTCAAAAAGAGGAAAGAAAAAAGAAAAGGGAAAAGAGAGGAAAAGAAAGAGAGAGAGAGATTATAGATTTGATATCTATATAGATATATATCTATATCGATATATAGATATATCTATATATCGATATAGATATATATCTATATCGATATAGATATATATCTGTATATAGATATAGATCTATCTATCTATCTATCTATCTATCTATCTATCTATCTATCTATCTATCTATCTATCTATCTATCTATTTATATATATATATATAGATAGATAGATAGATAGATAGATAGATAGATAGATAGATAGACATATCTATCTATCGATAGATAGATAGATAGATAGATAGATAGATAGATAGATAGATAGATAGATAGATAGATAGATAGATAGATAGATAGACAGATAGATAGATAGATAGATAGACGGAGAGATAGATGGCTCTATCTAGGTTAATACCCTTATTTAAATTTGCCCACTCTGCGTACATCTTATTGTAGGTTCATTTTTAGTATAAAATGTTTTTCAAAAAGAGAAAAGAAAAGGAAAAAGTCAGGAAAAGAAGAGAGAGAGAGAGAGGGAGAGAAAAAAAGTTTTTCATATGTTGTTTATATATATATGTATAGATTTTATATATATATAGATATATATATCTATATCTATATCTATAGATATAGATATAGATATATAGATATCTATCTATATCTAGATATAGATATCTATATAGATCTCAATGACAATCGCTTTTATTGCTCCACAACAGTTGGTCTTACAATAGATAGTTGCTAATTTATGGCCTTTAATGTCTATTCTGATGTTTATGAATTGTACCACTCATATGGAGCTTTTTATAGCCTACCCCTTTAAGACTGAGCAGTGAGGAGGAGACAGTTATCCTCAGGCTTGTAATTAGCTCTCTCTATATCTAGCTTCTGTTGCCGTCCTGGGTGTGATTTTGACAAAGCACATGCGAGCGAAACATGTAAGTCACGGCAGCAGAACAGTGGACGTTTACACAACTGAATTCAAGACACCTTTCCCCTTCATCTCCGGCACAGCAGTGATGTCACAGAAGGTGCATAGTCGTGCTGAGAATATCGACCCTGCTCGGCTTGGTTGTTCCCCCCGGGGCCATTTACATCACACAGGTTGCCTTTCCATTCATCCTTCTGACTACCATCCAGCCGTGGCATCCACCTGGAGCTGGCAGGTTTTGCCAGCAGCCAGTACGCTCCCCCCTCTGGGAACTCCCCTCTATTTCCTTGGATGGCGATTGATGTTCAAACCATCTCCAGGCAAGCTTTTTGGATGATTGTTTCCCCCTTATCCACTCTGAGTTCACTGGTAATATTCACTACCATTCATTTTAAACTTTGACTGTTCAACCATTTTGTAACGTTATGGAATAAATAGCATTGTTTATGCATACAGTACTACGTTGAAATGTATTTGATCATTCTTTCAGAGCACTGCATTTTGTGTTTTTTATTTCCTTTCTCCAATCCAGCTGATACCAGATGCTTTAGCTTTTTGGGAAGAAGAGTTAGAAGAATTGCTTGCAGTGGGCCTTGATTTTACAGTTGTACAGCCCTTTATTAAGACTGTTAAAAAGGCTATTGAATGAGCTGGTAGAGAAACTAAAAAAGTCCAGAGAATAGCATTTTCTGTTGAAAAAGTGTTCATCTATATTCTTTATTCTTATGAAGAAAATTAAAGAATTAATGCTGAAGGAATGGAGGAAGAATGAGAAGAAACCTTTTTTGGCAAATCACTTCTCAAGGTTAGAAGATCCTTGCTCTTTGATAAGCATTTCTTTAGCAGATGCTTCAGTTAGACACCTGACATGCCTTATCACTCTTATAATGAATGATGCCATCTTGTTTAGGGATTCTTAAGACTGGAAAATAGGACTTTAAAAAGTATGGACTTTAAAAAGGTCTAGACAAGTGCATGTAAGCCAGCTATAGCTCTAACTCCAAGTCTCCAAGGCCCTAAGAACGTAGTCAGAATGTATCAAGACAGCTCTCAAAGCCAACATCCAAAAGAAAAATATAATCAAACTGCTACATGAACTTGACCAGTAGAGAAGAGACCATTGATTTTCTGTGCTGTGCATCAAGGGTCATGCTCCATTCAGTCATGGCTAGAACGCTTTGGCTTAAGACATTGCTAATTGAACCCTATATCAAGGAATAATTGATGCAAGATTCCCTCCAAGGGAAGCCAGATGGATTCAGTCATATCAATAGTTATCAGGGGAAAGTCAACGCTTATGGGGCGTACACACGGTCAGACTTTTTGGCTACAAAAGTCCGACGGACACCGACGGACCAAATCCGGCGGACAATCCGATTGTTTGTGGGCTTCCCCAGATTTTCAGCTGACTTTTCCAGTCGCAAATCTGACGGACTTTAGATTTGGAACATGCTTCACGTCGTAACTCCGCCGGACCCAGAAATCCGCTCGTCTGTATGCTAGTCCGACGGACAAAAACCCACGCTAGGGCAGCTATTGGCTACTGGCTATCAACTTCCTTATTTTAGTCTGGTGTACGTCATCACGTATGAATCCGTCTGACTTTTGTGTGATCGCATGTAGGCAAGTACGTTCATTAGAAAGTTGCCGCAAGTCCGCCAAAAGTCCATCGAAAGCTTGTCGGACCGGCTGTCCGACCGTGTGTACGCCCCATTATCCTTCATGAAAAGAAATTCCAGTGACATTCCCTAGAAAGGAAGCAAGCTATAGACAGATTCAGGGAAGCCAGGTTGAATAGACCAGGAAGAGAAGAACTGAAGAGGCGAGCAATCATCATGTCTGAAAAATGGCAACGTTCAAGGCATCCATCCGCTGTTTAAGGGATTTGCCTCTCAAACTTGCGCAGTAGGGGCGAGGTTACAGCACCTATTTTGTTAGTAGAAAAAATACTTGGGTCCTGGATTATCAACTTTGAACAGAAAAATATAAAAGCAGTCTTTTCAAATTAAGTAGTTTCTGTTGATAGTGCAGGTTGTCCACCCTGATGACTGTCTCCTTTCAGTTGTCTATTTGCATGTTCCTGTAGATTCACTATTTCACAAATTTCTCAGTTTTCAATAAGCATCTGCAGTTTGTCTTTCTCCAATTTGGCCTGTCATGATCACCAAACACATTCTCAAAGATACTCCCAGTTATAGCCTTCCTTCATCAGCAGGATGTTCAAGTTTACCATCATAGGCGTGCGCACGTGGTGTGCCTGGGCACACCCTAATGCCCAGGCACATCCCAGGGCTTTTTTGCTGGCAGGATCTCTATTCTGGCACCTCTGTTGATGGACAATGGGAACGCTGCGACTATTTTTTATTTGGCTATATAACTCCTGTGAGTGCAGACACTGAACGCGGAGTGAGCAGGCAAGCAGCCGCATTTTCCGATGCTACTTCTATAGTTCCAGCTACTGCATCCCTGACAGCTGAATATCACTCTGCCGCCTGCTGTCAGGGATGCTATAACCACAACTATAGACGTAGCATCGGGGCTGGATTAACCCCACTGTTTTTAAACAAGACCTGCCCACTGCCACGTGGGGCTTCCGGTCCACCACTGCCTTTTGTCCGAGAAAGGTATTTGCCAGGACCATAGGCGTGCACACGGGGTTTGCCAGGTGTGCCTAGGCACACCCTAATGCCCAGGCACACCCCAGGGCTTTTTTGCTGGCAGGATCCCCATTCTGGCACCTCTGCTGATGGACAATGGGAACGCTGCGACTATGCGAGTGGGACTGTTTTTTATTTGGCTATATAACTCCTGTGAGTGCAGACACTAAACGCGGAGTGAGCAGGCAAACGGCTGCATTTTCCGATGCTACTTCTATAGTTCCAGCAACTGCATCCCTGACAGCTGAATATCACTCCACCGCCTGCTGTCAGGGATGCTATAACCACAACTATAGAGGTAGCATTGGGGCTGGATTAACCCCACTGTTTTCAAACAAGACCTGCCCGCTGCCACCGTGGGGCTTCCAGTCCACCACTGCCTTTTGTCCAAGAAAAGTATTTGCCAGGACTGTCCCAGGCAGAGGAGGAGGAGGTAGCTTTTTCCTCCCTGCTCCGCCTCCGAGTGCCTCCCTTCCCAGCTTCCGCCCTGTAGTGCTGACAACGCAACAACCTGAGGTGAGGAGGATGCACCTGGACTCAGGAAATGTCACTGGTAAGGGGGGAGTTTGGGGCACAGACTTTAGCAGTGTGTGTGTGTGTGTGTGTGCGCCCGGCTCTGCAGCAGGCAGGGAGAGAGAGGAGTGTAGTGCTTTCATCTATCCTTTGAATTCTTTAATTTGTTGTATTGAACAGCTAGTAAGAAGTGTGTATCACTGTTCACATGTTCAGGGATGTTCTTCTCATCACATGAATATAAGCCAACATGCTCTTTGGTTCCCAGTCACTATGCAATGTTCTGTACCTGAAGTCCAGGATATGTCATGGATAACCTACCCATAGTACAGCCATGTTAACTTAATGGCATCCTATTGTAGTAATAGCCTTACAAGAGCCTAATTAGAGGGTATAAGTACATATCCTGTGTAAATATCATCACATCTCCTGCAGGGAATAAATATTTACCCCCCCGTCTCGAGGATTAGTAAGTTATTCTCTGGTAAATGTGGCTGCTAATTGCACATTCATACTTTTTTGGGTTGAATTACTCAGTCGGCAGATGCTGCCAAGCACAACTGTACATTAAATCATTAAATAGGTTTTGAATATTAACCTGAACTTATATATTTATTTTTACAAAAAAAAAAAAAAATATATATATATATATATATATATATATATACTGTATATATATATATATATATATATATATATATATATATATATATATATATATATATATATACACACGCACTTTTTTGCTGACAAGCCAGGGTTCATATAGTTTTCATTGTATATGTAATATATATATATATATATATATATATATATATATATATATATACATACAGATGCATGTGTGTTTGTGTGTTTGAGCTATGGTTCGAGGTGCACACCCTAATGCAATAGGCTGTGCACGCCTATGATTACCATTATTTGATTTGAGCTTTGGAGACGTTTGTTTGGTATAGCCAGCTAGTCCTGTCTCAGAGTATAGTCTTTTGGGAACATGTAGTTCTTATGTGGGTAGAAGAAAAACTCACTCTTTCAATGTATCTGCTTGAATTCTACCATGAAGTGCTCCAACCTGAGGAATTGTCACAAGTTAAACGCTGGCTTTTTGACCATTGTTACAGTGGACACCAGAGACTCAGTCTGGGGTACCCACAAGACCACCTAGCTAAGGGGCTGTGAGCAACCATTCAGTCAGAGTAAGTATGAGACATCCTGAAGCCCAACAGTTATTCAGGTCCTGAAGACCTTTACTCCCTACCTTACAGCAAACATTGAAAAAATACATCTGATCCCCAAGACCTGTCCTTAGACCTACATGTGTTGACAGACCCTTTGTTTCATCCAACAGTCTCTAGTTCTTTGGGGAACCTCACAGTGAAGATGGCTTTCTTGAATACCATAACTTCTGGACAAAGAGTGTCAGAACATGCACTAGATATAGGCATAGTTCTCAGGGAGTATGTCAAGACTGCTGCAACATAGAAACAAAGATAACAACAACTTGAGAGAACAGTTCTTCAGTCTTCTACTTTGTGTTAACCACTTGTTGACCACCAAATGTACATATACAGTCTGTCAGCAAGTGGTTATAGCAAGACCATTGCTGCAGCCACAATCATGGTATAATGTTTTACAGCCAGCAATTGGCTAAATAGGAAAAGTGATCCATGTGGCTCTCCAGCTGCCTGATCACATTTACAGTAGAGCAAATGGCCACCCCCTCCTCCTAACACCATCTACGGTGGTTACTGGGTTTCACTAGGAGTCCGGGTTTTGCATGAAATTTGCCAGGACATGGAGAAACATGCTTTCCCCGATCTCCAGTGTGATCAATGAAGTCAGAAGCAACAATGATTTTGTCACTTCCAGTTTCATAGCTGCCATTACCTGGCTGTAACAGACATGATCTGTGCTTATTTAGCTGCTATGGAGGGCAGGAGAGACATTTTGATCTCTGGTGTCTCCAAAAAGAGTATCTATCACCTGCCCAAAGCTTTCACACAGGGGGCTTGTTAGCCCCTTTGTGATAGCAGTAAAGTTAAATGATTTTTTTTTTAAGTGTAAAAAAAGTATAAAATAAATTAAAATTGTTAAAAAAAATAAAAGCCCATCCACCCCATCTGTACATAAATGAAAACATGAGGTCCTGCACTCATATGTAAACATTTGTATCACACATGTGAGTTATCATCATGAACCTCAGAGTGAGAGAATTTTCATTTTATAAACAGCTGCACAAATATCATGTGATATAAAAAAATAAAAATTGTTATTATTACATCCCATGCTGCTATGTTTATGCCAGAAAAACTGTAAAATATATATATTTTACAGTATATTATTAGTAAATGTCATGCTATGTTTTTCTCTTTATCTGCCAAGAAAGGAAAATGATCTATAGGTAAGTATAGAATGTGTTGCTGTTGGAGAGTTCCTGTTACTTCCTGCCTGGAGAAAAGGTTGCCCTTGGGACAGCATGTAAGGAGAAATCTCTCTAATTGAGCCTTGGACAGCAGTCCACACTATCAAAACCTAAAAAAGGTTTTGGCTATATATGAAATTTAGGACTACTCAGCTCTAGTTAGCTGCTTCAGATATTTTTTTTACTTTTGCTTTTTTTTATGCCTATTATTATACTATTCATTTTATGGGTCTACACATTTTATGGGCCTATACATCTTTGCTATTCATTAAAACATGAGCATTAATGTGCATTGCATTAAGGTAGCCCATTCAGTGGAATTAAATTTTTAACACACAAATCACACTGAAAAAGGTGCATACACTGTTGTTTGCTGTGCAGTGCAGTGCACCACAAGGCAGTGCATTATTGTATGTTGTAGTTAGCTGCAATGCAGCTGTGGTCGGGTACCATTTAAAATGTGCATAATGTAAATAGTAAATCAGTAATCCTCCTGTGCAGCTGGAACAGTGAAAAACTCCTATCTAAACCTGCTAGCACTCCTTTATAATTAACACACTATAGATACAAAAACCCCGGCGTGTGCATTGATACCTAAAACTACCTAATTTAAAAAAAATGCATTGTGCACAAATTGTGTAATTATCAGTGCATAAATATAAAGTGTTCTAGTGTTTTGATGTGACAAACATTCACTCCAAAAAAAAATTAGCAATAATGCTTTCTGAGCAGCCAAAATACCATCCACTTTGTCACACACAGTCCAATCCTATTCCATCTTCCATGTTTCCAACCTTTTGTACTACACATCAATGCTAACAATTATTTATAGTTGCTTTAGCGCCTGATGTGCTGCAATCAACCAAAGTGAACTCTCACCTTTTTTTGTTGCACCTCTTATAAATAAGATGGTCTGTAAGCACTTTGTCTGGAAGGTGTATTTAACCCTGAAGGGGAAAAGCGTTTACAGACCATCTTATTTATAGGAGGTCTGACAAAGAATGCCAGAGTTCTCTATGGGTGGTTTCAGCATATGAGTTATTAAAGCAACTAAAAATAAGGGCATCATCATTCTTTATTGTAGTACAGAAAGTTCAAAACATGAAGATGGAATAGGATAGGACCATGTGTGACACAGTAGACGATAATTTGGCTGCACAGTGAGCACTGTTGCACTTTGTATGGAGTGAAATGTTTGTCACATCAAAACACTAGAGCACATAATATTTATGCACAGATGTTATGAATTACACAATACATATAAAAATATGTAGGTTTTGGTATTACTGTACTCATTTAATTGTTATATTTGTGCATCAATTTGTATGGCTGTGTTTTATTACAACTGTGTGACTCTGGCCTTAAACTTTACAATTTTTGTTTGCACGCATTTATCTACAACAGAAACAGATGTGAACAGCATTTAGAGTAAATAAAATAAAAGCATTTTTACTTCTTCTATCAACAAATTGCATAGGAAATATTATAATTTTTGCAAGTCAATGGGGTCAATTCACTAAGAGTAAATAACAGCCCATAAAATGTGGTAAAATACCACATGCGGTACCAATTGTGCAAGTGTTCAATTAATTAAGAATTTTGCGTTAAATACCGAATGCGGTATTTGTTTGATTTAGCGGTAATTACTTAATTATTACATTTGGTGACTTACCGCATTGAGCTGGTTGTCCCCATGTTGATGGGAACAAGGGCCTAATCCCCACAACCGTGGCCGGTGGTTGTGGGGGTCTGCGGGCAGGGGGCTTATTGGAATCTGGAAGTCCACTTTAACAAGGGGGCCCCCAGATCCTGCCCCCCCATGTGAATGAGTATGGGGTATATATAGTACCCCTACCCATTCACCAAAAAAGTGTCACAAAGTAATAAAAACACAGAGACCATTTTTGACCATTGCTTAAGTAAAAAAAAAAAAAAAAAATAGGCCCATAACAAAAATGTTAAATTTGCTCTGTTCCATATTAAAATTGAATTTCAGGCAAACGCCTAAAAAACACAAATAAAATACACATGATTTTTGGGGAGGGACCTGATCTTTTTCTGCTGCAGTTTCACTTACAGATAGCCCCACCACCCCCACCTCTAACCTGACAGTAAAAGGAAAATAAGCACACTGATAAGCTTGTCTTTCTGCTCCATTCTCCTATCAGCATGCCCTGTGCACTACAGCACAACTAATTGGCTCCTTGTGCAGCTTCTCCCTCTTCTCTGAGCTCTGCTGTACAGGGACTGCAGGAGCATAATACCAAGTCAAATTCAGTTATTTACACTGCTTGCATTAAAAAATACATTTTGGGATGCATTGATGATTATAGACTTGCATTCATTTGTGCTTTTGCTAACTGCCTAGAGATCAGCTTTAACACACACTGAGCAGACCATTTTTATTAAGTTGAACTTTTACATGTATTGCTGGGAATCATTAGAAACACTACCATTGACTGCTGCAAAACCTGAAATGTATCATTGCCTGCAGCAAGGATAACAAGATGTGAGCCCACTGACTGACAGGTGTGGAAAACTGGAAAAAAAAGAAATAAAATAAAAATACTGCAACTAATGATTGGAACATGCTGCACTTTAAGCCTTGAAATCTTTAAATATTAGCTTTTAATACTTTACTAGACCCCTGAAACTCTTCTACTGTAATAATAATGATAATTATAATAATAATAATAATAATACAAGATTTTGTATTACATACAGTATATCATTGGGAAAACTAGTGATATCAAATCTGACTTGTAAAAAGGACATTTCTTGTCAGAATGTAGCTGAAGAAACCATTACATCCTATTTCCAGCCACTTCTTACACACTACTGACTTAATATGATTCTACTGCAGCACTAGTAACCTATAATAAGTAAAAAGACACAAAAGACATGTGTCGTATAGTAAGGATGGCATGCATTCTAATATAATCACAACAGAATCCAGGATATAGCTTTTGTCCAGCTGTTTTAACCCACACATTCATTACATTAGCACCACATCAACATGCTGCAGGCAGGGGCACCAGCTGTGTTCCCAGCCTATAATTATGTCTGTTTCTTCATTTTCTCTGACTAATAGCAAAGTGTGAATCAATGAATCATACAGTTATATAATCAGGGAGACTGGGATGAATGCTTATTGTGTGAGAGGTCTTTTTCATATTGTGCAAATGTGTTTTTGAGGCACAAAATGTGCACATCATTTTTTCTAATTCTTTATTTAGATTTTAGACAATAGCAGGAAAAAAAACAGGTTGTAAATGTGTTAATAAAGTGGTAATAAGTCAGAAGGGAGGAGAGACATCCCAATCATTAGTACGTACAGATATAGTAAGTACTACTGGAAAAGTAGCATCCTACAGCAGCTTCACACGGGTTAGTGCCTCAAGAACCTTCATTACATCAGGTGAGATGGAAAAATCTAGGATGTATTTTAGGCCTCTAAGGTAAGTAGGGCTAAGGGTCTGAGGAGTCAAACAGATAATACAAGAGTCTTAAAAAAGGTGAAGACAAGGGATCACTCTAGAATAAGGAAGAAGAAAAATGAAGGGGGGTGTAGGTGCTGGAGAAGGAGTGCAACTAAATTTCGGTGCAGGAAGAACTCAGCAGTCAATATGTATTACCAGGAAAAATAGAGTGATTTTTTGCAAGTTCACGTCTGAGCTCAGCATTCAGGTATAAATGTAAAATTCATCCAGTGAAGCCAGGTTTTATAGAATTGATCCCATTTATTGATTGAGGAAGTAATCTTCCTAAGTTTTGATTTCATTCACTTTGCGCTGCTTTCAGGAGGTGTATCTAGAGTAATTGTTTATACAGTTTTGCTGGTAAGGGTTTGAGATGGAGGAGTAATGCCACTGGGTCATCTTCCACACAAACATTATTCAGTTTGAAAGACGTTTCACTCATCTGTTTCCAGCTGCATAATATTGGACTTAATATTTTATATGATTTATGTTAGAAAAAGGAGGTACTTGTGCTGTGAAATAAAGGGTTATGCTCATGTAGGTTATCCAAAGATAAAACGTTTGTGAGTATGCTAGTGCTGTTTCTACTCAGTTTTGGTGGCACCTAATTTTCTTGTGACATACTGAAAATAGTAATAGTAATACAGCAGTAGATTCCTGAACCAAAATGGGGGATTAATCATAGTGCAAACACTTTAAAAATCGTCACAATAGTCACATTTCAGTTCCACTAAAATAATAATCCCTCTGAGTTGCTTCTCAGTGTTTTACCTTACTTTACTGAAAAAAGTCTCTTTACAATCCATTTGCTTTATACTATTTAATCATACAAAAACAGTTCTACAAGGCAGTTGTCTGTATCTATCACCAATGTGTCGCTAATTATCATAGTTGAGGAAAGTGGAAAAATAGCGCTGGATCCTTAATATTATCTTATTTTTATTACTAACCTAAAGCAGGGGCATTGCTAGGGCTACAAAAGATCTGGGGCTAAAGCCTATAACAGCGAAGTAAAGAAATTCATAAGCTTGGGGGGCATATAATATATATAATACACATGTGTGTGTGTGTGCGTATATATATCCACATTCTCCCAGATAACACCACTGAAAAGCGAGAGAGAATCCAGCACCTTCATTCTTCCACCCCTGGGCCGTTCTCCCTCCCAATGTCATTGGCTTAACCACTTCAGCCCTGGAAGGTTTACCCCCTTCCTGACCAGACTATTTTTTGCAATGTGGCACTGTGTTACTTTAACTGACAATTGAGTGGGCGTGCGATGCTGTACCCAAACAAAATTGATGTCCTTTTTTTCCCACAAATAGAGCTTTCTTTTGGTGGTATTTGATCACCTCTGCCATTTTTATTTTTTATGAGCTATAAACAAAAAAGACTGACAATTTAAAAAAAAAAAAAAAAAACTGTTTTTACTTTCTGCTATAAAACACATATTTTACTAGTAATGGCGGCGATGAACGATTTTGTAGCGGGACTGCTAACTGACTGTAGATTGTAAAACATGGGGATAGAGAGAGTGTGAGAGAGAGAGAAAGAGAGAGAGAGAAAGAGAGGGGAGGAGATGGAGAGGGGGAGAGAGAGAGAGAAATCCAGCACCACACGTTCGTCTGCTGCTGACCTCAGGCATATCACTCCACCTGCAGGTGACAGTGCAGTGGGCAGCGCCGCACCTAAAGGATCACATAGAAAGTATAGTGCAGCTGCCCCTGCTGCTGACTAGACTTTATTTTTACTCAAAGGCTGCACCTGCAAAGACACTTGGGCCTATGGACCCCAGATTCGGGTCTGTAGCCCCAAAAGCCACCCCCCTAGCAACGCCACTGTCCTAAAGTATTGATTAAAATAATATGGTCCCTGGCAGGTGTCTTCTACACCCCAGGGGATCTCCATGGTCTCCTTGACTTGTAGTGTAACAAAAATTGAAACTAAAGCACCACTGCTAAAAGGTACAGATACAACTGTATTCCAAAAAAGCCAGAGGGGCAATCTAAAGAGTATCCAATGCATTTCAGGGGTCCAAAAAATGCTTTCTTGATCAGGGCTTCATGTGAATGAACTAGAAATGAGTTGCACCTTTAAAGTGTCAATAATGGTTGTAAAGTCAGAGAGTAGGATTACTGCCGGCCCCTCTGTTCTAATAAGGTATACTAAACAGTGTAAATGTTTTTTTCAAAATGATGTCGCTAAATACCTTATTTCAGATCACCTCTGTGCAGTCACATGACCTTTCGGCGCTCTCCTCCCTTGATCTAAGGGCTACAGTGGGAGGGGCTGCGATTCCCCTCTGACATCAGATGGGAGGTCATGTGACCTCTGTGCTGTTCGCTCAGCCCACTCCTGCTGTAGTCCTTAGATCAGGGTAGGAGGTCATGTGAGATCAGTGGGAGGTCACATGACTGCATAGAGACAATCTTAAATAAGGTATTTAGTAGCATCAGTTTAAAAAAAAATTTACACTGTGTAGTATACCTTATTAGAACAGAGGATCTGGCAGTAATCTTACTCTCTGACTTTACTGCCAGCTACTAATAGCGGCAGGAGGGGAGGGGTGGGGAGGAGATCGCTCAAACACTAGGAGCTAACAGGCAGGGAGTGGGATAGGGGGAGAGAGGAGAGACTCTATCACAGAGGGATGATGGAGGCACTTAAACTGACCATTGTATCATGTATCAGCAGCCACGATTACCATGGTCAGTTCACCTAGGGGGGCACAAGAATTGGCAGGATCAACCTGTTTTTTTACAGCATAGAAAGGGACAAATTAGACAGTGCAAGCACTATGCTGTTTAACCTGCTTTACAAGAACAGGATTTGTTTTTTTTAGGGTACAACATCTTTAACCCAAATCATTATACCTTGTCAATAAAGTTAGGTAGGTGCTAGAGGATTTTCCAGCAGAGTAGGAAAATTTAGGCAGGCCTAGCTGGTGGCTAGGCCTGTTTGTTTTCATTCTGGGCTGGGAGTGGCTCAGGGTAGCAGCTGGTGACTCACAGGCAGCATCACCAAGACCTCCCTTTTCTTTCCAGAAGATTCTGGAAAGAGAGGAGGAGAGGGATATTCTAAGGGGCCTTGACCAATCTCCAACTTGGATTGGCAGGGCAGGCCTCCTTAAATACCTAGGGTCAGCCCAGCTGGGGAAGAGTTGTTGAGTGGAAATGCTGGAGTGAGAGAGTGTGGGGGCTGTCGGGGCCCACAGGGAGCTCCCCAGTCTAGGAGGGGTGACCTTGGGCCTGAGCTCAGGTGCATCAAGGAGGAGAAAAGAGATCCTGGGAGAGAGGCACATGAGAGAGCAAGGAGAGGACCTCAGGAGAGAACACTGCTAAGAGACCAGGGAGGACAACTGGTCACAGCCTGGAGGGCTGGTGAGTGAAGCACAGTTGGGAGGAATGGGGAAGCATGCCTAAACTGGGAGTTTGTAGTTTGAGATGGGTGCAGAACCAGCGGAGTGGACCGTGGGAAGTTGAGGAGGAGAGGTTATTGCAGCCCGGCTGGCTGGCAGAGCCTCAAGAGATCTGGGATCAGCAGCTGGGAAGAGGACAGTTTGCACCAAGAACTTTCTACAATATAGGGGCCCGCAGTCCCTGCCTGCAAATGGGCCAATTTCACCGAGGCCTGGCTGAGTTAGTGTCAGGCCTAACCATGTGGTGCTAGCTAGTCTGGAGGAGTAATGGTCTGCAGCAAGTGAAGTGCTGGGGGAGGAGTAACGTTATGCAGCAAGTGAAGTGCTGGAAGACTAAAGGGAAAACAGGTCTTAAGAAAGTGTTTGTGCTGGAGAGAATACTGGAGTGTAAATACTGGAGTGTATATAGAAGTCCCAAGCAAGTTGTGCTGAATCATTCTGGGCATCCCATAACTATCCTTTACCTATCCAAGTTCAATTCCCTCAATAAAAAAAACAAAAAACAATGCGTATGGACTGTTCTATGTCTCTGAGTGATTGAGAGATGGATGTCGGGCTGGGCAGGGTGTCAGGTGAACCACAGTTATCAGCAACCCTTATGGGGGCATGGCTACACATGCTATATTACCGTACATTGTATTCATACTTACTTTGGCACTAGAACATTTGTTCTCTGCTGTTCACTGTCCCTCCTTCCTTGTCTGTGTCCCCACTGTAGCCTGAGATTGTGTAGACCAGCCACTGCCACATCCACTGAGCACACTTCAGTTTCAGTTCCCTTCTAAGGTAATCATTTTCTCCTTTTTCTTATATGTGCAGCCCGTGTGACTTTAACGTCACATATGTGGGAGTTTACACTGTGGTAATTGACAGTCCTCTCCCTCTCTCCTCCATGTCCTCATATTGCTAAACACTATAGGTGGAGGATGGAAGATGGTGATTGATGGAGACTTCACCTCTCTGTTGGTCCCAGCACATACATACCATAGACACAAAGCTTTTGACAATCGACTTAAACTCTGCCTTTATTGCAAAAAATAATACACATTTGCTTTAAAATATAGATTTGTAATGCACTTTAACATACTTTGTTGCTATTAATGATTTATTTTGATTCTTTTTTCTGAAAGCCCTCTTTTTATATCATGTGACCAGCACAGTATCAATCATTGCTGTGCATTCACAGATTCATAGTCTAGACATCCTCTGCTGCTGTAGAGCTTACATCAGCAGAGTGCTAGAAACTCCTCCCAAAGATAATTCCCCGAGGATGGAAAATATCATGAGACATGGCCTGGGAAATGTCATGTGATTGCTGAACAGAGATAATTAAAGGTACTCAGTTGCTTTTCTATATTAAATTAAATACTGTGGCATGCTATTTATACATAAATAAATGGATAACGGCAATTAGCTGGTTTGTGTTTGCACCAGTGTGAACCCAGCCTAAGTCTATTCTGTATCCTTCATATAAAAACAAGTATAATCAAAACTATGATAAATATGTGTGCATCGCATTGAAGAATCCTACTAAAAGACTAAGAAGTTGATTTACTAAACTTGGAGCATGCAAAATCTGGTGCAGCTCTACATCAGTCAACCAACCAGCATTCAGGGTTATTTATCAAAGCTTAATTGAAAAGCTGAAGCTAGAAGCTAACTGGCTACCATGCAAAGCTGCACCAGATTTTGTACTCTCTAGTTTTAGTAAATCAACTTCTCAGTCTTTTAGTAGGATTTCTCAATGCGATGCACACAGATTTATCATAGTGTTGATTATACTTGTTTTTATATGAAGGATACAGAATAGACTTAGGCTGGGTTTACACTGGTGCGAACACAGACATCGCATGTGATGTATGCATTGCTGTGCAGATCACATGCGATGTCTGTGCGATGTAAATTCAGCCATAGAAACTGTATGGCTAAAATCGTATCGCATTTGCGCCAAAATGGTGCTGGACCCTTTTTTGGTTCGCACTGGAATCGGATCGAATGGGTGTTCACACCCATGCAATCCGATTCCTGTACCATTTGACAGTTCTCACTGCGATCTGCAAACCGATCTGGGGGTGTCATTAACTTTCTATTGACACCCGCAGTGGTTCGCATAGGGCAGTGTGAACTGCCTGCGAGAGACATGCGATGTGGGAACCTGCACAGGAATTGCACTGGTTCCCGCATCGTATATGTGTTAACCCAGCCTTAAGCGCTGCACAATATTTTACTTGGGGTTTATTTCTAAAAAAAAATGCAGAGCCCTCCATGGCAACCGCAGACTGATTGAACAGGTACATAATACCACTCTACGGGAGAAAGTGATACTGATACATTGGTTGATTTTTTGGTAATGTAATCTCTGATATGGGTTTATTTGATATCTAATATTGTCCCTTGGGTCTCAACTGATAAATCTGATCCTGAAATACTTTAATTGAGCAGGAGCCAATACCGCACTAGGTTTGTTTGTTGTTGTTCTTTTCTTTCGGACATGCTACAGCTGTATGATATTAATGCTGGATGCAGCCCAATGGCCGGCTGGCACTGACTCCTGCGTGGGTCTAGTCCCAATGGTGTGGCAGGTTTAATGTTGTTATTTGTTTGTATGTCTTATACTCAATAAAAATGATGATCATAAGAAATAAATACTTATTTACTATGATGGGCAGCTTTGACTATGTCTACACATCATTTTTGTGAGGCACTATAGGTTCAATCCGCGGAATAAATCAATAACACTGCAACATGGTATGTCTTAAACTTTGGAAGAGCAATCTCTTCAGGCATCTTTGACCTACAGAGAATTTTAAAAGTCTTTGATGTTCTCAAATAAATTTGGAATCCAATTTATGTAGAGATATACTACATATATATGACATCTTAGAAGTGGGCTTTCTACTGAGGCACCACATATATACACAGCAGAGTTTGTGTTGGAAACAAGCTCCATAGTGTGCTACAAGCAAGGAGACTGAGCTGTCACCAACAGCTCTGGGTCTCTTACTATATTTTTCTCCTAGTCAGAGCAAATGCAATCAAAGAGATTTGGGTTGTAAAGGTCTTCCTTTTGTTCACATTAGTGACAGGTAATTCTATGGTTCATATTCTCCCCTGTGGCCCACTGATATCTGATATCACTGATATCACTGACAGCAGAGAGTCACACTTTCAGAATACATTGCCCCAGCAGTGGGGATTCCTTAATGCACCTCATTTGGGTCGATAGAGGAATCTGTTTACGTTGTTCACCCCACAAAAACATTACCATCTATGGCCAGCTTCAGGTTTCTAGGCTCTTATCATGCAAATTTTATGACCATTCTCACCTCGCTGACTCTCCCTTCTCTACTTCCATAGTCCACTTTTTTCTTTATCTATCAAACTTTCTCACTTTTATTCCCATGGAGGAAGGTTGTGGATTAGTGATCTTAAGCAAGGTAATTGTAAAGTTTTATATATATATATATATATATATATATATATATATATATGTTTAAGCTTTTTATCAATTTGTGAAAAGAGGACTTAAAAAACTGTACATGTATACCAAGCTTAAGCCAGCTTTGGAGAAATCACATTAACATGCAGCTGAATGCATATCCAGAGGGGATATGATTGTGGCTGGAAACTTTAATCACACAGAGCTGAAGATGGTATTTCTTAAATTCTATAAAAAAAAAATGAAAATTAGATCTTAAATCATTTGTATACATATATCCCTATAGCATACAAAATTACCTTGTTACCACATCTTGATCTATCAGATCATGTCTCATTGATAAGGATTGCATTTTACAAACCTCTAATCTGCAGAACAAGAGCAGGTAAAAAAAAGTCCAGGATGAGGAGACAGCCTCACTCTTGCAGGACTGCTTTGACTCGAGATGTGTTTGCCATTCTTCTCATATTTATATGACAATGGTGAAACAGCAACACTAAAAAAACTAAGGAGGTTATAGTAGACTACATGAGATCAAGGTAGAGATGGTTAATAACATACATTTATGGGAATTTTGAAAAACTAAGATGTTGTCCCTCATGCCTCCCATCTAGTAAAGAAAGCACAACAGAGACTGTTTTTTTTTCTTAGTAGACTTTAAGCGGAGTTCCAACCACATATAGGATTTTTTTTTTTAAATCATTCTCTTTTTATCTTCTAGTGTTATATTAACAATCATTGTTCTCTTAAAAAGCACTGCTTTCATTACTATTTAAGTAAAAAGTTACCTTATATTATTTTGGCTTGGGCATTCCCATTTTAGGTATGGGCAGGTGAAGCCCACAAGCATACACTTCCTTGGTTACAGTGCTGCTGTATTACCAGCATGCACCGCCATTCTCGAGCATGCGCCATATGTACGGTGCAGCGCTGTATCCTTCTGACGTTGCCATCACAACGGGCATGTCGTCGGAAGTGCCCGCCCCCATTGTGATGGCAACAAAGCCCTCGGCGCTGTGCAGTGACTCCTGGGAAATGATGACAGACATCTCCCAGGAGCACTAGCGAGCACGGGCCCTGAAGGAAATTACATCAGGTGCCTTGGAGAGGAAGAGGCAGATTACGAGGGACACCCTAGCAACAGACCTGAAAAGGTGAGTAAATTAGCACTTTACTACATATTTGGTGGACATGTCCTGTAGCTTTTCGCTTATGGACCAACATTTATGATCTATTATGTTCAGTTCTTCATATCACTCTCGTGAAAAACCCTTGGGCTGCTCTCCTACACAAACCTTTTCCACATCTAAGTATCAATAAACGAAAGCTGGTGTTTTTTTTTCACTTGGTGGCACGACAAACATTAGCCAAAGCATGGAAACAGAAATCTATACCCTTCTCTGAAGTCAAACAACGCCTCTTAGGTACTATGGTTCACGAAAAATTTACCTCTATCCTCAATGATAACCACACTAAATTCTTAAAAATATGGGAACTGTGGCTCGATTATATTGAATACTTGAATATTGATCATTCCCCACTTTCTCTCTGACCAAACATTTCAACTACTATTGTCTACACCAATATTAGTTCCACATGGGATTACATTCTTTTTGTTCCATTCTTACTAACCTCTCCCCCCTACATCTTTTCTCTTCACTACTTTCTTTTTATCCATTTACTTATATATTTTTTACGATCCTAATTCACCTGACCTCTACAACTTTTTCTGTTCAATTTTTAATTTTTCACTTTGTTATATATTAATTGTTCTTATTCATAAAATTGTATGATACATTTAATACTGTATTGCCTCTTGCCAGTTGTTATGTTTTTTGTAATTCTAATATTCTAAAACTGGTATTTATTTTTTGAAACTCAATAAAATGTATTGTAAAAAAAAAAAAAAAAGATTACATTTAATACATTTTTTGTAGTTCTCACATGTGATTTTGATTGTTTCAACAGGATTGCCTATTTAGCCTATAATATTATATTACATTTATTACTTATGAGGCAATGTGGCGCCAGCATGTTATTGTAATTATTATTATTATTATAATACAGGATTTATATAGCGCCAACAGTTTACGCTGCGCTTTACAATATAAAAAGGTGACAATACAGTTATAATACAATACAATACAAGAGGATTAAGAGAGCCCTGCTCAGAAAAGCTTACAATCTAATAGGGTGGGGCAGGTTGTACAAAAGGTTGTAACTGTGGGGAATGAGCTGATGGAAGTGGTAAAAAATTAGTTGGAGACGTGATAGGCTTTCCTGAAGAGATGAGTTTTCAGGGATTGCCTGAAGGTTTATTATTCCTTGGCCAAGGATTTTTTTTCATATGCTTCAGTTTTAATGCATACTAATAAATATGAGATTTTTAGTTACCTTATTTGACATGTCATATATAATTTGGTTGAATTTGAAGGGTAGCAGTCAAAGTCTGGTGGTATTTATTGATAGCGTATAGCATACAGAGAAATGCTAGTGCTCAGACTCAGAGTGGAGCATGTGACAGTTCCCCTAACAGGGCTCATATGTTGCTAGGACACCAACAGCTGCAAGCATACTTGAAAACAGATGGGCAGCACAAATGGTGAAAGGTCTGAGGGATAAAACATATCAGGAGAGACTTCAGAAACCTAATTTGTACAGTCTGGAGGAACTAAGGGAAAGGGCAGACAGAATTTAAACCTTTAAGTACATCAATGGGGGTTAATAAGGTTCAGGAGGGCAGTAATTTCAATATGAATCCAAGATCATGAACATGGGGATATGACTTCAAACTAGAAGGAGGAAAGTTCAAAACTAATCTTAGAAAGTATTATTTTACAGAAAGAGTATTTGATGCTTGGAATAGGCTTCCATTGGAAGTAGAGTCAGTCAACATTTCAGCAAGCTTGGGTTAGACATAGATCTATACAAAGAAGTTAGAAAAAACCAAAACATTTATACAGTACTGTGCAAAGGTTTTAGGCAAATGTGAAAAAATACTATAAATGAAGAATGCTTTCAAAAATGGAAGTTTTAATGGTTTATGTTTATCAACTAACAAAATGGAAAGTAAATGAACAGAAGAAACCGCCAAAGCAAATCAGTATTTGCTGTGACCACCCTTTGCCTTCAAAACAGGATCAATTCTTCTAGGTACACTTGCACATAGTTTTTGAAGAAACTCACCAGGTAGGTTGTTCTAAACATCTTGCAGAACTAACCACAGATCTTTTGTGAATGTAGGCTGCCTCAAATACTTCTGTCTCTTTATGTAATCCCAGCAAAGGCCGCAGAAACAAGGCTAAGCGACTCAACTATGCATGAAAACATAGGGATGACAGAAATCTCTTGGCTGACAGCTGAATGAGCCAGGGAGGCAAACCAGGCAGCTTCATAGCAACCAATGCCATAGGGGCAGCAGACAATGGATGAGGCCTTATAGGGAACTGTAAGATAAAGAAACATGGTTGTATGACGTATACTACATTTTCAATGCATGGCAAGGATTTCTGCTATAAGTAATAACTTAATAATAGCACCATCCCCCCTACAGATTCCTTATGAACTCATCTTCTAGCTCATCATCACAGTATTTATGAGAAAATAAGTGTCTCTATACATTGTTTTATACCACTAAACTATAACTTAGCTAAAATTAGGAAAATGTTTTTCACTTTTTCACTGAGATAGAAAAACTGTGACTAAAGCCCAGAAGAGACTAGAACCCTTGTATGTGCAAAAAACTGCTTCCTTGGCTTAAGGTATAACAGTATTCAGTGTTATGCTCTTTTGCTCTACTGTAAATTTAAACACAAAAAAGCCATAAAGACATATTACATGCTTGGTCATAATAAATGGCACTTTAGTACTTGGTGACAACATTACAAAGGGCAATGCTCCTGATAAGCTTGCTGCTGCTGCACTGCTTCATGTTCCCTTCTGCCGTCAACAGTTAATTACCTTCCTTTCCACACCCAACATTTACATTGTAGGTGGGGCGGAGCACCGACATATTGACATTTTCTCTTCCATTTTTTTTTGGGAAGAAGCTGAGATTGTACTTTATTTGCCTTGCAATAAAGTGATCCGATCATTATTGTGAATTAATAGTATATCTGATGCTGATAACACAATCCCTTCACAATGGCTGCTGGAATGGTTGTCATTTTCTCCTTGTCAAAAGAAGTTTATTGAGTATACAATGTTATAAAGATACATAAAGTAAGTTTACAAGGATCTATAAAGTAAGCTCATTGTTTTACAGTAGGGTTTATATAGGTAAATATCATGAAATTTCAAATATTAAACATTGGGTTCACGTAAACCTAAATTAAAGATATATATCATTTCCTTAGTTACTTTTGTAGGTATTTAAATGATTTATACCTACTATACATATTGTTTACAAGTAGAGTGTATATAGGTCAAATAAATTCTGATAATGAGCTTTAATCGTAAGGTGGAGAAAAGGAAAGAGAAAGAAGAAAAAGGGTTGAAAGGTAGAGGTATGGTCCACAAGGTTGTCCCGCTCGTCAGTTTATTATTCTTTTTAGTTCTCTTTGAAGCCTTAGAATGGGTGTCTCTGTAAGTCATTTAATCTGTTACCATGGCAACAGGACAGAGTCATTAAAGTTTGACAGGAACTGTTGTTTTATCCAAGGATGCCAAAGTTTTTCAAATTTTGGAATTTGATTTTGATCGATGGCTACCATCTTAGCATGGGACATTGTATTATTCATTCTGTGAATTGTTTCTGCTAGTACCAATGTAGGAGATTTCCATGCCTTGGCCACTGTTTGTTTTGCAGCCGTTATTAGTTGGATCATAAGTTTGAATTGAGAGAGTGTTAACCATTCCGGTTTTAGATTAAGTAAAGTTAAATATGGATCTGGTTGTATTATTTTTTTAAATATTTTAGATGCAATCACGAAGACTTCCTTCCAGAAGGTTTGGATTACTGGGCACGTCCACCATATGTGTAAATATGTGCCTATTTCTGGGCATCCTCGAAAACAAAGAGCTGAGGTATTAGGTGAATATTTTGCCACTCTAGCGGGTACAAGGTACCAGCGAGTTAGGACTTTATAATTTGTCTCCAGTGCTAAGATGTTGGGTGAAGATGACTTAGATGTGAGCCATATGTTAGACCAGTCCGTGTCTTCTAAAGTTCGTCCCAGGTCCTCCTTTCCACTTCTGAACGTAAGAGGGTCTATTAAGATTTGCTACTCCATATAATTGATTATAAAGTGATGAAATTGTACCTTTAGCAAATGGATCTTTTGTACAGATTGATTCAAAAATGGATAATTGGGATAATGGTGTATCCCCCTTTAGGAATGGTGTATAGAAATTTTTGATTTGGAGATATCTAAATATCTCAGAGTTTGGTAGATCATATTTTTCTCTAAGCGATGGGAATGAAAGGAATGATTTAGATGCTATGAAGTCATTTAGTGTCTGAATGCCTGATGTTGTCCAAGCTTTAAAAGAATTTGGGTAGATCCATGCCGGATAAAAGGCCGGATTTCTGATAAAAGAAAGGAGAGGATTGTGTGGAGATTGTAACTGATATTTGGTTTTTAGTTTATCCCAGAGAGATAAGAAGTGTTTAGTTATGGGATTATGAATTTTAAAGCGGTCTTTAGGATCAAGCCATAATAAATTTGATATTAATAGAGGGTCATTTTCTGAAGCCTCTATAAATACCCATAATGGGATTTCCTGTTTTGCATGGTATTTGGACAGACTGGCCAAATGTGCTGCTCTGTAGTAGTTAGTAAAATTAGGGTATCCCAGGCCTCCTTTATTTTTGGGAAGATGTAGTGTGTGTATAGGTATACGTGGTTTAGAAGAGCCCCATATAAACGAAGTTGCTCTTTTTTGTACTATTCTCAAAAAATAGGAAGGAATTGGAATAGGGAGGACTCTGAATAGATAAAGCAATTTGGGTAGAATAGTCATTTTGATTGCATTAATCTTCCCTATCCAGGATAAAGGAAGTTGCGACCATTGTTTTATTAGATTTGTGATCTGTCTTAATACAGGAGGATAATTGGTTGAGAATAAGTCAGAATGAGATGCTGTTAAATGAATTCCAAGATATGGGATTGATTTTTCTGCCCATGTGAATGGGAGTGCAGCCCTAGCCGGGATCAATTCCATGTTTGTGAGTGAAATATTAAGCACTAGGCATTTCTTAGGATTAATCATAAGGCCAGATAGGGCTGCAAATCCATCAAGAGCTGGTATTAAGTTAGGACCAGAGACCTGTGGTGATGATAGAAAAAGTAATATATCGTCTGCAAATATACATAATTTGTGTGTAATACCTCCTACTTCAATGCCAGTTATAGTTTGGTTTGTTCTGATGTATTGGGCCATGGGTTCGAGTATAAGGGCAAATAATAAGGGAGATAATGGGCAACCCTGTCGGGTACCTCTTTCGATATTAAAGGCTTCAGATTTGTATCCAGCATATTTTATATAGGCTTTGGGTTTATTATATAATGCTTTAAACCATGTTAAAAAGTGGGATCCAAAACCCCATTTTTGTAATGAATATTGCATATATTGCCAGGATACTGTGTCAAATGCCCTCTTAATATCGAGAGATAGAAAACATAAAGGGATTTTCCGTTTTTTAGCAATATGTGCCAATAACACTGCCCTGCGTATATTATCACCTGCCTGTCTATTTGGCATGAAGCCTACTTGATCTCTATGTATTAATTTTCCTATAATGCTATTGAGGCGTTTTGCTATTATTTTTGCTAATAATTTAATATCGAGGTTTAACAGAGAGATAGGCCGATAATTCACACAGGAAGTATCATCAGAAAGGGGTTTTGGGATCATACAAACAATTGCCATTAGTGTTTCTTGCCGAAAAGAATGTCCATCTAGAAGTTTGTTAAAAGTTTCAGTGAGAATGGGAGAGAGTATTTCTGAGAATGTTTTATAGTATAAAGCCGAGTAGCCGTCTGGGCCTGGTCTTTTGTTAAGTTTTAGGTCTTTTATGGCGTTAGCAACTTCATCTATAGTTATAGGCTCATCCAAACTGCTTTTTTGATTCTGAGATAACTCAGGTAAGGTTATTTTTGAGAAGAAGGATTCAGCCTCTGTAGGATTAAATTCATTGTTTGTCTTGTATAAAGTTGCGAGATGTGAGTGAAATTTATGGACTATTTTAACTGGATTACAAGTGTAAACATTTTTTCATAATTTCAAACGTATTGGTTTGAAAGATTTGTTAGTTGAATTTAATGCCCGAGCCAAATATGTACCTGGTTTGTTTGTATTCATGTAGAAATTGTGTTTGGAGCGTTTGAGGGATTTATCAACTGACTCAGTGAGAAATAGATCGTATTCCAATCTAGATTTTTCCAGATGAGATTTTGTACTCTGAGATGGATTATCTTGAAATGATATGTAGGCTGCATTAAAATTGAGTTCTAGTTTTTTGCTAGATTTTTGCGTTCCCGTTTAAATAGTGCCACTTGTCTTTGTATTGTACCACGCAAGACAGGCTTATGAGCTTCCCACAGTGTTATTGGGGAGATGTCTGTTGTATTATTAATTGATATGTATTCCTTTAAAGCTTGTTCAATGGCCATCTGATGTAGTGGGTGTTTGAGCATTATGTCCTGTAAGTACCACGTTGGGTCATGCGCTTTTGGTATGGCTGAGGCTATAGTAGTGTATACTGCATTATGGTCAGACCACGGAATCGGATTTATATCTGATGCAATAATTTCTGGTATCATTCCTATTGTTAGAAAAATATGATCTATTCTGGTGAAGGTTTGATGAGGGTGCGAGAAATAAGTGAATTTCTTTTTCATTGGGTTACTTTCTCTCCACGAATCTACCAGATTGTATTTGGAAAGAAGTTGAGAAAAAGGTAATCTAGAGGTTATTTTGGATGGTGTAAAAGGTGATTTATCTAGAAATGGGAGGAGGACCTGGTTCGAATCCCCACACATTATCACTGTTCCTATTTTGTGTGTATTAATCACTTGTAATATATGTGAGAGGAATGGTGTAGGTTGTTTGTTAGGAGCGTAGTAGGAAATCACCGTGATTGCTGTATCCATTATATAACCCATGAGTATCAGGTATCTACCTTCTGGGTCTTTAATTTCTGATGATAAGGTGAATGGTGTGGATCGGTGAAATGCAATTAGAGTTCCCCTTTGCTTGGTACAGGCAGAAGCCGTGTAAATTTGTTGATAAAAAGGAGAAATATATTTTGGAGTAGAATCTTTGGTGAAGTGTGTTTCTTGGAGGCATACTATGTGAGCCTTCTTGTTATGGAAAGTACGGAAGGCTTTGGTCCTTTTTTGAGGGACATTTATTCCCTGAACATTCAGGGAAAGTATATTCAGTGGTGCCATGGCAATAGATCAAATAGTTTTGACTTACTTTTTGTTATGCAGAGCTGACTGCGCAGATCAACCTGTGTGGACTGAAGAGATGAATAGATAGAAAAGAAACCAGTGAATTCTGGAGTAAAGAGTAAACAAAAAACATATGAGATTAGATGATACATTGTATAAATTATTTTTTGCAAGTAATCACAATTTACCCGTGAAAGAGAATAAATATCTCTCTCAGGGGAATAAGTGCCTTCGTCACACTCCCACATAATATGGTTGGGAGAATGAGGAGGGCTAATGGGGGTACACGGATCTTCCGCTTACAGGAGAGAAGTGCTATGTCAAAAGACATCAAAATGATGTTTCATTAATTGGAGTGCAGAATATAGTTTTTGTTGAAATTATTTATTCCAGGGTGGTTGTATATGGTTAGTCTTGCCCTAGGCTAAATAATTCAGTTAGAAAGGTACTGTTAATAACTTTGGTATTGATGAAGATAGTTTGAATTATTTTGGGATTTTAACCCTTTTAGAGTAAACAATTACATATTTTATTCATATGTAACTGTTTAGATATGTTAACTCATAAAATTGAGGTTGTATTTTAGAATAAACAAAAACATAATTCTAGGAATTAGTTAGGTAATAATATATTTGTTTTAAGAAAAGAAAGAAAAAGCTTCCATTACTTCTGCATTATTGAACATATTTGTCCTAAAAAGTAATAAATCTATTGTTATTACCTGATAATATATAACTGAACAAGAATTTCCTTATTTCACTTATATATTCTAAGGCTATATGAATCAGAAGTAATAAGAAATATAACTGGAATGTAACATGATCCCACACAGTGTGTCACTATCAGAATGCAGTTACATTCAGTTATAAATATAGGTTTTTTATAGAGAACCATCTCTTAGTATAATAAATGAAGAGATATCAGGAATTAGGATGTCAGTCCATTGAATCTTCTTGGTCCATGGATGATGTGGCATAACGGCCTCTTTTGTGAGAATGATGATTCCCATTTTGTTCTGAAATTTTCTGGGTGCTGCCTGAAGGTGAAGATGATGCCATTCTTCTGCGTGTGGGAGTGTTGCTGCTTGTGGGTTCTGTCAGATTTAATTTTAAAAGGGTTTGTTGTAGTTCATCTGCTGATCTGCTTCTGTAAATTGTACCTTGGTAGTTAAATCTGACTGAAAAGGGGAAGCCCCATTGATACATAATGTTGTGGCGTTGCAGTTCCATTAGTTGGGGTTTCATGGATCGTCTTATAGTAATAGTAAGTTGGGATAGGTCAGCAAAAATTTGATAATTGTGTCCTTGAAAATTAAGTTCCTTTTTTTCTCTTGCAGCAATTAGTATTTGTTCTTTCGTTCTGTAATAATGAAATTTTGTGATTATATCACGTGGGGGTCCATCTTTCTTTTTGGCTGTGAGGGCTCTGTGTACTCTGTCCAGTTCTAAACGTTCAATAGGGATATCTGGCTTTAGTTCTTGTAATAGAGCAGTAATAGTAGATTGCAGGTCTGTCACAGTTTCAGGTATTCCCCTTATGCGCAAGTTTGAACGTCTGGCTCTATTTTCGTAATCTTCGAGCTTAGTTTGAAGTATTAAATTCTCTTTTTTTAATTGTTCCAATTCTATTATATTTTCTTGGTTTGTAATTTCAATTTCATCCATTTTTATTTCTAAGGCTGCGGTGCGGTTTCCCAGCTCTCTTATTTCTTTGGTTAGGCTTTTTGTTATTTGGTCTGAGGTTTGTTTTAAAGCCTTATGAAGCATCTTTTCAAATTGTAATAATATTACTGGGGATGCTGAGGAGGCTTGTGGAGAAGTTTGTGAGAGGATTTGTTCTGTATCTGACTCAAATGGAGAGTCTTGCTGTGACATTTTCTGTCTGTGAGAGCGCCCTGGTGCTGTATATTGTGAGGTGACTGGAGCTGCTTCAGCTGCAGTGAGTGCCTGTGAGCTCTTTGTGAGGTGATTTTTATTTCTGCCACGGTTTCCTCCCAGTACCATATTTCCTGCCCAAACTTTCACAGTTTGTTCCCTGGGGCAAAAAGGTTCAAATGGATACCTTTTGAGCCTGCAGGCTCCGCTTTGTCCTTCTCTTCTCTCCTCAGCGGTGTGGAGCTCTAACAATGCATGTCTGCTCCGCTAGGCTCCGCCTCCTGCCCCCCAATTGTCATTTTCTCAAGCCAGTCTTGTAATTTATTCATTCCTGCCATGCTACATATGCAGGATATCACTTATCACTTCTGTTATTCTCGTGATTTCTCGTGTCGCGATAGCTGTGATTTCTCGTGTTGCCTCCCTATTTCCAGCTAGATCTATGACTATGGAATGTGTACCAGTCTGCTTCCAAGGTATTTCTGTTGCTGCCTAAACACTACTCCCAGATTTAAATAATCTGATATGCATTAGGTTTCCAACACTATAGTAAAATATGATAAACTCACAATGCAGAACCTTCTCCCTCAACCTTTTTTATGGTGCACAAAGTATTTTGGAAATTTGATACTACAATGACTGTAATTACACTAGTAGTATTTATTGATTTGTTTTAAAGTCACAGCTGAACTAAAAGGTGGGTTTTTATATGTTACTAGGGGGGTTAGCTTTTAACTCTTTCTACATATTTACAGAGGGGGCTAAGTAGCAATTTACAAGCCTCAGTCCATTAACTTTAATAGCAGAGGACTATTTGAAGGCTCAGCTCTTTTCTAAAATCAACCATGCTGAGATAAATTGGTTGTTGGGAGCGATGCTGCCCCTGAGACCTATTCAGTTCTATGCAAATCTATGGCCACATTTTTCTAGGACCCAGTGTATCTGATCTGGAATTAAAACAGATAAAGACTCAAACTTTACAGAGTCACTGTCTCCTTCATTAAAGCTATGGCTTTGAGAGCTAGAAATCTAAAAATAGACTTCATAATGAGACAGTGGTTTAATTTGTACTTGGAGAATAAAAGTACTTTATCATATCCTAAAATGGTAATGTTTTAAAAATGTCTACTTAATAATCAAAATAACACTAGATTTTTAATTATATTGTTAATGAATGATGTATACCAGCATATACTGTATAATCACCTTATCAACCTATAGCTAAGGTTATGATGACTTACCTGAATTGCTTATTTATGCCCAGACCATGGATTGCTCAGGTCCTTCTAGGACTCATATGCCACACAGGACTCAACATCCTAAGTGCTCATAAACAAATGTAGACTTCCCTCACCACCAAAGTGTATAATGAGCTTCATGTATCATTTTAATTCAACTATTGCATAATAAGCTTATTTTTTTGAGAGCCATTATTTAAAATTGCAGTACCAGTGGGAATGTAATTAATATAGCTGTCCTCGTGATCTGCTATCTATACACTTTTCCCTTACTGGGGCTCCACCAGAGTTAGAACAAGCTGTCACTTTCTTTTCCTTGATATCCCTCACACCGAATACAGGTTTTGTGATGTTCCTTTTGGGAAAAAAGAGCATGGAATCAGCACAGTTTCTTAGTAACAATTAAGCTGAAAAGTTTTAGTTACAGTGAACAATCTCTTGGCAGTATAATTGACACATCACATTAAAATGAGCATATCCCATCTGTTCCTGCATCTGATTATAAATGCAAAAATGAACATTTTATAATTACATCATTTAAATGTAAGAAAGGTATTATTTAAATTACCCTTTTTCTCCTCATGTATAAGTGTCACTCAAATCACCTGAGAATCAAAAATACACTTTTTAAACATTCATTATTTGATAGAAAGTTAGGTTATCCTGTTATATAGCAAAATATACCAGGTACAGTTTCATGTTAATTAACGGTAACTTTTCATTAGAAAATGAAACTTCATTCATTTTGAGCCACAAACTAGCTAATCAACATGTTCAAATGGTTCAACATCATTAGAATGCAAAATGTGGGAACAAAAGTTGAGCTGTTTTTGATACTAACCCTATATTGTTGTGCCAGTTATCATAAAGCAGTAATGTGTATTCCAGCATCTACCTTACGTGTGTTTCTTCAGTACCCTCTGGTTGGTCACATCTACTCCTTAATTGCTTAGAAACTTGATTTTTTCAGATTTCACTCCAATGCAAATTTTTGGAGATTTAACTGACAGCAGAAAGCACTGCAGATGAAACCTCAAATGATTTCTGGTAAAGCTATCCAATTATGATAAATGCATATCATTCGGGACATGCCATACCATATTTGAAGAGGGCATCTGCTGTCTAATACATGGCTAGCCTAAATTAATTTAGTTCTGCTTAACTCAAAAACAGGCATGTTAAACTCAAATAAAGTACCACATTACCAAAGTAATACTCAAATAAAGTACCAAATAACCAAATTAATACCCAAAATACGTACAACATTTTAACAAAAGAAACTAAGAGAAGGGGCCAAATTTACTCTACCGTGGGTCTCGCTTACAGAACATAATTAAAATATAGTTAGAGTACTTTTTTTAGGGATTAGCCTATCAATGATAAAGCACTTTAAAAAATATTTTTTAATGCTTAAGAAATCCTGAAGATTTTAGTCCATCAACCTGTAAAATCATAAAAAGAACCATCACCATAAATATAAAAAAGACTCAGACTTCTTTCTTTTTGAAATCCTTAGGCTGGCTGGTCACAAGGAAAGAGTAAGTGGGCTGCCAGCAGCTGAAAAACCACCAGTTACAAATGTTTGCATCTAAAGGAAGATCTTCACCACATAATCTTCAGACGATCCCTTTAAATAACATGCATGCTTTGTATAGACAACAATTGTTCCATAGGATGGTCCCTTAAAATATCATCCTAAGAGCAAAAAGAAATAATTTGAGACGTTCTGTACATTCAGGTGACATCTATGCATGCTGGTGCAAATAGAATTCCAAAGTCTAACATCAAATAGTCCATTGGTTTGATGACCTTTTGGTCATAAAGTTTTGTTCTGCCTTACATCAGCCTCTCAGAAGCAGATTCAATAAATCTTCTCACTTTGATTGTTTTGAAAGTAAAACCTGGCATGACTAATATGTGTTTGTTCTGTACAGACTATGGGTGGTGGATGCGAATGAATTACTTTTGTAATGTAAAATAAGAACAGACATTAAAATGTACATTTCTGCAACAAAATAATGTTGGGTTGAAAGGGAAGATCCATAAATCAGCTTCTATACTTTTCTGTTATGTGCCTTGCCAATACAAGACTGTTATACATCGCCTTTTCTGCTCATGCGATCTACTGTGGTCACCTTTGTGGACAGTAGAGATGGCCTTATATAGAATAGGCCTATAAACAGTAATCATTACATGTACATTATAGAACACTTATGCAAGAACATTCTGTATGTGTAGGTTGCCATTACTGTTTTTACTAAAAATACTTGTAGTCTGGCTGCCATGTTGCTTTAGTCAGTTGGGGTGTCATTGATCCAAAACAAATATTTATATCAGTAGCTCTGACTGTGTACTTGTTCTGGGTATGTAAACTAGACAGTACTGAAACCAGAAAAAAATAATTTTATTATATAAATACTGTATACTGTATATATATATATATATATATATATATATATATAGTATCTCACAAAAGTGGGTACACCCCTCACATTTTTGTAAATATTTTATTATATCTTTTTATGTGACAACATTGAAGAAATGACACTTTGCTACGATGTAAAGTAGTGAGTGTACAGCTTGTATAACAGTGTAAATTTTCTGTCCCCTCAAAATAACTCAAGACACAGCCATTAATGTCTAAACTGCTGGCAACAAAAGTGAGTACACCCCTAAGTGAAAATGTCCAAATTGGGCCTAAAGTGTCTGTAACGAGTCCCTTGCTCGCTCGGTTCCACTCTCCCGACACTCCTCGGCAGCTATTGAATCAGATTGCAACGTCTGATGGTTCGGTCATCCAATGCTCCGGGATTAAAACTACAGCTCTGTGCCGTTCTAACCCAGTTGTGATAGCTCAGAACAAACACCAGGCAGGCTGTATGTAAGTTCAAACAGGAATCTCCTTTATTGCAAAATACAGGCTTTTATACACTCAAAGTGGAGGTGCAGACCTCCTGCTCATATTACTCTAACAATACAGATGTAACCTAATTAACCTAATTAACATGAGCTAATTAACTAATCCCTTTAGACAGCCTAGATGACTCAGACATGACCGTTAGGCCAGACTGGCCATCTTGTAGTTCAGAAAATCCAATCAACATTATCACAATCAACATAGACTCTTCTTCACACAATAGCAGAGTTAATTAACACAAATAACAATGGGGATCTAATGACTCTTAGATCCCATAGTAGACTTATTTACAATACACATTTTAGCAGACAATAGACAGACAGGTGTTGGAATTTACATCAGCATCTCCTAACAGTATCTGTACCAGCATTATGAATCAGCCACTATTCCAATATGGCAAATCCAGGGTCCCCAGAGTCTGTGTGTCCTGGGTGACCAGGACCCGAATCCACAGTAATACCACCTCAAGGGTCCCCAGGCATACAGCTCACAAAGAGCACCGTTCCCCCAAATGCAAGGGCCCCCGATCGATCGGCAAGAGGCTAGCATACAGTCCCCTCCAAAAGTCTCTTTCCCGGCTAGGTCTGTCACAGTGTCAATATTTTGTGTGGCCACCATTATTTTTTAGCACTGTCTTAACCCTCTTTGGCATGGAGTTCACCAGAGCTTCATAGGTTTCCACTGTAGTCCTCTTCCACTCCTCCATGAGGACATCGCGGAGCTGGTGGATGTTTGAGACCTTGCACTCCTCCACCTTCTTTTTGAGGATGCCCCACAGATGCTCAATAGGCCTTAGGTCTGGAGACAAGCTTCATCTTTTACCCTGTGTGTTTGGGGTCATTATCATGTTTGAATACTGCCCTGCGGCCCAGTCCCTGAAGGGAGGGGATCATGCTCTGCTTTAGTATGTCACAGTACATGTTGGCATTCATGGTCCCCTCAATGAACTGTAGCTCCCCAGTGCCAGCAGCACTCATGCAGTCCCAGACCATGACACTCCCACTACCATGCTTGACTGTAGGCAAGACACACTTGTCTTTGTACTCCTCACCTGGTTGCCGCCACACACGCTTGACACATTTGAACCAAATAAGTTTATCTTGGTCTCATCAGACCACAGGACATGGTTCCAGTAATCCATGTCCTTAGTCGGCTTTTCTTCAGCAAACTGGGCTTTCTTGTGCATCATCTTTATAAAAGAATTCCTTCTGCAACGACAGTGATGCAGACCAATTTGATGCAGTGTGCGGCGTATGGTCTGAGCACTGACAGGCTGACCCCCAACCTTTCAACCTCTGCAGCAGTGCTGACAGCACTCATACATCTATTTCCCAAAGACAACCTCTGGATATGACGCTGAGCACGTACACTCAACTTCTTTGGTCGACCATGGCGAGGCCTGTTCTGATTGGAACCTGTCCTGCTAAACCTCTGTATGGTTTTGGCCACCATGCTGCAGCTCAGTTTCAGGGTCTTGGCAATCTTCTTATAGCCTAGGCCATCTTTATGTAGAGCGACAATTCTTCTTTTTAGATCCTCAGAGAGTTCTTTTCCATGAGGTGCCATGTTGAACTTTCAGTGACCAGTATGAGAGAGTGAGAGCGATAACACCAAATTTAACACACTTGCTCCCCATTCACACCTGAGACCTTTAAACACTAACGAGTCACATGGCTGTGTTGAATTATTTTGAGGGGACAGCAAATTTACACTGTCATACAAGCTGTACACTCACTACTTCACATTGTAGCAAAGTGTAATTTCTTCAGTGTCCTCACATGAAAAGATATAATAAAATATTTACAAAAAATGTGAGGGGTGTACTCACTTTTGTGAGATACTGTATATATATTACAGTATACACTACCTCTCTGCTGACAGGGATCTGAAAAATGTCCTCCACCTGTGTATGTCACATTACATTTTTGACTGAGACTATCACAGGATTTGTTTGATTTAATCGGGATAATGTCTTGGTTCTTTGAGTGTTGCACTACATCATTTTGTGACACTGCTGGAGTTTGATTGATCTATTCAGAGTATCTTCATGCATTTGCAAGTTTTGTAGTATATCATTTTGTGACACTGTCAGAGCTTGATTGACCTAATTAACTGTTCATATCAAGCAGATTATTTATATTATTACACAGTATTATTGATATCTCTTTAGCGACAAGAAAGAAAAAAAATGTCAGAATGCTAGACACATTCTTCTGTCAAGCTTACATATAAACACTTAATTTGTGTTGACTGCAATTAATAACAATTACATTAATTATATTAAAATATGATTCTGCCATGCAGAACTTGAAACACAAATGTATTGTAAATATTTGTGTGCCAAAATAATGAAAGTGTGCATTAAAAGGTAGCTATTTATTCATGTTACCATGGCATATGTACCACTTTGGTAGCGCGTTAAATGGTGGACTTAATGCCCAATTCCAGAAAATTAAAAAAGGAAGTGTCTGAAGAAAAAAGTTACGGCTCTTCCTCTGTGTTGTCTGCAGTAATTACTTTTGGCCATTACATGTTATCATTTAGGACTGCCCATCACTACAGGATACCCAAAGATGAATCCTATGTGTCATGTGATTGATATAAACAAATTTGGAGATGAGTAGAATAAAAATATCAAAACCAAGGGAACCTTTGGGAAAAAGCCACTTAAAGGGTAGCCTAAAACCCAGAGCTGGGCATAATGGAAAATCAGGGACATCCATTGTTTAAAATGATGTTTTTATTCTTTTTATGTTTTTCAAAGTGAGTGGTGGCATTTGGTTCACAAGCTGGCAGCCCTGGTGCTCAGTGCCTGGTCCTAGGATTGTTTTGTACTGTGTGCATCGATGATGCCAGGAAGTACCAGGACTGAAACATCTGTGCAGAAAAAGCTCAATTACAGAGAAAAATTGTAATAGGTGTTCAAAGATAACTATGAGTTTTAATGTAATGTCTCATGATTTAAAACTGTCAAGATGTACAGTATGTATTGATAAACCTAACTATTTTTTTATTTTAGTTATTATAGTTATGAATAGGGTAAAACTCAGGCATGTTCAGACATAAGCTAGTGCCTGCATGAGCTATCCTGCCAGGTAGCTATCACTACAGACAGCCAATCAAAAGCAGCCCAGGCATTTCCCACCCTGCATCCGCATGTATCCAAGGGGCGTGTATATGTGCTCCTGTGTGGCAGGGAATGCCTCAGCCTCCTATGATTTGCCTGCAGTGATAACTACCTGGAGGGATAGCTCATTATGTTCAAACTCATGACCAAACATGCCTGAGCTAATCCCTGGTTATGAACTATTATACATATTATTATTATACCTGTGCCATTTCAATAGTTCTCAGCTGCTGCAGCAAACACTAACCGTATCACAATCTATACACTCAATATTGCAGTGAACGTGTGGTATAAAACTTTAATGATGATAAATACAGGGAATATTCAATTAAATGAAAAAGAAGGACTTGGTGAATGGTAAATTTAAAATAAAAGAGTGGTGCCTGAATTATAAGTATAGATGATATAGACAGTGCCTCCAGCTGATTACGGCAATTAATAAATATCTTAATAACAATACGAATTCTGTTCAGACACCCAATAGTGTACCACAACAATTTCCTGAGTCCTTTAATCTATGGTGATTTCTTACCAATGTATAAATATCTCCCAATTAAATGAATAAGAAAATATAATTTATTAAAATACAAGTATAATTATACAATATCATACAAAACCGGAATTACTGGTGATTAATATTTCACACACATAATCAAAGACATCAATACAATAGGAAGGTAATTTCTTTTAACTTTCAAAGACCAAACATGGGACAGCTACAACCAACTATAAAAAGAGTGATTAACCATGCTTTCAAATATTAAAATAAGAACCCTGAATACTCTTAAGACAATTTCTGACTCTCCGCGGCCAGAGAAGAGAAAGGAATGTATCTTGAAGAGCAAAAAGAAAAATGCTACTAAAATTTTAACTTCAAATAGACCTGTTAAATTAGGTTGGACAATAAACAATTTCCCTGGGACACCACAATAGCCAATTTAACTGCAATACAGATCTATACCCAATTTACCCATACACAATTTCAACATATAACATAGACAGATTATGTAGGAAACTTTAGTAAATAAATTGCCCTGCACACTGTAAATAATAATATCAAAACACAAACAGTAAAAATACAATGCCTATAGTTTTGGGAGCAAAAAGATTAATTGATATATTTAGTCTGTATCTCACCACTGCTTTAAAAGGGAACCTGTTCAGAGTATTGAAAGTATAATTGGTTAGTTCCAGCAGCAAAGTCCAGTGATATGGGGAGTGGTCAACTGGCAGTAGGCTTTTCAATCATCCAGCAAGTGGGTGTGTGGTTCTGTACTGAGAATAATGTGTGTCTCTCTTTTATGGGGTTAAGTACGATTGTTTCAAATTGTACCTCCCCCTTCATGTTTACTATCTCATGATTGGTTGGTCCAAAAATTGGGCGGTAACTGTTCATTTCTTATCTGCCTACCAATGGTCATTGCAGTTTTATAATAGGAATTTTGATTGTCCTATAATTGCATCTGGTATTATTATGAACTGTATTTTAATATGTTTCATATTACAATGATCTGGTGATTGCCTGACTTCATAACACTTTGGTTCGCCATCCCCATATCGTGCCCCTTGATGGTTATAAGAAATTGAGACACTTAGTAAATATATTGTGACTGTTATATATTCATGGGACAAAACAAATAGACCCTTTCCCCCCTCATAATAATTGTGCTAAAGTTCTTTTACAATATGTGGATTACTTCTGGCATACATTGATTCTTGTATATAGCAGCATAGTAATTTAATATATATATTTTGTAGTTCTGTTTTAAACTTGTAATTGGGTGTTATTTGGTGTATAATTAAATGAGTAACTCTACCATTGTTCTGGGCAAAAGCTAAGTCAACATTGTATTTATCTGGGAGGGATAGCTTCATCCTTGGAACAATGAGGGTAGGCAATGGATATCTATTAGTGTTGCACCTGTATAAAAGGGGTTATCATCCATAACCTTACAGACCAAGTAAACAGACGATCTGTCTTCACACTAAACGAACATGATATCTGGGAGTGAGTCAGGTCATCTCTGGTTGATGTTGACTGAAACCATTGTCCTGGCCTCTGCTCTGTACACAAGGGAGTTTGCATACAAATTTTCTCCCCTCCCACCTATGGAGATAGTTCAATCAACTTTTTCCTTTTCTCTGGGGAAAACCCACCTTGTCTTGAGTCTTACTGATTGTGTATTTTATGATTTATTACATTTTTTTAAATAAATTAATTAACCTATAATATTTCATATATGTACAATACAGTATGTGCTCAGTACAAAGTGCCTAGTTCTATATATTTATATTGTGCAACTTCTACTCATGCATGAACTCTTAAATATTTCTACAATACATAAATTCATTACCCAGGTAATGTTCAGAAAGTGTCCAGTGCATATTCAATAAAGTTCATTAAATAAATAAATAAATAAATAAATAAATAAAAGTACTCTGTGTCAATTCTTTGCAAAAAGCACTATGTGCTCTTCTCCAAATGAATGCTCCAGTTACATTATGAACTATTATAGTTTTGGCTAAGGAATTAGTTGTTGGATTATTGTAGGAAACTGGTTTGTAACTCTTATGCCGCGTAGACACGGTCGGACTTTTCGTCTACAAAAGTCCGACGGACGCCGACGGACCAAAGCTGGCTGACAATCCGATCGTGTGTGGGCTTCCCCGGACTTTCAGTGGACTTTTGCAGCCGCAAATCGGACGGACTTTAGATTTGAAACATGCTTCAAATCTTTACGTCGTAACTACGCCGGACCCAGAAATCCGCTCGTCTGTATGCTAGTCCAATGGACAAAAACCCACGCTAGAGCAGCTATTGGCTACTGGCTATCAACTTCCTTATTTTAGTCCGATGTACGTCATCACGTATGAATCCGTCGGACTTTTGTGTGATCGTATGTAGGCAAGTCAGTTCGTTAGAAAGTCTGCCGCAAGTCCGCCAAAAGTCCGTCGAAAGTCTGTCAGACGGGCTGTCGGACTTTTGTAGCCAAAAAGTTCGACCGTGTGTACGCGGCATAATGCTTTGAAGTAAAGTGAGAAATCCCTTTTACTATGGGAATTGCTATCTGAAGTGAGATTAATGGGAACTGTCACGGTTGGGGGTCAGGCTCAGAGACCAGAAGCTATAAAGAGGCTTCCACTGACAAGCTGAATAAGTACACAGGCAGGTCACCCTGGTGGATGGCGCGGGCTCATATGAGGTGCAGGGGTCTCAGCACTAATCAATATTCACCAAAGCTCCTGATTTTGGTGGAGATGGGTTTTGCTGCATCTTAGTCGCAGGTCTTCAGGATCCCCCCCCCCTGAGGTGAGCAAGCTGGGGTATAGTAGTAAATATAGCAGGTAGGGATCAAGCAGAAGCATAGTTAGTAAACAAGCCAAAGGTCGATAATGGTTGCAGATTGGTATTAAGCGGACACGTAGTCAAGGAACAAGCTGGTAAGGAGTGGTAGTGGAGATAAGGACAGCTGCAGGTACACTGCATCAGGATCAAGGAGTTTCAAGTTCAACAGAAATAATGTACAATGCAAGATTATCTAAGGGATCAGACATTGTGCAGCATCTCAGGTGGCCCAGCAAGAAGAGCTACTGTCAGACGCAGCAGAGGTCTTGGGTTCAGATTCCAGTCCTAACAGGAACTATAGGGGGGCTGACAAAATTTTGGACAAATTTTTTGTTGACACGTGTGAACTTGAACACTTAGCAGTAGTTATTGTAGTTATTCTAGCTATGTACAGGCATACCCCACTTTTAAGTACACAATGGGGTTTATTTACTAAAGCCGGAAAGTGCAAAATCAGGCTCACTTCTGCGTAGAAACCAATGAGCTTCCAGGTTTTATTACCAAAGCTTAACTGAACATGCTTGGGTAACGATGCTCATTAGTTTCTATGCAGAAGTGAGCCTGATTTTGCACTTTCCAGCTTTAGTAAATAAACCCTATTGCGTACTTAAACGTGGGGTATGCCTGTAGTATATATTGAGAAGGGTTGAAATGGCACTTTACCATAATTTTGTAAAAAATGTGTAATATTCATCTGTATTAGATTATTATTTACTATTTTACTTTGAGGACCTGTATATCAACATACTAGGATTGATATAATGGACATTGTGCTAACTTATCTGCACTTGGCCATCTTACATATACAGTATGTATCTATGCACACAATCATGGCAAAACTGTCCAAGTCTGTTAAGAACCACTATTGTGAAACAGCAACATCTTTTATAATAAATGGGATTACATTACTTTACCCAAGTTAGGAATTCCAGGACATATTTATTTTACACTTATGACTTGCTTAGAGGTCATAAACAGATCTGTTGTGCATTTTAGACTTGATACTATAAACCCAGAAAAAAAAAATGGATCCAAGCTCTACCTCTCACCCCTTGTTTAAAACATGTCAATTGGCCTGTTAAAAAGTACTGAAAATCTTTATTTCTCATTGTAAAAAATATACACATTTTCTTAATAGACAAACAAATAAACAGACTTGGTTAAAAACAACCAGCTGCCTTTACTCCACCTAACTGGCTAATTATGATTAGTATAATTATATAACCTGATATGCATATCAGATATATCCTGAACACTATTACTATTATTATTATACAGTATTTATATAGCGCCAACAGTTTGTGTAGTGCTTTACAACATGAGGGCAGACAGTACAGTTACAATACAATTTAATACAGGAGGAATCAGAGGGCCCTGCTCGTTAAAGATTACAATCTAGAAGGGAAGGTCAGGTGAAACAGAAGGTAATAACTGTGGGTAGGGATGAGCCAAACACCCCCCGGTTCGGTTCGCACCAGAACCTGGGAACGGACCGAAAATTTGCACGAACGTTAGAACCCCATTGATGTCTATGGGACTCGAATGTTTGAAATCAAAAGTGCTCATTTTAAAGGCTAATTTTCATGGTATTGTCCTAAAAAGAGTTTGGGGACCCGGGTCCTGCCCCAGGGGACATGTATCAATGCAAAAAAAACTTTTAAAAACAGCCGTTTTTTCGGGAGCAGTGATTTTAATGATGCTTAAAGTAAAAAAAAAATGTATTACTGGAGGCTTAATTATTATTTTGCATGTGGAGTTCATCAACCACTGGGAGGGGATTTTCCCCATAAACATCACGGACCAACATCATTGTTCCTGCTATGTGGACCGCATCCCAGAGGATACATTTAAGCATATTTGGTATGCCGCTAAGGTGAGAGTTCTGGGAGCACATAGCGGTGGTTTGATTATCACGAAAGTCACAAGATCATCTATCAACTTTTGGTTGCTTTTCTTCTTATTTGAACTTTATTTATCAGCACTTTATTCACCTTATATTATCACTATTGGACTATTTGATTATTCACTGATTTGATATTGTACATTGGATTTTATCTATTTACACATTATTATTTTCATCAAGATTACTTCCACATATGTATTATATAATACTAATATTGGAGATTTCACATCACATATTTTTTAGTGTCTATATATGTTAGAGGTGTTGTGCAGGATCACATGCACATATTATTTATTTAAGTGTGCAATATTTTGAGTTTTTTCTAGTGAGTGGTGTTCACTATTTTGATTTTGCAGCAACATCATCATTTAGTTTTCACTTATTTTATTATTGGTATAGTAGCGCAGAAGTCTTTCTACGGAATTATTATTGTACCTATTCACTCATTCACTTTTGCAGCCACTATGGAAGTTTTCACTTTTATGGAACACAGAAATGTTAATCTAGATGCGATTTTTTCCACACAAACTAAAACTAATAGCGCTTTAGAAACTCTAGCTCGCAGATTGGGTCATACAATGGAGAAAAAAATTAGTTTGTGGTGGGATACAAACATTTTTGAACATTATTTAAGAGAGAACATAGTCCCTAGAAGACTGAGATGGGAACTACCCCCAAATGATGGCCTCTTGGATAAAGAATCCATTGATGAATGGTATGGATTCTTTAATGAGAAAAGTATTGAAGGCCTAAGATTCCTCTTAGACAGAATACATAGGAAAATGAAGATTATAGATCAACAAATAGAGGAACTAAAGTCCAAATTGGAACCACATAAAGAATCTGCAGAATTCAAAAGACTAGCAAACCAACTGAACAAGGATCTCATGGCGAAAGATCTAGAGACACAACAAAGAAAGATGAAAAAATACCAGAGAGATGTCACAGACTACAAGACTGACCAAGTGTTCAAATGACAAAACAAACTGGAAGAACCAGTCCCGACTTCAGCATACTCAACACCAGAGAGAGAGGTAAGAATTCATGAACCTCAAGCTAGCACATCACAACAATTAACACCGCACAATGGATATAATAGGGAAACATATCCACATACCCCCAAACCGTATCAAGAACACCAGAACTATCAGACCTATGGACACCAAACCCCTAGAAACACTTGGAAAAAACCCTTCAAGAAACCTTTTTAAAAAACCTCACTATAATACGGGGTACAATCAAAGACCCTATAATGATAGACCATATAATGAAGGCACATATAGAGAGAATAGAGAACCACCTTATTATAACCAACAAGGGAGATATGAAAGAAGTCCAGTACCTATATCCAATAGGTTTGAACCGATTAGAAACTATATCGACTCCAATTCCTACTATCGTCAACCTCATTATGAACAAGAAACACACAGGTCTGATTTTTTAGACAGAGGTCGGAGGGAACCATCACCAAGGAGGAAACAAGACTACATATACCGATCTCCAAGAAAACCCCCACAAGAACCCCAATACTCCCCAAAAAGACGACAACAGGAAGAAAAAAACAGAAGAACTCCAGAACGAAGAGGGGATGCCGAGCGGGAAAGAGATTCCAAAAGAAAAAGGGAATAATCGGTGAAGGGATGTTCAATCTGAGTGGCCAAATTTTGAACACGGAAGAATTGGCTGTATTAGACAAAGGTCTAAAATATGCTCCTACCAAAAATCTTGACAAATTTGAAACGTACATCGGAATAAGGAAATATGTAAGGAAAATTAATATTAAGAAGGCAATCCTAAGTAATCCACAGACTAGACAAACTACAAGTTCATATGATCCACAATTGGTGGAACACAGCAAATTGCGAAACAAGTCTCTTTACAACCCTCAGATACATGATAGCCAACATATTGAAGTCTTTAAAAATCTAATATTAAAGGATTTGGACCATTTGAAGATCAAGAAAGTAAATGACCCTATACACATCAAAAAAGGCATACGATCTTTGATTAATAGGAAAGATTTGTTAATAAGACCAGCAGACAAGGGAGGAGGAGTGGTCATCCAGAGCAAATCAAAATATCAGGAAGAAATTAAATGTCAACTTGAAGATTCAACTACATATCAAAAATTGTTAGGTAATCCTACTACGAAATACAGAAAGGAGCTTGAAAAGGTTGTGCACTTAGGAGTAAAGAAAGATATATTGAATGCTAAAGAAACAAGATACCTGGTCCCAGACTCATGTAGAATTCCAGTGATTTACACTGTTCCTAAAATACATAAAGATCAAGAGAACCCTCCAGGAAGACCCATTGTCAATGGGATTAATTCCTTGACATTGAGGATGGGCCAATACATCGATAATTTTATTCAACCAGCTATTCAACACACAACATCATATGTACGAGACACTAAACATGTTCTACAATCACTGGAAGATGTGCCAGTCCTAGAGGGAAGGACTTTATTGGCAACTGTGGATGTCTCATCCCTTTACACAATTATTAAACACCACCAGGCTTGTGAAGCCACTAAATGGTCCTTGAGAAAATATAGTACATTAAAATGTACACAAAGAAGATTCCTCATTAAATGCTTAGAATTTTCCCTAAAAAACAACTATTTTTGGCATGACCAAACCTACTACAAGCAAACAACTGGCATAGCCATGGGTGCTAAATTTGCCCCCAGTGTGGCTAATGCCTTTATGGCCCAATGGGAGGATGAAACAGTACATAAATATCCGCCCTGCGAACTAGGATTATTTAAAAGATTTATTGATGATGTCCTAATAGTATGGAACGGTAATAAGGAATCACTGGAACAATTTCTATGCAACTTAAATTGCAATGACAGAAACATACATCTGACCTGGCAAATTGAGGCGAAAAAGATTGAATTTCCAGATCTGGAAATAATTATTGATGAAGATTCATTAATAACTAAAACACACTTCAAAGAAGTATCAAGAAATAGCTATTTACCTATTACAAGCTGTCACCATAAACCTTGGTTATTTAACATCCCAAAGGGACAGCTGGTGAGAATCAGATGCAACTGCACTAAAGATTCAGACTACGTGACTCAAGCTAACCTGATTGGAAAAAGGTTTGTGACGAAAGGCTACTCAGAAGAACTAATTAGAAAACAGATTCAATCCGTTCAAACAATGGACAGGAAGCAAATGATACATGCACCCAAGAAAGCACAATCAAACTCAGATATAACAAGCCTAGTTCTGGATTTTAATGTCCAATTTAAGTATATAGAAAAAAATCATTAGAAGGCATTGGCATATTTTAAAAGGAGATAAACATCTACATAAAATTTTACCTGACAAACCAGTAATTATTTATAAAAGACTTAAAGTAAGGATTAAAGAACATATTGAAAATATTGTAAAAGGCTTCCCGAAACATAATGTATCCAATTATTTTTCTTTAGTGCATAATAAAGACCCTACAGGACTACTATTTTGGGGGATTGAAAGATACAATAGATTATGGAGAGGGGATCACAAAATCAGAACCCTCAGTCAGAAAGAGTCCAAACGGATACATAAAATAAGGACACTTGCACCAGAGGGGTTAAACATAGAATTTGATTTGAATTGCTTTATTTGTGACTATTAATTTATTCCATATGAACAATCGATGTAAACCTCTTATTTCATTTCCATTGTGCAGATTATCGATTCAATTTTTATCCTTCCCTTTTTTTCTTAGTGATAGATATACATATATATCTGCGCTTTAATTTTAAATGATTTTATACTCTATTTTTACCGTTCCCGTTTTTTACATATTTACCTATAAGCAGGTATCATATGGTTGGACCAATCTATATGTTTTACATTTACATTTAGAATATAATTTTAAAGCTTATATGAAATAACCAGTTCTTGGATTGTTTTATACTTTTAATTTGCCATGGGTCGAAACCATACATGTAGTGTTTAACATTCACGAAACCATTGGATGTATGATGCGATCTCACCCCTTGATTTAATCTGGCGGCGCGCGGCTTCACCTACGGGGTAGCACTTTCCCATTTTAACTTTTTGATTGTCAATAAACTTTATTCACAATGCCATGTTGCTTTTATCTCATGGATAATGGACGCCGCCTAAACAACACTTGGTCTACAACAAAATGGCGATTTTATCACTTCCTGTCCCAACCATATAAATAAACAGATGTACCAACCAATCCGGTTCCCTGAGGAAGTCATGTGATATGACGTAATGCGTAGGACGTAACCGGAAATACACAGCGCAGACCGGAAGTGACGTATCAGTATCGTTGTCACGCTGTTTCCTAGTTTATGTTTGGCGCATTCTATTTTACTGCAGTGTAAGCGGCTATTTTTAATAAATCTATTTGCAATTACGTTTTTACCCTATTGGAGGCTTAATTATTATTTTTGCATGTGGAGTTCATCAACCACTGGGAGGGGATTTTCTCCATAAACATCACGGACCAACATCATTGTTCCTGCTACGTGGACCGCATCCCAGAGGATACATTTAGGCATATTTGGTATACCGCTAAGGTGAGAGTTCTGGGAGCACATAGCGGTGGTGTGATTATCACGAAAGTCACAAGATCATCTATCAACTTTTGGTTGCTTTTCTTCTTATTTGAACTTTATTTATCAGCACTTTATTCACCTTATATTATCACTATTGGACTATTTGATTATTCACTGATTTGATATTGTACATTGGATTTTATCTATTTACACATTATTATTTTCATCAAGATTACTTCCACATATGTATTATATACTACTAATATTGGAGATTTCACATCACATATTATTTATTGTCTATATATGTTAGAGGTGTTGCGCAGGATCACATGCACATATTATCTTATTATTATCATATTATCTATCATATTATTTAAGTGCGCAATATTTTGAGTTTTTTCTAGTGAGTGGTGTTCACTATTTTGATTTTGCAGCAACATCAACATTTAGTTTTCACTTATTTTATTATTGGTATAGTAGCGCAGAAGTCTTTCTGCGGAAAAAAAAAGTGAAATATTCCTTTAAATATCGTACCTGGGGGGTGTCTTTAGTATGCCTGTAAAGTGGCACGTGTTTCCCGTGCTTAGAACAGTCCCTGCACAAAATTAAATTTTTAAAGGAAAAAAGTCATTTAAAACTGCTTGCAGCTTTAATGTAATGTCGGGTCCTGGCAATATGGATGAAAATCAGTGGGTCCTGTATGGATATTAGAGGGAACCCCGCACTAGGGATGAGCTTCGAGTTCGAGTTGAACTCATGTTCGACTCGGGGCGTGGTCTCGATATGCAACGGTGAAGACGTGTTTTCCCTGAGCTCCGGTGGCGGCACCACTTATAACTATTAATACCCAGGTATCCACCCTGCATCAACCTCAGGCACTATGGGAAAAAGGAACCCCGTCAGGCTCCATTAAGCGGTATCTTGCCACGGAAACGGAGGACACTCTCAGCATGGATGGACTAGGCAGCTCGCCACGCGGCCCGAGCTCCTCCTCCCGCCATAGACCTGCAACCAGGAGACACTCTCCAGCGGTATCGGCCTGCTCGGAAGGAGAGGAAAGTACCTCCAGGAACTCAGAGGTCGCGGCTTTGGTCAGTGACCTCCCTACTAAAACAGAGCTAGCCTCTTTATTCTCTAGCCTGGAACGCTCCATTAAGAAGGAGCTCTCAGCTGTCCGATCAGATCTAACACACGTGTTGGAACGTGTAGGGGAGTCGGAGCTATGCCTCGATCGCCACGCGGCCGCTATACGATCTCTACAGGCGACCACCTGCAACCTCACCATCTCGCATCGAATGGCTCTGTATAAGATTGAAGATCAAGAGAACCACAATCGGCGGAACAATATACGGATCAGAGGCCTGCCTGAGGCCACAGGTGATGATGACCTCCTACCTTCCCTCCGTGGCATATTTAACGGCCTACTAGGCCAGCCGGCAGACTTTCCCTTGAAAATTGACAGGGCACATAGAGCTCTAAGGCCACGCAATCTGGCCTCTGACATCCCACGGGACGTAATCTGCAGGTTGCATTATTTTGAGGAAAAGGAGAGAATCATGAAGAAAGCCCGGGAAAAAACACCATTGGATTTTGATGGCGCATCCCTGCTGTTTTTTCCGGACCTGGCCAGAGAGACACTAGGGCTCACTGAGCAGCTGCGCATAGCCTCCATTAACTATCATTGGGGCTTTCCCTCAGCCCTTATAGCCCATAAAGACGGCAAGACAGCAACCCTTCGCTTTCCGGAGGACCTAGGAAAATTTTGCTCAGAGCTCAACATCACACCACCGGATCTCCCAGGATGGCAAGAATCCATTCCCTCCCTCAGTATCCCTCCGGAACCACGCTGGCAAAAAGTTCAGCACAAACGTAGATCTGGCTCCCCCGGTGCTTCTTCACAATTTGGGTGACTGCAGCTCTAAATATCATCTAACGCGACCCAGGAGACTCCTCATATGCATAACACTTGCAAGTATACCGTTCTAGATTAAGCTTAGCTTCCACCTTCTACATAACTGTGGAACAATCGTTGTTTTATTTTTATGCTTACAGATTGTTTTACTGAGGTGTTAAAATATAGAAGGCGCTCTCCTACCTTATATGTTAGAATTTCCCCTAGTTAGCTATCTAGTTGTTTTTTTTTTCTTTTTCCTTTTTTGTTTTAAGTACATATCTGTATTTAAAAATGGGGGAAGAAACTGTTAGAGAGGGAGGAGGGTAGGTAGGAGACGAAGTGGGGAGAGAAATCTCCTGGCTTGCTCAACTGGGTTGCTTTCGTATTTTTTTTTTTATTTAGTTGTCTTTTTCTTTGTTAATGGTTTTCTCTTTTTTTACTGGGTATATATAACATCTCTTGTAAGACAAGGTGCCGCGCCTGGGGTAATGGGACGATGCGTGCGCAATTATGTTCGCGCTCTGTCTATCGACCCTGGAGTTGGGGCCGTGCCCTCGGGGGGGCCGGGGGGCCCGTTGTCCTCGGATTCCTGCTCCCCTTGGGGGTGGGGGTGGGGGGATTGCGGGCCCACGGCTTGTCCCACCTAGGCACAATAGACTTATGTCCTTAACCACCTTTTTCAACGGTGGCTTTTGGTTGTGCTAAACATGATTATTAACACTTTTTTTTACTTTCTGTCTTTTGTTCATCTTCTTTTCTTTTCTCCCTTCCCTTCCCTCCTTTGTCCTCCCCTGCCGTCTGCCTCGGATTGCTTGGATGTGGAGAGTGCACTGAACGAGTGTTCCCTGTCGTAGTCAATGGCCAAGCTTAATTTGATATCACTTAATATCCGCGGTTTATATGCACCAGGTAAGAGACATAACCTATTTCGAGAGCTGGATCGTCTGCGGGCGGACATTGTCTTCCTGCAGGAGACCCACCTCACACACACTACTAAGGTCAGACTATTCTCTCCAAATTACCCTACGTGGTATTACAGCTTGGCTGATGTACATAGATCGAAAGGGGTGGCCAGTGGAATCCGCAGGGATACTCTGTTTAAAGTTGACTCCATGGTTAGTGATCCTTTGGGACACTTTTTATTCATAAGAGGCAACCTGGGCAGCATGCCGTGCACCTTAGCTACGCTATATGCCCCCAATCGAGATCAGGTTACCTTCCTGACTAGCACTCTTAAGAAACTAATGGAGTTTGCTCAGGGATGTGTTCTCCTCTCAGGAGACTTTAATGTTCCTCTTGAACCTTTAATGGACACATCTCTTGGCAAATCCTGCATCTCACATGCGCGTTTAACGTTTATACGTAAACGTCTGCATGACGCTCAGATGATGGATGTCTGGAGAATCCTACACCCTCAGATGAGAGATTATACGCACTTTTCAAGCTTACATCATTCATATTCGCATATCGACTATTTTTTTATAAGTCACCATCACCTTTCTCTGATAATAGACTCATATATTGATACATCTACTCTCTCTGACCATGCTCTGATAGTACTTAAAATACAGGTCCCCTCTATCCCACATAAAAAAACAAATTGGAAACTAAATGACAATTTACTGACAGAAGACATCGACAAAACAACGCTTGCAAAAGATCTGAGATATTATTTTCAGGAAAATGCTTGCCCTGATATTTCTTCGGGAACAATATGGGAGGCCCATAAGGCCTTCATTCGTGGGAAATTTATCGAGTTAGGCACTAGGAAAAAAAAAGAGCGAACGAGTCAGCAACTAGACCTTATCCGAGATATAAAAGCCCTTGAGTGACAGCATAAATTAAGCCTGTCAAAGTCTGTGTTAGTAGAATTAACTAGCAAGCGGGCAGATTTAAATAATCTTCTCCATGCTGCACAAAAACAACAATTTCGCATAATTGCTCACCGTATGTACGAATGGGGCAATAAACCTGGTAGGTTGCTGGCTCGTTCCCTCCAACAAAAAAAGGCCGCAAATTTTATACCTAAAATTAAAACCAAAACAGCTGAGATAGTGCATCACACACCTGCTATAGCCGCAGAATTTAGAAAGTTTTATCAACATTTATATAATGTACATCATCATATCCCTGATCAGGAGTCCCACAGCCGCCTTATACAAGATTACCTGCAACAAGCCGCTCTTCCTAAATTGCCGGAAGATATTTTAGCTACCCTAGACGGGGAATTTATCACTGAAGAGCTTCCTAAAGCTCTTAAGACTATGGCCACTGGCAAGGCTCCAGGCCCAGACGGCCTAACAGTCACATACTACTGTTTATTTGCTGAGATTTTACTCCCGAACCTAGTTAAATACGCCAACTCAATTTCCTCGGGGGACTCCTTTAGGCCAGAAACCCTGCATGCCCACATCACTGTTATCCCGAAGACAGGAAAAGATCCAAGCGTTTGTGGTAGCTATCGCCCCATCTCCCTTTTGAATTTAGACGCTAAACTTTACACAAAACTAATAGCAAATAGACTCCTCCCTCTAATACCAAAATGGGTCTCTTCGGAACAAACAGGCTTTATCCCCGGCAGGGAAGCCTGAGACAACTCCCTACGTACCCTCTCACTGATTGCACATGTTCGCAGTTCCTCCCAGCCCACCCTGTTGTTATCAACAGATGCTGAGAAAGCATTTGACAGGGTGGACTGGGAGTTCTTGCTAGCGACCTTATCCCATTTAGGTATCAGCCCCTCTCTTCTGAGTCAAATATCAGCCCTATATAACTATCCTACTGCACAATTGAGAATAAACGGTACTTTAAGTGAACCTTTTACCCTTCAAAATGGTACGCGTCAAGGCTGCCCTCTTTCACCTATTTTATTCGCCCTCTCACTTGAACCCTTCTTATCAACAATTCGACACAACCCAAACATCCATGGAATCACGATAGGCAATTTTGAACATAAATACGCCGCATATGCGGACGATATTTTATTCTATGTTCAGCAACCAATAATTACTCTGCCCAATTTGCTGCAAGCCTTTTACACCTATAACTAACCAGGTCTCAAATTTCCAGATCAATATGTCCAAATCTGAAATATTAAATATTTCAGTCCCCCAAGAGACTACTAACATTCTTCAGAAATCATTTCCATTTATTTGGCAGAGAAAAGCAATGAAATATCTCGGTATATTTCTGACCCCTAATGTATCATCCCTATTTCATGCTAATTTCATGCCCCTACCTAATACACTTAAATCAGACCTACAAAAATGGTCGCATCTCGCACACTCTTGGCTAGGGAAGATCAGTGTGATCAAGATGAACATACTGCCCAGGTTGCTCTTTTTGTTCCAGATGATACCTTTCCAAATTCCACCTGGGTTTTTTAAATGTGTAATGAAAATTATAAGCAGATATATTTGGAACAGACGTAACCCAAGAATTGCCAGATCAGTACTGTTTAGACCTAAGAAACTAGGAGGTTTAGCTTTGCCGGACATTAAGCGATATTATTTGGCAACAATTTTATCCAGGATTTCAGATTGGAAGTACAACAAGGAATCAAAACGCTGGGTGTCACTTAAGATGACATTAGGGGGGAATGATCTTTACAAGCTGGTATGGATTCCTGGGAAATTTCGATCACTACCTCCTACTACATCCCCACTTACTCGATCCACCCTGGCATGCTGGGACTTGTTACACAGATCTCAGAAGTGGCAATACAACTCCCCCATTATGCCTCTGACTGGGCACAACTACTTCCCACCAGGAAATATTGATCCCAGTCTTCACTCTTGGAACCTTGGGAACAATGTTCAGTTACACCAAGTCGTGGATGCCTCAAATATTATGCCGCTGTCATTGCTCACTTCAACGCCGTCCCCATCGCTAATGGATCAATGGAGGTATCTGCAATTAAAGGATTTTATTCAGTCCCTTCCAAAACCTCTACGCAATACATCTAACTTAACACCGATTGAATCAGCATTTGTGGGAGACTTGCCAGTAGAAAGACCTCTTTCTTACTTCTATCAAGCATTGGGTTCATTTTCCTCTGCCAACTACCCCACATTTCTTTATAACTGGGAGAGGGACTTGAACAAGAATCTGTCAGATCAGGAGAAGTCTTCTATCCTCTTGTTAACCCACTCAACCTCGATTGCCTCCAAAATCGCAGAGGTTAATTACAAATTACTGACCAGATGGCATTACACACCAGCAACCTTACACAAACTCTTTCCTCAAAAGTCACCACTATGCTGGCGTGGCTGTGAAGATATTGGATCGCACGCGCACATCTGGTGGTACTGTCCTCTGATAAGACCTTATTGGCTTACTATCTTTTATTGGATTAAGGAGATTCAGGGTTCTGAAGTCCCTAATGACCCGTGGTATGTCCTTCTACACTGTACAGGAGAATCAGCGGGATCATACAAAAAATCGATTACTCTGCATCTATTAAATGCCGCTAAAGTTCTCATCCCTAAGTTTTGGAAAACTACTAAGATACCTTCATTACGCCAATGGCTGAGGGAGGTAGATCACCTGTACTATATGGAGGACTTAACCTACTCCAGTAAAAAAAATTCTGAACTGAAGAAAAAAATGTGGTCCCGCTGGTTCACCTTTAAATACACAGCCGCTTATGCGGAAATTATGGGGTCAAGTTAAATATACAACATGTGTTGAGTTTTAACGCACAGTGGTCCTTCCTGAGGCAGACGGCAGCCCCTACCCATCCCCCCTTAATCCTCTACACTGCCTCTCTCTTTCTCTTCCTCTCTCTCTCTCTTCTCTTTTTTTTTTTTTCTTTTTTGTTCTTTACACCAATAATGTGGCAGGATTTAGTGATCTTGACTAGGGTCATTGCTTTTTCAGTCACTAGAGCTCTTAGGATAAAGTACTTAATATACTTAGATGACCCTTTTCCGAGATAGTATGATATTAACGCTGGAAGTATCTGTGTACATTATGATGTCTATATGTATGTTCTTCTTTCTGTAAACATCCTGTTTTTCAATAAAAACTTATTAAAAAAAAACAAAAAAAACCTCATGTTCGACTCGAACATCGGCTGTTCGCAAGTTCGCCGAACAGTGAACAATTTGGGGTCTTCGCGGCAAATTCGAATGCCACGGAACATCCTTTAAAAGTCTATGGGAGAAATCAAAAGTGCTAATTTTAAAGGCTTATATGCAAGTTATTGTCATAAAAAGTGTTTGGGGACCTGGATTCTGCCCCAGGGGACATGGATCAATGCAAAAAAAAGTTTTAAAAACGGCCATTTTTTCAGGAGCAGTGATTTTAATAATGCTTAAACTCAAACAATAAAAGTGTAATATCCCTTTAAATTTCGTAGCTGGGGGGTGTCTATAGTATGCTTGTTTCCCATGTTTAGAACGGTCTGACAGCAAAATGACATTTCAAAGGAAAAAAAGTCATTTAAAACTACTCGCAGCTATTGCATTGCCGGTCCGACAATACACATAAAAGTTCATTGATAAAAACGGCATGGGAATTCCCCACAGGGGAACCCCGAACCAAAATTTAAAAAAAAATGACGTTGGGGTCCCCCTAAATTCCATACCAGACCCTTCAGGTCTGGTATGGATTTTAAGGAGAAACTCGCGCCAAAATAAAAAAAACGGCGTGGGGTCCCCCCAAAAATCCATACCAGACCCTTATCCGAACACGCAACCTGGCAGGCTGCAGGAAAAGAGAGGTGGACGAGAGAGTGCCCCCCCCTCCTGAACCGTACCAGGCCACATGCCCTCAACATTGGGAGGGTGCTTTGGGGTAGCCCCCCAAAACACCTTGTCCCCATGTTGATGAGGACAAGGGCCTCATCCCCACAACCCAGGCCGGTGGTTGTGGGGGTTTGCGGGCGGGGGGCTTATCGGAATCTGGAAGCCCCCTTTAACAAGGGGACCCCCAGATTCCAACCCCCCCTGTGTGAAATGGTAAAGGGGTTCAAAAGTTCAAAAGTACCCCTACTATTTCACTAGAAAACTGTCAAAAATGTTAAAAATGACAAGAGACAGTTTTTGACAATCCCTTTATTTAAATGCTTCTTCTTTCTTCTATCTTCCTTCATCTTCTTCTGGTTCTTCTGGCTCTTTTGGTTCTTCCTCCGGCGTTCTTGTCCAGCATCTCCTCCGCGGTGTCTTCTATCTTCTTCTCCTCGGGCCGCTCTGCACCCATGACATGGGAGGAGGCTCCCGCTCTTCTCTTCATCTTCTTCTCTATCTTCTTCTCTTCTTCTCTTCTTCATCTTTTTCTCCGGGGCGCTCCGCATCCATGCTGGCATGGTGGGAGGCTCCCGCTGTGTGACGCGTCTCTGACGGTTCTTAAATAACGGGGGGCGGGGCCACTCGGTGACCCCGCCCTCTTCTGATGCACGGGACATGACGGGACTTCCCTGTGGCATTCCCCGTGACGTCACAGGGAAGTCCCGTCAAGTCACCGTGCGTCAGAGGTGCCCCTGGATGATGTGACTCTATCACGAAACACCGCGTAGGGCAGAGCGACGTGTTCTCGTCACCTCCCATTGCTGCTGTTGTTTCCAGAAGGACGGGCTGTCTGTGAGCTTCCGACCGGCGCTCCAGACTACACTACATGCCTACTATTGTCTACTAACATCAATGCTGTGGGTTGATGTCTGAGTACCTGTCAGTGTGAACATCTTTAGCCTGGCCCTGCAGTCTTTGATGTCCCATCTTGGTATAAGGTCTTTGATCCATTGGTCGTGGTTCGAAGTAGTATTAACAAACAGCTTTCTCTGATCCTCTGTAATGGGGGATCGTGAGTTTCTGGTAAGCGGCCAGTCTGATTTCACGGTGGTGGAGCAAGCACGCTTTTTTCTTCTCACAGCAAAAATGTATGTTTTTTGGAACATTTTTAAGATACTTTCATATCACCTGGGTGATTTATTTTTTATACATGGACTTTTTATTATCACTTTGAACATTTTATTTTTGGATTGATTATTCATTTGACATGTGTTTTGTATATTATGTATACACTAAAGGGGAACTCTTCACTTAGTTCTAAATATTTGGTTTGGTGATGATGTGTATGATCACCAATCTGTTTTAGTGCGATTCAACTCCCCTTTTTTTCTTATTTAATTTCACTGTGTTTGTGTCACATAGATGAATTGCGGCTATAATTGTTATTGTTTATGTAATTCACTGTAGCGCAGTTATTCCCCTCATTTTTCTTATCCCTTAAAGTGGGGGACTCCCACGTCATTTTTTTTTTTTTTAATTTTGGCCGGGGTTCCTCTTAATATCCATACCAGACCTGAAGGGCCTGGTATGGAATTTAGGGGGACCCCCACGTCATTTTTTAAAACATTTTGGTTTGGGGTTCCCCTGTGGGGAATTCCCATGCCGTTTTTATCAATGAACTTTTATGTGCATTGTCGGACCGGCAATGCAATAGCCGCGAGTAGTTTTAAATGACTTTTTTTCTTTGAAATGTCATTTTGCTGTCAGACTGTTCTAAACACAGGGAACATGCGCCCCTTTACAGGCATACTATAGACACCCCCCAGCTACGAAATTTAAAGGGATATTACACTTTTATTGTTTGACTTTAAGCATTATTAAAATCACTGCTCCTGAAAAAACTGCCGTTTTTTAAAACTTTTTTTTGCATTGATCTATGTCCCCTGGGGCAGGACCCAGGTCCCCAAACACTTTTTATGACAATAACTTGCATATAAGCCTTTAAAATTAGCACTTTTGATTATTCATGTTCGTGTCCCATAGACTTTAACGGTGTTCGCGTGTTCGAACAAACTTTTTTCCTGTTCGCATGTTCTGGTGCGAACCGAACAGGGGGGTGTTCGGCTCATCCCTACCCCGCACCCACATTAAAAAAAGGAAAGGCGTGGGGCCCCCAGGCCTTATATACTCTGAACAGCAGTATACAGGCAGTGCAAACAAGACAGGGACTGTAGGTTTGTTGTTAAGTAGAATCTGTTTGTAATTTTGAACTGGTACATTTTTAACCACTTCAGCCCCAGAAGGATTTACCCCCTTCCTGACCAGAGCACTTTTTACAATTTGGCACTGCGTCGCTTTAACTTCTGATTGCACGGTCATGGAATGCTGTACCCAAACGAAATTTGCATCCTTTTCTTCCCACAAACTTTCATTTGATGGTATTTGATCACCTGTGCGGTTTTTATTTTTTGCGCTATAAACGGAAAAAGACCGAAAATTTTGAAAAAAAATGATATTTTCAACTTTTTGTTATAAAAAAAATCCAATAAAAACAATTTTAGTCATACATTTGGCCAAAATGTATTCAGCCACATGTCCTTGGTAAAAAAAAAGTCAATACGCGTATATTTATTGGTTTGCGCAAAAGTTATAGCGTCTACAAACTAGGGTACATTTTCTGGAATTTACACAGCTTTTAGTTTATGACTGCCTATCTCATTTCTTGAGGTGCTAAAATGTCAGGGCAGTACAAACCCCCCCTCAAATGACCCCATTTTGGAAAGTAGACACCCCAAGGAAATTGCTGAGAGGCATGTTAAGCCCATTGAATATTATTTTTTTTGTCCCAAGTGATTGAATAATAATAAAAAAATAAAAATAATTTTTTTTTTACAAAAAGTTGTCACAAAATGCTATATTGCTCACACATGCCATGGTTATATGTGGAATTGCACCCCAAAATACATTTAGCTGCTTCTCCTGAGTACAGGGATACCACATGTGTGGGACTTTTTGGGAGCCTAGCCACGTATGGGGCCCCGAAAACCAAGTACCGCTTTCAGGATTTCGAAGTAAATTTTTCATTACACTCCTCACTACCTATCACAGTTTTGAAGGCCATAAAATGCCAAGATGGCACAAACCCCCCCAAATGACCCCATTTTGGAAAGTAGACACCCCAAGCTATTTGCTGAGAGGCATGTTGAGTCCATGGAATATTTTATAGTTTGACATAAGTTGCGGGAAAATGACAAACTTTTTTTTTTTGCACAAAGTTGTCACTAAATGATATATTTCTCAAACATGCCATGGGCATATGTGGAATTACACCCCAAAATACATTCTGCTGCTTCTCCTGAGTACGGGGATACCACGTGTGTGGGACTTTTTGGGAGCCTAGCCGCGTACGGGGCCCCGAAAACCAAGCACCGCCTTCAGGATTTCTAAGGGCGTTAATTTTTGATTTCACTCCTCACTACCTATCACAGTTTTGAAGGTCATAAAATGCCAAGATGGCACAAACCCCCCCCCCTCAAATGACCCCATTTTGGAAAGTAGACACCCCAAGCTATTTGCTGAGAGGCATGTTGAGTCCATGGACTATTTTATATTTTGACATAAGTTGCGGGAATATGACAAACTTTTTTTTTTTTTGCACAAAGTTGTCACTAAATGATATATTGCTCAAACATGCCATGGGCATATGTGGAATTACACCCCAAAATACATTCTGCTGCTTCTCCTGAGTATGGGGATACCACATGTGTGGGACTTTTTGGGGGCCTAGCTGCATATGGGGCCCTGAAAACCAATTACTGCCTTCAGGATTTCTAAGGGCATAAATTATTGATTTCACTCCTCACTACCTATCACAGTTTCGTAGGCCATAAAATGCCAAGATAGCACAAAACCCCCCCAAATGACCCCATTTTGGAAAGTAGACACCCCAAGATATTTGCTGAGAGGCATGGTGAGTATTTTTTTTTTTTTGCAGCTCTCATTTGTTTTCGAAAATGAAGAAAGACAAGAAAAATGTTTTTTTTTTCTTTTTTCAATTTTCAAAATTTTGTGACAAAAAGTGAGGTCTGCAAAATACTCGCCATACCTCTCAGCAACTAGCTTGGGGTGTCTACTTTCCAAAATGGGGTCATTTGGGGGGGGGGGGTTGTGCCATCTGGGCATTTCATGGCCTCCAAAACTGTGATAGGCAGTGAGAAGTGAAATCAAGAATTTACACCCTTAGAAAGCCTGAAGGCGGTGCTTGGTTTTCGGGGTCCCGTACGCAGCTAGGCTCCCAAAAAGTCTCACACATGTGGTATCCCCGAACTCAGGAGAAGCAACAGAATGTATTTTGGGGTGTAATTTCACATATTCCCATGGCATGTTTGAGCAATATATCATTTAGTGACAACTTTTGTGCAAAAAAAAAAAAAATTTTTGTCTTTTTCCCGCAACTTGTGTCACAATATAAATATTCCATGGACTCGACATACCTCTCAGCAAATAGCTTGGGGTGTCTACTTTCCAAAATGGGGTCATTTGGGGGGGTTTTGAACTGTCATGGCATTTTATGCACAACATTTAGAAGCTTATGTCACACATCACCCACTCTTCTAACCACTTGAAGACAAAGCCCTTTCTGACAATTTTGTTGAAAACATGAAAAAATTATTTTTTTTTGCAAGAAAATTACCTTGAACCCCCAAACATTATATATTTTTTTTAAAGCAAAGGCCCTACAGATTAAAATGGTGGGTGTTTCATTTTTTTTTCACAGTATTTGCGCAGTGTTTTACAAAAGCATTTTTTTGGGAAAAAACACACTTTTTAAAATTTTAATGCACTAAAACACACTATATTTCCCAAATGTTTGATGAAATAAAAAAGATGATCTTAGGCGGAGTACATGGATACCAAACACGACATGCTTTAAAATTGCGCACAAACGTGCAGTGGCGACAAACTAAATACATTTTTAAAAGTTTTTAAAAGCCTTTGCAGGTTACCACTTTAGATTTACAGAGGAGGTCTACTGCAAAAATGACTGCCCTCGATCTGACCTTTGCGGTGATACCTCACATGCATGGTGCAATTGCTGTTTACATTTGATGCCTGGCCGACGCTTGCGTTCACCTTTGCGCAAGAGCGGGGGGACAGGGGTGCTTTTTTTTTTTTTTCTTTCTTATTTTTTTTTTTTTTTTATCTTATTTTTAAACTGTTCCTTTCATTTTTTTTTAAGCATTTGTATTGTTATCTCAGGGAATGTAAATATCCCCTATGGTAGCAATAGGTAGTGACAGGTACTCTTTTTTGAAAAAATTGGGGTCTATTAGACCCTAGATCTCTCCTCTGCCCTCAAAGCATCTGACCACACCAAGATCGGTGTGATAAAATGCTTTCCCAATTTCCCAATGGCGCTGTTTACGTCTGGCGAAATCTAAGTCATAAAATGCTCGTAGCCTCAGGTTTCTTAGGCCATAGAGATGATTGGAGCCATTCTGGTCTCTGATTAGCTCTATGGTCAGCTGGCTGAATCAACGGCTGCATTCTCAGGTTCCCTGTTGGGACAGGAGAGCCAGAGAAAAACATGGAAGACGGTGGGGGGGGGGGCATTCCCTCCCACTGCTTGTAAAAGCAGTCTAGGGGCTAATTATCTGCTAGGATTGCTTTTACATGAAAGCCGACCGCTGGCTGAAAAGAATGATACCAAGATGATACCTAAACCTGCAGGCATCATTCTGGTATAACCACTTAAAGTCCAGCAACATACCAGTACCTTGCTGGTCCTTGTTGGGCATATATTGTAAACTTTTTTTTCATGCAGCCTGTGGGCTGCATGAAAAAAAGAGATTGATCGGTGGGTATGCCCACCATTAGAATACCTCCCTTCATCCAACCACTTCTAATGATGGGCATATATGCAGCATTTATATATGCCGAAGCATTGGGGCATCCTCCCGAAAAAGGTAGGAACAAATTGCTCCTCCGCCCACTGCTGCCCCCACGCTTCAGCATATATGCTGAAGTATGTAACTGTGGTGGTGTAATCACCTCTGACAGCGCTGGAGTCACGGCTTTATGTATCGTGGGAGCAAACGCTGTTGCTGTCAAGATAAATAAATCCGCACTGCAACTGAATGGCGTACCTGCTAAGCAAATGATGGTTAACAATAAAACAAAGTAATATTACAGTATAACAGTAAGACTTCCCATACCTACAAAGCAAATACAAAAAAAAATAGTAAAAAATAAAACATTTAACGCAACCTGTGCATAAAATATATATATGCCGAAGCATGGGGGCATCCTCCCGCAAAAGGTAGGAACAAATCGCTCCTCCGCCCACTGCTGCCCCCACGCTTCGGCATATATGCTGAAGTATGTAACAGTGGTGGTGAAATCACCTCCGACAGCGCTGGAGTCACGGCTTTATGTCTTGAAGGAGAAAACGCTGTTGCTGTCAAGATAAATAAATCCACGCTGCAGCTGCATGGCGTACCTGAAAACAAAAAAATGGTTAACAACAAAATACATTAAACTATAAAAAAATGACATACCTGAAAAGCAAACATGATAAAACATAACAACAATAAAACATTGCAGAATAGAATACAGTAAAAAAGAGCAGAACAATAGAGAGAGAATAGAGAGAGAGAGAACAATAAAACGACAACTATTTTTGTTTTTTTTATTTTATATTTTTTTGTGTATTTTTTTTTTTACATTTTTTTTATAACTGTAACTTTTTTAACTGTAAATGGTACCAGGTTCGGGTCTCTCAAAATGCGATGGCATCTTGGGAGACCCTGTGAAAGTGTGTCCTAGTCTGTGCAATGCTGTACCCTACGCTAAAACCCAACTAGTGTATGGTAGCGCTCAAAACATTCACCAATGCATAGACCAGTATTGTCAGGACAGGAGGGACAATAATACCAGGTGTCATGCCTATATCCGCGATTTCTGCAGACACGACATTTTCTTTGGGGGGCTCGTTGGGTAGGGGTACTCGGGAGGACATAGGGAAAATGCCTCTCATGCAGCCGGTTTACTGCATTTAGTTGGGGAAGGTGAGGTGGAGCACCGTCTGGATACAGAAGGGCTCTGACGATCTCTTCCTGGAATTTAAGGAAGGATCCAGTCCATCCTGAAGCTCTGTATAGCACATGAGCGTTCAGCAAAGCCAATTGAAATAAGTATACAGACACTTTTTTATACCAGCATCTGGCCTTACGGGCAACTAGGTACGGCACCAACAACTGGTCGTTGAGGTCCACCCCTCCCATATTTTGGTTATATTCGTGGACACAGAGGGGTTTCTCCACAACACCAGTCGCCGTAGTAATTTAGCCTGTCGTGTCTGCATGAAGGGAGGTAAGAACGAAAACATTCTTATTGTCCCTCCACTTCATAGCAAGCAAATTATTACACTGCAAGCAGGCTCTCTCCCCCAGCCTAAGACGGGAATCTACAAGCCGCTGGGGAAAGCCCCGGTGATTAGGTCGCACGGTGCCACATGCTCCAATTCAATGATCAAAAAGGTGACTAAAAAGTGGCACGCCCGTGTAATAATTGTCCACATATAAATGGTAGCCCTTTCCGAATAAAGGTGACACCAAGTCCCGCACAATCTTGCCAGCGCTTCCTATGTAGTCAAGGCAGTTTGTCGGCTCTACGTGACTATCTTTGCCCTCGTAAACCATAAAACTACATGTATAGCCTGTTGCCCTGTCACAGAGCTTATACATCTTGACCCCATATCTGGCACGCTTGCTGGGAAGGTACTGTTTGAATGACAAGCGGCCAGAAAATTTAATCAGGGACTCATCAACGCAGACAACTTGATGGGGAGTAAACAAGTCTGCAAAACATTGGTTGAAGTTGTGTACGAGGGGCCGAATTTTGTAGAGCCGATCGTATTCAGGGTCTCCACGAGGATGACAGAGTTCATTGTTGTTGAAGTGCATGAACCGCAAGATCTGCTCGTATCGTGCCCTGGTCATGGAGGCAGAGAACAAGGGCATATGGTGAATTGGGTCAGTGGACCAATATGACCGCAACTCACTCTTTTTAATTATGCCCATGTTGAGGGAAAGGCCCATAAAGATCTTAAATTTGGAGACCGTAATTGGTCTCCAATCTCTGGCAAGGGAGAACTGGGGAATAGTGGCGATGTGTTGACCAGCGTATAAATTGCTTTGGTCCACAATAGATCTATAGAGATCTTCGGTGAAAAACAGCGAATAAAAATCCAGTGGCGTAAAATCAACTGTTTCCACCTGAATTCCGGGTTGGCCAGTGAATGGGGGAAGTACGGGTGCTGCAGAAGTGGTGGGCTCCCAATTCGGATTGGTGAATGCAGCAGGATAGGCACTATGGGCACGACGGGCCTGTGTTCGTCTTCTTGGTGGCAGCGGGACACTACTTGTGCTTGCCACCTCGCCAGATTGAACTGCATTTATGGGACTCGCCACGTCACCACGTGATACTGCAGTGCTGGATGTACGACCAGGGTGTACTAGGCCACTGGTGCTTGCCAGTTCACCAGAAGCAATAGCGGCGCTAGTACTGCTCTGCTCCATACGAGAGCCCTGCGGTTCTTGCACTTCAAGGACAGAAGAAGAAGTTTGGGGTCTGGTACACCTGACCTTGGCAGGGACCACAACTCCGTCGTCAGAGCTATCTGTCATGGAGCCGCTGTCCTCTACAGGATCGTATTCTGAGCCTGAATCTGACAGATGAGTGACTTCCTCTTCACTATCTGTCATGCTCAGAAACGTGTAGGCCTCTTCACTAGTGTACCTTCGATTTGCCATTTTGGGCTCTAAATTTAGGAGTACACTAGTGAGACTCACAGGCAAAAAAGCTCCTGATTTTCAGCGACTGTATCAAAACACTACCAAAAAACTGTTAGCGATTGCAAGGATCAGGCCTGACTCTGTGAACGCTGCAGTTATGTGTGCTTAGTGTTTTGTAAGTGTCAGTGATCGATCGATACTGCACTTGGGTGGGCTGGGCTGGGCCGAGGGGCAAAACGCAGGTGCTAGCAGGTATCCGGGCTGATCCCGCTAACACTGCATTTTTGGGGACCCTAAACTGCTGGGGACGCTAGTATAGATCTGATCGGATCAGATATTGATCCGTTCAAATACGATAGCACTAAGGGAGGTGTATGCTGCGTGCGTGGGTGTTAGCGGTACTGGCACTAACCTAACGCTGCCTGGGGTGACGCAGACCTTATCTGACCCTAAAAACTTAACTTATATCATCGCCGGGCAATTAGGGGGTTAAACCTTTATAAGGTAATAAACGGCGGGTGCCCTGAAACTATAATAAACTATAATAAACAAACTAACTAACCAGTGTCACCCGTAACACTTATACGGTGATCGCTGGTGAAAGGGTTACCTAGGGGGCAATCAAGGGGTTAAAACCTTTATTAGGTAGTATATGGGGGTCCCTGTCGCTATAAAACACTGACGGCGAACCTATATACTTACCTCCCTAACTAGCGTCACCAGTGATCAGAAAAACGATCGCTTAGTGACACTGGCGACGGGGGTTGATCAAGGGGTTAACCTTTATTAGGGGGGGTTAGGGGGGTACCCTAGACCTAAAGGGGGTACCCTAGACCTAAAGGGGGCTAACCCTAACTGCCCTAACACTTATAACTGTCACAAACTGACACCAATGCAAAAAAAAATTGCTATTGGTGTCACTGTGACAGGGGGTACAGGGGGGGTGATCGGGGGGTGACTGGGGGGTGAAAAGTGTGCCTGCGTGTTCTACTGTAGTGTAGTGTTGTGCAAACTCACATTGATGTCTTCTCTCCTCTGCGCCGGTACGAAAAGACCGGCTCGAGGAGAAATGACATCACTTCCTCCGCTTCTGTTTACATTACAGAAGCCGAGGAAGCTTGTCATTCGTCAGGAGCGATCGCGAGGGGGGAGCCACGAATGAGTGGCCTCCCCCTTACTTCTGATCGCCCCTGACCTGAATCCGACCGCCGCAGGCACCGGGGGGGGGTCCAATTGGACCCCCCGCCCGCGGGCAGGCAAGGACGTACAGGTAAGTACTTATGCCTGCCCGTGCCATTCTGCTGACGTACATCATCGTGCAGCGGTCTGCAACTGGTTAAAGTGAAGCTCCAGCCAAAAAATCTGTTTTTAAGCTTTTTGGAAAACATAGGGAAGGGTTATCACCCCTGTGACATTTGTTTTGCTGTCTGTGCTCCTCTTCAGAAGATTTCGCCTCACTTTTTGTCCCAATGACAAATGTTTTTTGAAAATTTGGGGTTTTTAGTGAAACAAGGATTGGTGATAAAGCATCCGTGGAAAGGAGAAATGTTTTTCCCATATTAACTCTTACAGGAGGAAATTTCCCTTCCTATGGGGTAGATTTCATTTCACTTCCTGTTGTCTCCTTCCATTTGCAAGTAGGAGTCATTTGTAAGTTGGATGTTTGAAAGTAGGGGCCTGCCCTATATACTCAGCAGACATTTGGGCCTTAGGTGTTGTTGTGGCCTCAACACTGTAAGCCCTCACAGGGACCTGCTGTGAAATATTAGATCAAAAATTGTAATTACATGCCCCTGTTGAACAGGGCCAGAAAAATTGGGCCTTTGGTGATGGTGGTGGTGGTGCTGGTACCACAACACTGTAAGTCCTCACAGTTACTCTTGGTGGGCGCTGGAACGGGCCCTGCTGTGAAATATTATATCAAGAATTGTAATTACATGCCCCTGTTGGACAGGGGCTGAAAAATTGGGCTTTTGGTGGTGGTGCTAGTGCCACAACACTGTTAGTCTTCACAGTTAATCTTGGTGGGCGCAGAAATGGGCCCTGCTGTGAAATATTCGATCAAGAATTGTAATTACATGCCCCTGTTGAACAGGGCCAGAAAAATTGGGCCTTTGGTAGTGCTGGTGGTGCTGGTGGCACAACACTGTAAGTCCTCACAGTTACTCTTGGTGGACGCTGGAATGGGCCCTGCTGTGAAATATATCAAGAATTGTAATTACATGCCCCTGTTGAACAGGGGCTGAAAAATTGGGCCTTTGGTGGTGGTGGTGGTGCTGGTGGCACAACACTGCAACCCCTCACAGATACTCTAGTTGGAACACAGGAACGAGCCCTGCTGCAAAGTATTGCATCAAAAATTGTAATTACACACCCCTGTTAAACAGGGGCTGAAAAATTGGGCCTTAGTCACCGGTGCTGGTGCCACAACACTGCAACCCCTCACAGATACTCTACTTGGAGTGCAGGAACTAGCCCTGCTGCAAAGAATTGCATCAAAAATTGTAATTACATGCCCCTGTTAAACAGGGGCTTAAAAATTGGGCCTTAGGCACTGGTGGCGGCGCCCAGAACCAAAAATGTTCTTACAAGCTATCAGCATGATCATTGAGGAGGAAGAGGATAATTACTCAGCATAACAGGATAGTCACTCAGCATCAGCATAGGCAGTCTTTGCAGGGATCTGACGTTTCAAAAAAAATTATTCGGTTACATCAGCATCAGGTGCTTGGTAGCTGGTGGTGATCCAAGACTGATTCATTTTTATGAAGGTCAGTCGATCGACCGAGTCCGTGGACAGACGCACCCTGTGATCGATTACAAAGCCTCCAGCAGCACTGAATGTGCGTTCCGAAAGAACGCTGGATGCAGGACAGGCCAGTAGCTCAATTGCATACTGTGCAAGCTCTGGCCAGTGATCCATCCTCAAGACCCAGTAACCCAGAGGATTTTTGGTGAGAAAGGTGTCCAAGTCAGATCTTGCCCCTAGGTATTCCTGCACCATGTAAAACAGACGCTGGCGATGGTTGCTGGAACCGATCATAGCTTGGGGCTGTGGACTAAAAAATTGTCTGAACGCATCGGTCAGACGGCCACCTTCTCCACCGCTCCTTCTTTGACTGACCGAAACCTCAGCAACACGTTGCCCAGAAACAGGAGTTTGTAACCTCCCAGTCTCTGGGAACGCGTTGCACAGACCTTTCTGCAACGCCTCCCGAAGATGTTTCATCCTCTGCTCCCTCTGCGATGGCAAGATAAGGTCCTCAACCTTACCCTTGTAACGTGGATCAAGGAGGGTTGCCAGCCAGTATTGGTCCTTCTCCTTGATACCACGAATACGAGGATCCTTACGCAGGCTTTGCAGGATCAGGGAGGCCATGCAGCGTAGGTTTGCTGAGGCATTCGGTCTGAGTCCTCTGGGCCACTAAGGACGACATGGTCCGCAGCCACCTCCTCCCAGCCACGTACAAGTCCATGTGTTTCTTGGGACTGATCCCTTAAAGACTGCTGCTGATGCTGAGTGCCAGGCTCCACCTCCATACTGACACAATCCTCCTCCCCCTCCTCCTCCTCGTCTTCTTCCTGTGTGATCGGCGGGCATGCAGGAACACTGTCTTGATAAAGGGGGCCTTGAGAGCTAAGGAAGTCCTCCTCTTCCTGCCTCTGTTCTGCCTCAAGTGCCCTGTCCATTATTCCACGCAGTGTGTGCTCCAACAGGTGGACAAGGGGGACAGTGTCATTGATGCATGCACTGTCACTGCTTACCATCCTCATGGCCTCCTCAAATGGTGACAGGACAGTGCATGCATCCCTGATCATGGCCCACTGGTGTGGAAAAAAAACAAGCTCCCCTGACCCTGTCCTGGTGCCATAGTCACACAGGTACTCATTTATGGCCCTCTGCTGCATGTGCAGCCGCTGCAGCATGGCCAACGTTGCGTTCCACCTGGTGGGCATGTCACAGATTAGGCGGTTCTTGGGCAGGTTAAATTCCTTTTGGAGGTCTGCCAGCTGAGCACTGGCATTATATGACCGGTGGAAATGCACACAGACTTTCCTGGCCTGCCTCAGGACATCCTGTAAGCCCGGGTACCTGCCCAAGAACCGATGCACCACCAAGTTAAGGACGTGAGCCAAACAGGGCACATGGGTCAGTTGTCCCTATTGAAGGGCGGAGAGGAGGTTGGTGCCATTGTCGCAAACCACCATTCCTGCCTTAAGTTGGCGTGGCGTTAACCACCTCTGAACCTGCCCCTGCAGAGCTGACAGAACCTCTGCCCCAGTGTGGCTCCTGTCCCCCAAGCACACCAGCTCAAGCACCGCATGGCATCTTTTGGCCTGTGTACTTGCGTAGCCCCTTGAATGCCTACAGAGCACAGCTGGTTCTGAGGACAAAGCACAGGAAGAGGCCATGGAGGAAGAAGAAGAGGAGGGGGTGGAGGAGAGAGGTGTGTCACAATCATTAGTAGTGGCATTTTGGAGGCGTGGTGGCAGAACAACCTCCAACACTACTGCACCTTGTCCTGCATCCTTCCCAGCTGCCAGTAGAGTGACCCAATGCACTGTGAAACTTAGGTAACGTCCCTGTCCATGCCTGCTGGACCATGAGTCAGCAGTAATACGCACCTTACCACTGACCGCCCTGTCCAGCGAGGCCAAGACATTGCCTTCCACATGCCGGTAGAGAGCTGGAATCGCCTTTTGTGAGAAAAAGTGGCGTTTGGGTACCTGCCACTGAGGAACCGCACATTCCACAAACTCACGGAAGGGGGCAGAGTCTACAAACTGAAAAGGTAGCAGTTGAAGTGCTAGCAATTTTGCCAAGCTAGCATTCAACCGCTGGGCATGTGGATGGCTGGGAGCGAACTTCTTTCGGTGGTGCAGCAGCTGGGGCAGGGAAATTTTCCTGGTACAATCTGACGTCGGTGTACCGAAAGCAGATTGCCCACAAGTACTTGGCTGTGACACACCTAATTCTACACCTTCATTCCTCTCAGTGTAGGTCTCAGAGAGGACTGAAGGTATAGTGGGGTTGGAGATCTCAGCTGATGAGGAGCAAGGAGAGGTCCTCTTTGTTCTTTGGTGTGGGTCTTTTAGATACGCTTGCCAACGAACTGCATGGCAGGTCAAAATATGTCTGGTCAAGCATGTGGTGCCCAAGCGGGAGATGTTTTGGCCATGCGAGATACGCTTGAGACATATGTTGCAAATAGCAGCGGTGCAATCTGATGCACTCGTCTCAAAAAAGGCCCACACCAAAGAACTTTTAGAATAACGCGCAGAGACAGCAGCACCCTGCACATGCGGAGCTTTGCGGTGTGATGCAGTCAGTGTGCTGCCCTTAGGGTGGCCCCTGGAGGGCATCCTGCCTCGTTGGTGATGTGCCTCCTCCTCCTCTCTCCTATCAGGCACCCACGTTGAGTCAGTGACCTCATCATCCCCTCCCTCCTCATCACTGGAGCAAACCTGGCAGTATGCTGCAGCAGGGGGAGCATGACTGCCAGATTGCTATCCTTCTTGGGCACCCCCCCTGTCCGTGCTCACGTTACTGCCTTCATCTAGCTCAGTATCATCATCATAGCCTTCTAAATGCTGGGCATCCTCCTGGAGCATGTACCCAACACTGTGGTTAAACAGTTCGAGGGACTCCTCAGGAGGACATGGTGAGGCTAGGGAAGGAGTCACTGATGCCATTGAGCCAAGGGAAAAGGCCGCGTTGGCAGCTGCTTTGCCAGACAAAGTACCCTGAGCATGGGTGAGAGAGGATGAGGAGGATGAGGACGGCTTGGCCATCCACTCGACCAAGTCTTCCTCATGTTGCGGCTCAACACGGCCAGCTGCCGAAAAAAAGGCCAAGCGTGTCCCACGGCCACGTGCTGATGAGGATGCACCGTCTCCACGACCAGCACTGTTGCCTCTAGACACAGAGCCTGCTTGCCCTCTTTTATTGGCTTGTGACTGTCTGCCTCTCCTTGTTGGCCTTCCAGACATACTAATGGCCTGTAGCTGCACTAAGCTGGGATATATATATATATATATATATATATATATATATATATATATATATATATATATATATACATATATATATATATACACTGATACTGCAGCTAGCAAAATCAACTGCCTGACTGTAGTATGAGAACATCACCAACCTTCTACAGGTAGCTTTAGCTGAACACTGTGCAGAGGTCGCACTACACTAACGTGTAAATAATTTAGCTGCCTGCGGTAGTGATAGGATCAGGAAAACACCACCAACCTTCTACAGGTAGCTTTAGTTGAACACTGTGCAGAGGTCGCACTACACTAACGTGTAAATAATTTAGCTGCCTGCGGTAGTGATAGGATCAGGAAAACACCACCAACCTTCTACAGGTAGCTTTAGCTGAACACTGTGCAGAGGTCACACTACACTAATGTGTAAATAATTTAGCTGCCTGCGGTAGTGATAGGATCAGGAAAACACCACCAACCTTCTACAGGTAGCTTTAGCTGAACACTGTGCAGAGGTCGCACTACACTAATGTGTAAATAATTTAGCTGCCTGCGGTAGTGAAAGGATCAGGAAAACAACACAAACCTTCTACAGGTAGCTTTAGCTGAACACTGTGCAGAGGTCGCACTACACTAACGTGTAAATAATTTAGCTGCCTGCGGTAGTGATAGGATCAGGAAAACGCCACCAACCTTCTACAGGTAGCTTTAGCTGAACACTGTGCAGAGGTCGCACTACACTAACGTGTAAATAATTTAGCTGCCTGCGGTAGTGATTGGATCAGGAAAACACCACCAACCTTCTACAGGTAGCTTTAGCTGAACACTGTGCAGAGGTCGCTCTACACTAACGTGTAAATAATTTAGCTGCCTACAGTAGTGAAAGGATCAGGAAAACAACACCAACCTTGTACAGGTAGCTTTAGCTGAAAGCTGTGCAGAGGTCACACTACACTAACGTGTAAATAATTTAGCTGCCTGCGGTAGTGATAGGATCAGGAAAACACCACCAACCTTCTACAGGTAGCATTAGCTGAACACTGTGCAGAGGTCGCACTACACTAATGTGTAAATAATTTAGCTGCCTGTGGTAGTGATAGGATCAGGACAACACCACCAACCTTCTACAGGTAGCTTTAGCTGAACACTGTGCAGAGGTCACACTAAACTAACTTGTAGCTTTAGCTGAAAACTGTTCAGAGGACGCACTACAATAACTTGTAGCTTTAGCTGAACACTGTGCAGAGGTCACACTAAACTAACTTGTAGCTTTAGCTGAACACTGTTCAGAGGATGCACTACACTAACTTGTAGCTTTAGCTGAACACTGTGCAGAGGTCACACTAAACTAACTTGTAGCTTTAGCTGAACACTGTTCAGAGGACGCACTACACTAACTTGTAGCTTTAGCTGAACACTTTGAGGAGGACGCACTACACTAACTTGTAGCTTTAGCTGAACACTGTTCAGAGGATGTACTACACTAACTTGTACCTTTAGCTGAGCACTGTGCAGAGGTCGCACTACACTAACTTGTAGCTTTAGCTGAACACTGTTCAGAGGACGCACTACACTAACTTGTAGTTTTAGCTGAACACTGTTCAGAGGACGCACTACACTAACTTGTAGCTTTAGATGAACACTGTTCAGAGGACGCACTACACTAACTTGTAGTTTTAGCTGAACACTGTGCAGAGGTTGCACTACACTAACTTGTAGCTTTAGCTGAAAACTGTTCAGAGGACGCACTACAATAACTTGTAGCTTTAGCTGAACACTGTGCAGAGGTCACACTAAACTAACTTGTAGCTTTAGCTGAACACTGTTCAGAGGATGCACTACACTAACTTGTAGCTTTAGCTGAACACTGTGCAGAGGTCACACTAAACTAACTTGTAGCTTTAGCTGAACACTGTTCAGAGGACGCACTACACTAACTTGTAGCTTTAGCTGAACACTTTGAGGAGGACGCACTACACTAACTTGTAGCTTTAGCTGAACACTGTTCAGAGGATGTACTATACTAACTTGTACCTTTAGCTGAGCACTGTGCAGAGGTCGCACTACACTAACTTGTAGCTTTAGCTGAACACTGTTCAGAGGACGCACTACACTAACTTGTAGTTTTAGCTGAACACTGTTCAGAGGACGCACTACACTAACTTGTAGCTTTAGATGAACACTGTTCAGAGGACGCACTACACTAACTTGTAGTTTTAGCTGAACACTGTGCAGAGGTTGCACTACACTAACTTGTAGCTTTAGCTGAACACTGTTCAGAGGACGCACTACACTAACTTGTAGCTTTAGCTGAACACTGTGAGGAGGATGCACTACACTAACTTGTAGCTTTAGCTGAACACTGTTCAGAGGATGCACTACAGTAACATGTAGCTTTAGCTGAACACTGTGCAGAGGTCACACTAAATTAACTTGTAGCTTTAGCTGAACACTGTTCAGAGGACGCACTACACTAACTTGTAATTTTAGCTGAACACTGTGAGGAGAACGCACTACACTAACTAGTAGCTTTAGCTGAACACTGTGCACTACACTAAATTGTAGCTTTAGCTGAACACTGTTCAGAGGACGCACTACACTAACTTGTAGCTTTAGCTGAACACTGTGCAGAGGTCACACTACACTAACTTGTAGCTTTAGCTGAACACTGTGAGGAGGACGCACTACACTAACTGTAAATAGTCTAGCTTCCTGACTGTGGTACTAATAGGATCAAAAGAACATCAGCAATTTTCTTCAGGTAGCTGTAAATACTGTAACAACACAAGCCTGCCTGTCAGTAGGAAGATAACAGGAACGGATCTAGCTAAACTGAATACAGTGTGTATATATATATATACACAACACCTGGGATGCATATATATATACACAATACACTGTAAGTACAGCTTACTGACTGACTGTCCTGCCTAATCTATCTATCTTAAATCAAATGACACTGTCTCTCTCTCTGTCTCTCTCTCTGTCTATCTCTCTCTCAAGCTCTCTACACAGGGCCACCGTGCAGGTGGCCTTATATAGTGTGGGGTGTGTTCTAAACCCCCTGAGCCATAATTGGCCAAATCCACCCTGGCTTTGGCCAATTACAGCTCTCTTTACAGACGGCGCTGTGATTGGCCAAGCATGCGGGTCATAGTGCATGCTTGGCCAATCATCAGCCAGCAATGCACTGCGATGCCGCAGTGAATTATGGGCCGTGATGCGCCACACGAATTTGGCGCGAACGGCCCATATCGTTCGCAATTCGGCGACTGATCGAACAGCTGATGTTTGAGTCGAACATGGGTTCGACTCCAACACAAAGCTCATCCCTAAATGTGGGGGATGAGCTGATGGAGAAAATTAAAATTCAGTTGTTAGATGTGGGTAGAATAGGCTTCTCTGAAGAGGAGGGTTTTCAGGGATCATCTAAAAGCTAATAGAGTAGGAGATAATTGGACAGATAGGGGTAAGGAGTTCCATAGGATTAGCAAGGCTCTGGAAAAGTCCTGGAGGCGAGCATGGGAGGAGGTGATGAGGGAGCTAGAGAGCAGGAGGTCTTGAGAGGAACGAAGAGAACGATTAGGTTGGTATTTTGAGACTAGGCTAGTGATGTAGCTGGGGGCTAAGTTGTGAATGGTTTTGTAAGTAGTTGTTAGTATTTTGAATTTATTTTGTTGGGTGAAGCCAGTGGAAGGATTGACAGAGAGGAGTAGCTGACACAGAGTGATTGGTAAGGTGGATGGGTCTGGCAGCAACATTCATGATGGATTGAAGGGGGGATAGACTATGTAGAGGTAATCTAATGGGAAGGGAGTTGCAGTAGTCGAGCCGAGAGATGACCAGGGAGTGAATTAAGAGCTTTGTTGTGTCATTGGACAGGAAGGGGCGTATCTTTGAGATGTTATGGAGGTTGAGGCGGAAAGATTTGGACAGTGTTTGGACGTGGGGCTTAAAGGAGAGTTCAGAGTCCAGGACTACAACTAGGACCTTGGCATGCGGGGATAGGCTTATAGTTGTGCCATCAATTTTGACAAGGAGATCAGGGGAAGGAGCACGTGGGGGAGGAAAAATCATGAGCTTAGTTTTGGATTGGTTTAGCTTGAGGAAGTAGTGTATCATCCAGACTGATATATCTGTTAGTAAATTAGTGATACATGAGGAGACAGAGGAAGTGAGCTGAGGGGTAGAGAAATAGATTTGGGTGTCATCAGCGTAAAGATGGTATTGAAACCATGGGAGGCTATCAGCAGACCAAGGGAGGAGATGTAGATTAAAAATAGGAGAGGTCCAAGAACAGAACCTTGGGGGACCCCAGCAGAGAAAGGAAGAGGAGAGGAGGAAATAAAATTGTAAGTAACGCTAAAGGTGCGGTTGGATAAGAACCAGCGAAGAGTACAGTCATGGAGACCAAAGGTGTGGAGTTTTTTGAGGAGAAGGGGTAGTCAACCATATCAAAGGCAGCAGAAAGGTCCAGGAGTAGGAGTACAGAATAGTGTCCATTGGTTTTGGCCATTAGTAGATCATTTGTTCATTTTAGGAGAGCAGTTTCTTTGAAGTGTTGAGGAAGAAATCCAGACTGAAGGAGATCAAAACAGCTATTCTCAGCAAGGTGGTCGCTCAGTCGGCTGTAGACCAGACATTCAAGGAGTTTGGATAAAAAGGGGAGCAAGGAGATGGGGCGTAGGTTGTTAAGATTAGTTGGGTCCAGTGAGGGCTTTTTAAGTATGGGGCTGACTAGTAAATGTTTATAGAGTTGGGGAAGATGCCAGAAGAGAGGGGGAGATTGAAGAACATTAATATAGGTGACCACCATATAACTACCCAAATTGCTTTATAAGGTGAATCTGCAGTATGATCACAAAGTGAAAATAAGACATTATGTCAATTAAATTTCCATCATGTTATCCCTTTTGGTGTGCATCAGTTCATAAAGGATGCACATGCACTCGAGGCTTTCAACACCAAATGGCTCAGATTGATTTAAGTGGTAATTATCTTCTAAATCTACTCCTATATACAATTGCATGGCATTCACATATCCTCAGCTGTGTAATCCCAGATGTATAGGCTCCAGCACTCTTATATACACTATATTACCAAAAGTATTGTGACACCCACCTTTAGACGCACATGAACTTTAATGACATCCCAGTCTTAGTTCGTAGGGTTCAATATTGAGTTGGCCCACCCTTTGCAGCTATAACAGCTTCAACTCTTCTGGGAAGGCTGTCCACAAGATTTAGGAGTGTGTCTATAGGAATGACTGACCATTCTTCCAGAAGATGTGTTCCTTTATATTAAAAATACTGAACTAATACATAAACACATGCACTCTTTGCATATGTGTAAACTCCCCAGCAGCCTAGATATTTGCCATATGCAGTACAATCTGCAGTATATTAGAAAAAATATACAGAGTGCAGTGCAATAATAAATAGCACTGAAAGTGCAGTGCAATATTAAATAGATAAACAAAATAAATTGCGCTAGTTTGTGAATGTAAACACTCCTTATAATGCTATGACAGACTAAACAAGTGAAACATCATAAAGTGCAATGTGCAAAAAAACAGATAATGAAATCACTAATAATATTACATGAGTCCTTTAAGTAATAAAGGAAAAAAGCCCAAGAATAAGTATATATTCCACCACCAAGTGACTTGATGCAGGGTTTTCAGTAGCACACCACATACAGTAGTCAGGGACTCTTACCAGATGGTCGGGACCACCTATCACTAGGATGGTGGGGGGGCGTGGCCTGACCTGGCATGAAGAAGTTCGCTTGATTCCTGAGCTCCAGCCGTCACAGGAAAAAGCCGTTTAATACCGGAGGTATTTATACTAACGACATCACCAAAATGATGGGGACAGTTTCCCGAACCTCGTCTGCCTCCCGTTCCCGCTCCCCCAGGGCTCTCTCAGGGTCACAGAGCCATAACATCCCGGAGATGTTCCGGACTGGCAGGGGCAATATGGCGTCCTCTCAACACGGACCCTCCCACTCCCATACACCGCCGCTACCACTGACTGACTCACCTCTCTCAACCCCCCCACATATCCTCCCTCATGGAGGGGGAATCTGTCTTGAGCCTGGTCTCCAACCACCTATCAACCTGCAAGACCTCCGCTCCATTGCAGACGACATTAAAGACACCCTTTCCGCAGCCATCTCAGAGCTGAGGCTCGAATTACGCGACCTTACTGACAGGGTACACAAGGTGGAAAAGATGTCAGACCGCCATGAATCAACCCTTTGTGTTACCACCTCCTCCATTGACTCGCACATACTGCAAATGCGGGACATGCAGAGGCATATCGAAGACCTCGACAATCGAGGCAGGCGCCATAACCTCAGGATCCGCGGTATGCCAGAGTCAATAGAGGGCGATCAAATCACACCTGCAGTCATGGATCTCTTCAATAACCTACTCCGCAGACCCCCTCAGACCCCCATTCTCATGGAAAGAATTCATCGCGCCCTGCGCCCTAAAGGCAGAGAGAGCGACCCCCCACGAGACATCATATGCTGTCTGGTAGATTTTAAGTTAAAAGAAGAAATAATTCGACAAGCCAGGGGAAAACAACAAATCCTCCACGACAACACACCCATTCAAATCTACCAAGATTTATCTGGCATTACACTGCAACATAGAAGAGACCTTAAACCCCTGCTGGATACCCTGAGGGAGAGGAACATCCCTTATAAATGGAAGTTCCCATTCTGCCTTTCCGCCTCCACACATGGCTGCACTGCCCTCCTAAAGGTGCCTGAGGACCTGCCACACTTTTGTGACATACTTGGCATACCACTGATACCAGTTCCTAACTGGTATGCAGCATTCCGCCCACTGACTTCCAGCAAAGGCGCAGGGCGGGAAGAACCCATGGAGACTCAGACCTCCAGATTTCGTAGGAGACGCTCCCCCTCTGCACTAAGAAACCAAGCCAATCCCCGCGAATACAGGGATCCCGTCTCTCTAGAGTCACCACGATCCAGGAGAGCCTGCAGGGACCATTGATATGTGTGTGCTGTGAATCAACTTGTACTCTCAGTTAGCCCCGTTGGGCCCCTTTGAAAGGCACACTACCTGGACTTCCTTAACTCTGTTCCGACCCATTGAGGTTTCCATGAGTTTTTCCTTTTCTTTCCTTTATTTTATTTATTTATTTATTTTTTGCTTCATGAAATCAGCACAATGGACGATTGGGTCCCCCCCCCCCTTCTCAGTACTGATTCTCCTCATATCCTTCTAACAGTACCCAAGATGACTGAACGCACTCTCTCTAACCTCACGGCATGGTATACTACTTTACCACAGATCACTTTCCCTAATCAAGGCTCTATCAGCTCTTCCAAGTACGCTGCTGAACTCTGAAATCTGCCCGACAACAAGCCTTTGGTTCTCTACTACAACTACCAGAATCCTAGGCGGCATGTACTTCCGCCCCCAGCAGAGATGACGACAGGCTAGACATCGCTCCTCACTTCCCGACATAATATCGAACTCCACCCGACGCTGCGCGACAACTTAGCGGACAACACGGACCATTCCTATAGCTGGATCCACTTCTTCCCTCTCCACCGCAAGCATGTGATTCATGCCGCTACGACACCTCTCGAGCCACCCACGAAGCCGGACCCGTCATCTGCAACCAAGCTGCCGACACCGCAATTCGATTCATGTCAGGAGTTTGGGACTGAGGCGCACTCTGCACAACGAATAACCTACACCTCCGATTGACTTGTTGCAAAGATCGACAGAACAGGTACCTGCTATCTGAGGAGCTCTTCTGGCCTGATATAGACACAACCTACTCCTCAGGTGCTTCTCCCCCTCACTTCAATATGGCCTTAATGCTTTCTAATGCTGTGGATCTCACTAGCCTTAATTTACCATCTTACTGCATAGTATGCTTTTGTTGTCACCCTATATATTGGATGTTCTAATGCTCAGACTAGCAAGAAGCTTCCTCTGATTTACAGGGCCTCTTACCTTTGCTACTCCTATACGCTTCTGTATCAATGTTACTGTTATATTGATTTTTCTCGTCATGACACCAGCTCTTGGCCTAAGCACTGATAATCACCGTTTCTGGCTCCCTTGGTTATTCCGAGGGGGCTGACATGGTGGGTAATAAACCAGCCCACTCGGGCTGAGGCTGACAGCTGGTCTCATAAGACACTGATTTCCTGTCTAATCCTACACTTCCCTACAATGTCCCTGAAACCATGCTCCAGCCTGCGCACCCCCAACATACATATTTAACACATACCTCCATCAATAATATCTACCATCCTGTGGCGGCGGACATTGTAATTTACTTTATTCTTGTTTAGTTTCTTATTTTTGCTTGCTTTTGCACCCTCTTCACTGCCTCGTGTTAGACCGACCCCCACACAGATACGGGCCGGAGCGCTGTACCTTTAAAAGGGACACGTATACCGTCCACGTACTGTACCCCACCGATATACAATTTCTCCGAGGTCTGTGGACACCCCTCTCCACACCTCATCGGTTTCCTTCCAGTGACTGGCGTGTCTTATTTCCACCACCCACACCCTCCAGAGGCACTTCCTACTTAGTATCTCCCTATTCTCACCCCCTGACTCCAAAAATGGCAGACACACATACAACCAACCCCCAGAAAAAAGACACACAACCCCACATGACCTCCCTCAAATTTTGCTCGCTCAACATTAGGGGTCTCAACACTCCTGAAAAGAGGTCCAAACTCCTGCACTGCCTGCGTCAATCAAAGACCCAGATAGCACTTATACAAGAGACGCACTTTCGAATGGACGCTATCCCTAAACTAAAGAACAACCACTTCCCCACAGTGTATCATTCCTCCAACAATGAGGTGAAATAAAAGGGTGTATCCATTTTGATTTCCAAAAATTGCCCCATTGTGATTACTGAGGTTCAAAGAGACCCACATGGCAGATTCCTCTTTATTAAGGGCTCCATATACGGTAAACAACTCACAATCGCCAACATATATGCCCCCAACACCAAGCAAGTGACCTTCTTCCGCTCCACACTCCAACATCTTACCAGTTTCCAAACTAGCACACTGATTGTCGGCGGCGACTTTAATGTGGCTCTTAACCCTTCCATGGACACCTCAAACGGTACCTCTTCCTTGACATACAGGGCTCTCCGAGCGATTAAACTGCAACTTAATAACTTACTACTTCATGACACGTGGCGCACACTGCATCCTAAAGTGAAGGACTTCACTTTCTTTTCGGCCCCACACGGTAAATATACTAGATTGGACCATTTCTTTATTTCCCAGAAAGATTTGACTTATCTCACCAAAGCTACCATTGATCCTTCTCTGCTCTCTGACCATAACCCCATATCTATGACCCTGCTTCTACCTACAGCGCCTCCCAAGAACCACATATGGCGGCTCGACAGCTCCTTATTGACTGACCCCACTAACACACAACGGATAACTGAATGCCTCTATAACTTTTTTACTGAAAACTCTTCAGAAACTGTTGCACCATCGGTCATCTGGGCCGCACATAAATGCGTCGTGCGGGGTGAATTGCTGTCCATAGCAGCACAACGGAACAAATACAGGAATGCGCGCATTACCGAACTGACTACACGCATCCGCACATTAGAACAGGCACACAAGGCATCTCTAGCGACATCCACTTTGGCAGACCTCGCAACGGCAAGGGAGGAACTCCTAGAAACACTCAATAGTACTCTAAAACGCAAATTCGCACTCACGCAAAAGCTTTATTATGAATTCAGCAACAAAGCAGGCAAACTCCTGGCGAGAGCCCTCCAAACCAAGAGGGCTGCCCAGACGATCCACAAAATACACCGACCATCTGGTGATGCAGCAGTTACTAATGAGGAGATCTCAGACCAATTTGTACAATACTTTTCTGAACTGTACAACCTCGCAATGACACGCACCTTTGAAAACAACACAAACCGTCAGACAGCTATCACAGACTTTTTAGCACAATACAGTCCAACCCCCCTCTCTTTAGACGACTCTCAAAGTTTAGACCGGCCTCTCTCCATGGAAGAAATCCTTCTTGCACTAAAACAAATGAAAACAGGCAAGAGCCCTGGTCCGGACGGCCTATCGGTCAGTTACTATAAATCATTCCCAACTATTCTGGCCCCCCATCTCACCAAAGCCCTTAACAACCTTACATCCGACTCGGCAGCCCACAAAGATATTCTTGAAGCACATATTACCCTTATCCCTAAATCTGGCAAGGACCCCACGCTAGTAGCGAACTATCGCCCAATATCATTGCTAAATGTGGACCTAAAACTGTACGCCAAAACCTTGGCAAATCGCATTCTACTCCTCATCCCGAACCTTATATCATTAGACCAGGCTGGCTTTGTCCCAGGCAGAGAGGCTCGGGACAACACCACTAAAGCTTTGAACATTCACCACTGGCTCTCCAAAACCTCCACCCCAGGGTTTTTCCTTTCCCTCGATGCAGAGAAGGCGTTTGACAGGGTGGCCTGGGATTACATGGAAGCCTCGCTACGGGCGATAGGCCTACCACCCCGCATGCTACAGATGATCCTGGCCCTCTACTCATCTCCTGCCCCCTATCCCCACTAATTTTTATCTTGACCATGGAACCCATGCTCCGCAAACTCAGAGACAACCCCTCCATCAAAGGCGTAGAAATTAATCGTAAACAATACAAAATGGCCGCATACGCCGACGACATCTTACTATTCCTTACTGATCCCATCACCACCATTCCTAATCTGCTGGCAGACTTCTCGCATTTCAAATCTCTATCCAACCTGAAAATTAATTTTGAAAAATCTAAAGCCCTCAATATTACACTGCCGAATGCCACAGTATCCCAATGTAAACTTAACTTTCCTTTCGGCTGGGAACGGTATGCCATATCCTATCTAGGAATTAAGATACCAGCCAATTTAAATGACCTTTATGCCAGCAATTTTTCACCGTCACTCATGTCAATCCAAGGTGATCTACAGAAGTGGCATCTGGGATCCTTTTCTTGGATGGGCAGAATCGCCATTATCAAAATGAACATCTTACCTAGACTTCTTTACCTCCTTCAAGCAATTCCCATCAAATTACCGTCTTCTTTCTTTAAGTCATACAAACATATGTGCAGACTCTTCATTTGGGCTTCCAAGACCCCACGTCTAAGCTGGGATAGATTGGCCTTACCCAAACCTTTGGGAGGCTTAGGCCTCCCAAACATTCAAAAATATCACTGGGCCTGCCACCTAACAAGGGTGGTAGACTGGCACGTACACCGTCTAACCAAGGACTGGATAACTGTAGAAGACTCCTTTGCCAACCTACCAATAACAAACTCACCGTGGATCGAAATTACATCTACACCAAAAGAATACACGTCACACCCACTTATCGGAGCCACTCTTTCCATCTTTAAAACAGCTAGTAAAACACTTACTATCACTCCCTCCATTGGTCCCATGACACCCTTAGAAAATAACCCAGAATTCCCTCCAGGACTTACACTTAAGGACCAATCTCTTGATGCACACACTTCACATGCCAGAGCACAACGTTTCTTCCGCAATGGATCACTCCTACCACATCATGAGCTTTCAACCACAATCCCAGAATACAATATCCCCTTTTATAAATATCTCCAATTACGACACTTCTTTTCCTCCTTTAAGCTTACCACTCACTGGCACAAAGATTACTCACCCTTTGAACTCCTATGCACCAGTACGGAACCTCAGGGCCACCTAATCTCCTCCATTTACTCTCTCTTACACTCGGGTCATAAAGTTAAAGAGGACAAATTAGTACGACAATGGGAGTCAGACCTTTCTCTGGATCTCACTCCCATTGAATGGGAACGCATCTTTACTCTCCTACATAAAGGCTCAATAAATGTTTCAACACAGGAAAATAGATACAAACTGTTTTCAAAATGGTATAGGACTCCCGACAAAGTACATCATTTTCACCCGACCGTACCCCCAACCTGCTGGAGATGCAACGCAGCACACGGCACCCCTCTCCACATTTGGTGGGACTGTCCCATCATTCAACCTTTCTGGTCAGAGATTCATCAACTAATCTCGCAAATAACCACCTACACACCATCCTTCTCTCCCGCACATTATCTCTTACACCACACCCTGGCTCCCCTTGGTTCCTATAAAAAATCACTTTCATTGCACCTTATTAATGCAGCCAACCTCTGCGTTCCACTCCTTTGGAGAACTACTACCCCCCCAACGGTGAATGACTGGATCCGTCGAGTAGACAGAATCGCGGACATGGAAAAACTCATAAGTCAGGCTCAGGATAATCCGACCAAATTCAACACCTCGTGGGCATGCTGGCTCCACTACAAACATTCCACGACTCTGCATACACCTCCTGCCACTCCATCACCTCTGCCATGAGAACTTGAAATCCAAGCACACAACTCTCTTGTATGCCTTCCCCCATATCCTTCACGCTAGCCACACCCTGCGCGCAACTCAGTGGTCCCCCACGGGCCACTAAACCCTCTCTCAACAACCGCTGATGGATCGCACCCACTCTGTCTCTGAACCCCCCGGTCATACAGCATAGACACGCCTCTGCTAGGTCACTGGATCCCCCCCACCTTCCTTCCGTTGTCAAAGCACCTCTATAATGATGCTCCCTCACGAGACTAGCTGCTTTACCCTTCCACACCGGTCTATGTTTGACTCTGATCTACCTGCATCCAGACGCCCTCCCATCCACAGAAAGTTCCCTTATAGGGGTGGATGGTTCTTGGGCCAACCTCTACGGTGTAGACCTACCATAACATCCATGCTTACCCCAATTCTCTTATGGAAATCCTAATCCTAAAGTTAATGTGCACCTAATAATTTCAATTCCTATTTACACCTGTGCCTATTTGTACCTCTACTGATGAGACACATATACCTGTTATTTTAATGTTAGGCCATTTTGCCTTTAAAATGTCTCTACCTTTTTTGATTCTTGTATACTGTAAAGCAATATGTATACTGACTACACCCTGTATTCATGAAAAATTTAATAAACTTTTTTGGAAAAAAAAAAAAAAAATCACTAGGATGGTCAAACAGGTAAGCAGAATAACCTCTGCGGGGTAGCAAGAACCTAGCCTCCAAGGGCAATAGGATTGCGGATAAATCCTTCACAGTAGTCACCCCTCGCAGAGGGACCTCCCAATCATCCAGGGGCAGAAGATATTCATGCAAAAAAAGAAGCTTCAATAGTGTAAAAATGCAGAGTTTATTGAAAAAGGAAAGCCAAATGGATACTTACAATGTAAAATTTGTATCCGCACATAAAATTATTTGCCGGCAAAGACAAAACAAGCACTTCTGGAGTCACGTGGGGCACAATGGCGTCAGCGCGTCAAGTGGCACAAAATTGTGAAGTGGAAGGAAAATAATAAATGTTTTTCAATTTTTTTTACAAATTAATATCTGAAAAGTGTGGCGTGAATTTGTATTCAGCCCCCTTTACTCTGATACCCCTAACTAAAATCTAATGGAACCAATTGGCTTCAGAAGTCACCTAATTAGTAAATAGAGTCCACCTGTGTGTAATTTTATCTCAGTATAAATACACCTGTTCTGTGAAGCCCTCAGTGGTTTATTAGAGAACCTTAGCGAACAAACAGATCATGCAGGCCAAGAAACACACCAGACAGGTCAGGAATAAAGTTGTGAATAAGTTATAGCAGGGTTAGGTTATAAATAAATATCCCAAACTTTTAATATCTCACGGAGCACTGTTCAATCCATCATCCAAAAATGGAAATGGAGTATGGCACAACTGCAAACCTACCAAGACATGGCCGTCCACCTAAACTGACAGGCCGGACAAGGAGAGCATTAATCAGAGAAGCAGCCAAGAGGCCCTGGCAACTCTGGAGGAGATGCAAAGATCCACAGCTCAGATGGGAGAATCTGTCCACAGGACAACTATTAGTCCAGCACTCCACAAATCTGGCCTTTATGGATGAGTGACAAGAAGAAAGCCATTGTTGAAATAAAGCCATAAGAAGTCCCGTTTGCAATTTGTGAGAAGCCATATGGGGGACACAGCAAACATATGGAAGAAGGTGCTTTAGTCAGATGAGACTAAAATTTGACTTTTTGTCCTAAAAGCAAAACACTATGTGTGGCAGAAAACTAACACTGCACATCACCCTGAACACACCATCCCCACCATGAAATATTGGGGTGACAGCATCATGTTGTGGGGATGCTTTTCTTCAGCAGGGACAGGGAAGCTGGTCAGAGTTGATGGGAAGATGGCTGGAGCCAAAAACAGGGCAATCTTAGAAGAAAACCTGTTAGAGTCTTCAAAAGACTTGAGACTGGGGCAGAGGTTTACATTCCAGCAGGACAAAGACTCTAAATATACAGCCAGAGCTACAATGAAATGGTTTGGATCAAAGCATAATCATGTGTTAGAATGGCCCAGTCAAAGTCCTGACCTTAATCCATTTGAGAATCTGTGGCAAGACTTGAAAGTTGCTGTTCACAGATGCTCTCCATTCAATCTAACAGAGCTTGAGCTATTTTGCAAATAAGAATGGGCAACAATTTCACTCTCTAGATGTGCAAAGCTGGTAGAGATATCCCCAAAAAGACTTGCAGCTGTAATTGCAGTGAAAGGTGTTTCTACAAGTATTGACTCAGGGGGACTGAATACAATTGCACACCACACTTTTCAGATATTTATTTGTAAAAAATTTTGAAAACCATTTATAATTTTCCTTCCACTTCACAATTATGTGCCACTTTGTGTTGGTCTATTACATAAAATACTAATAAATACATTTACGTTTTTGGTTGTAACATGACAAAATGTGCAACATTTCAAGGGGTGTGAATACTTTTTCAAGGCACTGTAATTGCAGTTTCTATGATCAAATTCTATATTTTGTATTTTCTTATGCCGTGTACACACAAGCGGACTTTTCGACTGGACTGGTCCGACGGACCGAGTCCGGCGGGCAATTTGACCGTGTGTGGGCTTCATCGGACCTGCAGCAGACTTTTTCGGTCGAAAATCTGACGGATTTTAGATTTGGAACATGTTTCAAATCTTTACGTCGGAACTCCGCCGGAGCCAGTTTCTATCGAAAAGTCCGCTCGTCTGTATGCTATTGCGACAGACGAAAACCGATGCTAGGGCAGCTATTGGCTACTGGCTATCAACTTCCTTATTTTAGTCCGGTCGTACGTCATCATGTACGAATCCGTTGGACTTTGGTTTCATCGTGTGTAGGCAAGTCCGTTTGTTCGGAAAGTCTGTCGGAAGTCCGCCGAAAGTCCGTCGGATAGACCGTCGGACCAGTCCGGTCGAAAAGTCCGCTCGTGTGTACACGGCATTAGTTTTCAATTAGTCTGTACATCAGAAGGGTTATGATGATTTCACAGTCTCTAACAGGCAAGGCTTTTGCAAGACTACATTTTTTTCTGTTTATTTTGTAATGCAAATATAAATGCCATTGCATGTTTATATCTAAACCCATGGTCACTCCTGCTGACTTGTGCAACCTGATTGCACTGTATCTTGCAACTATCTTATCCACCTTTTTATTAATGTTTGTCAAGCAAATAGAGTAGACATTGCAGTGTATATAATAATAAAATTGAAAGGTAAAAATATACAGTGTGCACTTCCTAAAAAATCTAACATACAGCAATAAAATGTGTTATGCCCTGTACACACGGTTGGACATTGATCGGACATTCCGACAACAAAATCCATGGATTTTTTCCGACGGATGTTGGCTCAAACTTGTCTTTCATACACATGGTCACAAAAAGTTGTCGGAAAATCCGATCGTTCTGAACGCGGTGGCGTAAAACACGTGCGTCGGGACTATAAACGGGGCAGTAACCAATAGCTTTCGTTTCTTAATTTATTCTGAGCATTCTGATTTGTGTACACATGATCGGAATTTCCGACCACGGATTTTGTTGTCGGAAAATTTTATAGCAAGCTCTCAAATTTTGTGTGTCGGAAATTCCTATGGAAAATGTGTGATGGAGCCTACACATGGTCGGAATTTCCGACAACAAGGTCCTAGCACACATTTTCCATCGGAAAATCCTATCGTGTGTACAGGGCATTAGAATGTATAATTCACAAAAATAAATTATATATTGCCTTTCTTAGTGTTCAGATGAACAGTATGTTGCAGACTTTTTAGTACAAATAGGTTCGTGTGTTATATGTCACCAGTATTTTTATAATGGTTATCATATTTATTACCTTTTTTTGTTCGAGCTCAGCCTTAAAAGTTAAAGTGTAACCATAGACAAAATAAAAAAAATACATATATGATGTAGTCTCTCAGAGTCTGCAATAAGTTCTATTACACGTTGATCTTGCTGGTGGATCAATTATTTTTCTTTTTCCTGTAACAGGCAAAAGCTGTCCCTCAAAAATGTCATTTGCATGGATGGGATAAAACATATTACAATGGCAGGGGTACTTACAATAGTTCAATTTTTTTCATTTAGTTAAAACAATGGTTGCTCCAAATGTTAGCAAATTGTTAGCTGGGGTTGGGCTCTATTTTGTTGGCCTTAAAGTCCATTCAAAGATACATTTCCATCTAGGACTACCCTGTCCAGAGGGTTACAACTCTGTTTTGTAGAACCCTGTTATCCACATAGTGGAAATAGAGAATTTGCTGGTAGGATCAACAGGTAATAAAATTATGTTAATCCGGGACTGATAAAAGCAAAAACTGCTGTTAATGCTAGTGAAAGATTACATCATATATGTAATTTTGCCTATAGCTACACTTTAAAGTAATTGTAAATGTTTGTTTGTTTTTTTTTTAAATAACAAACATGTTATACTTACCTGTTCTGTGCAAGGGTTTTGCACAAAGTGGCTCTGGTCCTCCTTTTCTGGGGTCCCCCAGCGGCGCTCCTGGCTCATCCTCTTCATTGAGTGCCCCCATGGAGAGCCGCTTTTGATGGAGGCACTCGTGTGGGTGCTCTCCCGAGTCCTGCTGCTGTGTCCATTGACACAGACAACAGGACTTGGCCCTGCCCTCCAACTCCCGTGTCACTGGAATTGATTGACAGCAGCGGGAGCCAAAGGCTCCTGCTGCTATCAATCTGTCCAATGAGGACCCGAGACAGCGGTTGGAGCTGCTGGGCTCATTCTCGTTGGTGGAGCGATCAGGTTAAGGTGAGAAAAAGGGGGGCTCTGGGGGCTGTTGCAACACAAAAGGTTTTTCCCCTTAATGCATAGAGAAACCATGAGACTTTACAAATTCTTTAAACGTATGCGGTACTTTAAGATAAGAAATGTTCCATTTTCATTTTTTTGGTGTGTACTAAGTTAATTTTTTAAATAAGAAATGTGCACTGAAATAACTTATAAAGTGATGTTAGTTTTAAATATATGAGTGAAGAAAATTCACTTGCGGGGCTTTTTGAGTGCCAAAAATAAATTTAATTATATTAAATTTTTAATTTTTTCCAAATTTTTACCCTTTTTTATTTATTTCCACATATTTCAGCCCCTATATACCTCTCATTAAGTTCTTTCTGCATGTGTCCGCCTTTGCTGACACTTTAACGGTCCTTCCGGTCCTGCATCCAAGCCGGGCTCCACCTCTTGGAGAGTTGTGACCGAACATGATTTATTTACAGGTGTTTTCAAAAGAGGCTTGGCTAAATGTGGAGCGCATTGCCGGCGTTGCCGTGATTTGCGTGTGACATCATCGCGCAACACGACAACGAGGCTTGGTTTAGGAGGAGGAGCGCAGTGCTGTCACTGCGCTTCCACCTATTTGTTAAGGGGAAACGAAAGTGAGGCTTGGTTCCGGATTACATACCGGCCTCACTCTAAGCCGTTTTTTTTTCCCTCTTATTCCCTCTTATTGTTTATTTTAGGTTTATATAAACCAAATATAGATGTCCAAATATAGATGTCCATTTATATATATGGTCTAATTTGGTGTACTAATACCCCCAAAACCGGAAATAAAGGTCGTCAGAAACACTTCCGGTTTCGGACATTCCCAGTGGGGGTCATCATTCATCATTTATCTATATATAGAGCGGTGGGATGAGGGGGTCCACACCCCAGATGATGACTTTTTAGTTGAAACATGTCGGGTGGACCCCTCATAACTACCGCTACAAGACTATATGCTGTTTTTATCTTCTGAAAATGTGAGTTTGTTTTCCCTTTATTTTAATAAATCCAAGTTCAAACGTTATTACGCTATGTGAGTGTTTTTTCCCTCACATGTTATCCATACTATTTATCTGGTTTACGGTGTATTCATCGCTGAGGAAGCCGTGCTGATCCCTTTCCCTCCCTGTGTGATGACATCTGGCCAGATTACTTGCCTAGACCTATCGGTCATCAAGCCTTTTTGACCTGTATGGCATACGCCATTTCAGGCCACATATTCTGGTAAGCCTCCTTGGTTTCTGGTGATGGTCCTGGCACCGATTTCAACCCTCTGTGCACTCCCGGTTTCTCCACGGTTTATTTACCTACCAGGTTGCCGGCTCAGAACCATCCCCCTGCATGCTCAGGAGATACCTGTTTACCATCATCATTTTTCACCATTGTCACAGACTTTTTTGCTTGTGTTTGCACACTTATTTGGACTTTATATTTCACATTTTTTACACTTGGTTCAATACATGTATATTGATTGATATTTTCTTATTCTTTAACTTGCAATTCACTAAATTTTTTTGGCTCATACCGCAATATCTGATTTGTAGTCACTGTATTTGTACACTTATTTTTTCACGTAAATTCTAGCGCCACACTTTTGAATTTTTACCAAAAATAAATTTAACTGAAAATGCACCAAAAACAACCATTCACATTTTCAGATGCCAAAGTACAACATATTACACTGGTTTGATTTATTACAAATAACTGTTCATTTTTTTCCCTGTAACTTCAACCAGTTTTCATTAAGGTCAAGTTTTTTTCTGGCTATGTGAGTACTCACATAGCCAGTTGACAGTTGACAGTTGATAACCTAAAAGTGAGCTGCCCAGATAGCAAACAATTGTGCTGCAAGTTTGAAAATGACTTGCTAATCTATTGCTAGACTTGTCAGGCTTTACAAGCTTGTTGCACAATTGCAGCAAGTTCTCATTGCATGATCCAGATCAACTTTCTTTGCAAACATTCTGTAATGCCCCATACACACGGTCGGATTTTCCGACGGAAAATGTGTGATAGGACCTTGTTGTCGGAAATTCCAACCATGTGTGGGCTCCATCACACATTTTCCATTGGATTTTCCGACACACAAAGTTTGAGAGCAGGATATAAAATTTTCCAACAAAATCCGTTGTCGGAAATTCTGATCGTGTGTACACAAATCCGACGGACAAAGTGCCACGCATGCTCAGAATAAATAAAGAGATGAAAGCTATTGGCCACTGCCCGTTTATAGTCCCGAGGTACGTGTTTTACGTCACCGCGTTCAGAACGATCGGATTTTCCAACAACTTTGTGTGACTGTGTGTATGCAAGACAAGTTTGAGCCAACATCCGTCGGAAAAAATCCTAGGATTTTGTTGTCGGAATGTCCGAACAAAGTCCGACCGTGTGTACGGGGCATAAGTCTGCTGTAAGTTCTGGTTCAGTTATGTTGTGCAATAGTCATCCCACCACAGGGGTCACTCTCGCTGGATTTTCATGCTGTAGACTTGCAGAGCTCTTGCTGTAGACTCACCACTGCAACTTTGCTCTTGCTAGAGACTTGCCACGCAAACTTGCTACAATTTGGAAAAGTGTCAACTAGAGATTGTGCTTCAAGTGTTCTGCAAGTGTACAACTTTCCAGTTAAAATGTACAGCAAGTTAAGAGACTTACAAATCAACACTGTCACAAATTTGTGGTAAGTTATCCTTGCTATCTGGGTGTATATCTGTTTTTGCATTCAGACTGTAAGCTAAAGAGTGTTCCTCCTTAGTTAATTGTGAAACATTCAGGCCTCGTTTACACCATATGTGCATAAAAACTGAGGGAAAAACAGATTTGACTTACATAGGCTTGTTCACACCATGTGCAGAGACGTGCATATTTTTTTACGTACGTCACTGCAAGGACACAATGAAAACTATTGTTCTTTATGTGCCCTGTTCACACCACAATGTTGATGTCACTTCATTTTTTTTCCACACAGAAAACGGCATACACGTTGCAGATTCCTGTGCAGAAAAAATCTGCACAAGGTTCCAGTGTTGTGGTGTGAAGAGGGCACATAAAGAACAATTGTTTTTGTAAGAAACAGGTGTAGAAAAAGACACATCTCTGTACATGATGTGAACGGGGTCTCAAAAAAGAAGACAAAGAGACATTTTTTTGACAATTTCATATTTATTATGATTATTAGTATATAGAATGAGAAGGAAATAGGGGTAGGGTTCCAAGCAAGACTTCCAGAAACCTGTTTCCTTTCCTAACCTGTAGACACAACAAGAGGTTGCAGTCATCACACCACCTTCTCTCTAGTTCCCTGGGTTGTATGCGTCATGAAATTCACATTGCACATTCATTTGAATATAAAGAATGTATTAATTGCTGGTTTGAATCCTTACAATAAAACCTGAAACCAGGTCTTGAGACTAATGCCGCGTACACACGAGCGGACTTTACGGCAGACTTTGCCCGGCGGACTGGATTTCGTCGGACAATTCGATCGTGTGTGGGTACCAGCGGACTTTGTTTGCTTAAAAGTTGGACGGACTTAGATTTGAAACATGTTTTAAATCAATCTGTTGAAATCGAGTCCGGTCGAAAAGTCCGCCGTCTGTATGCTAGTTCGACGGACAAAAAGCCACGCTAGGGCAGATATTGGCTACTGGCTATGAACTTGCTTGTTTTAGTCCGGTCGTACGTCATCACATACGAATTCGACGGACTTTGGTGGATTGTGTGTAGGCAAGTCCGTTCATTCAGAAAGTTTGTCGTAAAGTACGTTGAAAAGTCTGCCGGGCAAAGTCTGCCGTAAAGTCCGCTCGTGTGTACGCGGCATTAGATTCTTGAGTTCTAGCTGACTTTAAAGTAATAAAGTTCTCCCTTATTAAGCTCAACAGCCAATCCAAAACAAAATCAATAAACTACATGCAGAGAGTTAGTGGTTTGTTGTCTAAAACCAAAGGACCTTTTCCTCCATTAAACAATATGAGCAGAAGCAGCTAAAAGAAATGTACTTTTTCAATGTGAATATCATGTCGATAAATAGCAGTGTGGCTATTAGATTATAGAGTTTTCTAATTACGCCAGTGGTTCTGGTGTCATTACAGTTATCTAGTCCCTACATCCTCATTCATATTTAGTCCATGTAATATCTTAGAAACAGCATATATCATTTACAAGATTAAAATTCTCGTTCCTGTGTGATTGTTGGAAAAACACTTTCTTGCAGATCGATGGCACTTTATGTGTCCTGGAACAGCAGTAAACAATAAAATCTGTGTCTGCAGACAACATTTTATGAAATATCCAGTCATAATTCTTCAAAATGCTCTCATGTCTTATACATTTATATCTCTTTAGTACACAAAAAAACAAAGAATTGTTGCCATAATTTTCGAGTAGGGTCTGGTGGGTTTTAATTTATGGTTGCATTTACTTGTGTTCAGTATTTTTCCATTAACAAGAATAATTGGAAAACAGAAGGCAAGATTGTGTGCATTAAACCATTTGCCATTCACCTATCCCCATTACTTTATATACAGATTAAACCATAAATCTTTCCCAACTTTTAAAAAAGCTATGCGGACAACAAGATTACCGCATGATTAAAACACATGCAGATTTCTCTCAGACGGGAATAATAAGAGGACACCTTCTGGAATGTAAAATCATTCAAAGTACATTAAGTCTTCTGCTGTCAGTATTCCATGCTGCCAATGCACACATACCAAACACACTTTTTAAAATTATTTGTTTATATATATATATTTTTTTAAATAAAAAATGATGATAATTGTCACTGGGTGGCAAAAGTTGTACGGTTCAAGATAATTTAAAACTTCCCTCGGTATTCTCAAAACAAAAAGAAATATATGCATGTGCAGACATGTAAATGGATAGAGGATACATCGTACTTTATAGAGTACCACATGTGCAAAGCTATTTTATCAAGGATTTCCAACATTCTGGACCTACACTTTAATCTTTACCTTGAAAAATAGAGCATAATTTAAAGTGTTACTATACCCACAATAGTAAAATCTGTCTGTATATGCAGTAAAGAATGCTTGTTTCATTTACTGTGGAACCTAATGGATTAATTCTGTGCATTGTATAAAAAGGCTGTTTGATCTTATTTTCTTTAATCCTCCCCTTCTTCCACAGTCCCCAATCCATCTCCTGATAGAACAGAGCCTTGGAGGCACTCTGCACATTCTTAGTTTGGTGTATATTGCTAGAGAGGTTTTTTTGGGAGGGTACATGTGATCAGAGAGGGCCAATCAGCACAGTCCAGACAAAGTCAGGGGTACTGTAGCTTCATAGGACAGTCAGAGGAAAATTAAAACTCCTCCAACAAGCTTTAACCAGTGATCGACCGGACACTGATAGAAGTAACAAGACTGCTGTATACTGCTGATGAGAAAAGGTACTTAGCAGTTTATCCACCATGTTCACCATGGGCGGCACAGTGGTGTAGTGGGTAGCACTCTCACCTAGCAATAAAAAGGGTCACTGGTTCGAATCTCAACCACACCACAACACTACCTGCCTGGAGTTTGCATGTTCTCCCTGTGCCTGCATGCGTTTCCTCCAGGTACTCCGGTTTCCTCCCACACACCAAAGACATGCTGGTAGGTTAATTGACTTCTGTCTAAATTGGCCCTAGTATATGAATGTGAGTTAGGGGCCTTAGATTGTAAGCTGCTTGAATTGATGGCGCTATGTAAGTACCTTAAATAATAATAATAATGTTCTGTGTACTGTGGAAGACCAGATATATTGAATACAGGGTCCTGGGTTTAGTAACACTTTAAAGCATTTGTTACCACAATATTTCATATTCCTGATATGTGTCTGCTGTACCATGTACTTGTATGATAAAATATCCTGTTCTCTTTGTATTGCTTCCTTTATGTGAAATCCCTGGTGTCCCTGCCAGTCCCTCTGCTTTCCAATTAAAAACTGACCACACTAAGCAGGAGAGCACACCGTGGTCAGTTCTCTAGCTATGCTGGGAACTCATTGTGCTCTCCTCCAATGATCAGACTTGTCCTGATATGCCCTGCTGCACAGCCTTTCACTGGGAAGCTCTGCCACGTACCCTACCTAGTACATGATATGGCACTTCCGAGTAGGAGGTGTGCGCACTCTAGTGAAAGAACCTTTCTGTCTTTTGATAGCTCCTCAGATGTAATCAAATTCCAAATGTTCTTTTATGAAGGAAGCTTCCACGATATGCTAGTTTATTAAAAAAAGGGGAATGATTATATGCCAGTACTGACCACTAGAAATCACATGTGCTTAATCAAGTTTAAGCTGCTGAAAAATGCCTTCTAAAAGCATTGAAATGTTCAATTTTAAGAACTTTCGTTCATGTTTCTAATTGTAAGTGAGGTCAAATTGCTCTTTGTTTCTGACCATAGTGACAAGAAAATTTGAAGGAATAGCATGGAAAAGTTGTCTTGAAATATCAAATTTCTAACAGAGAAGATGATTTAAATTCCAGAATGTCCATTCACTGCAAAATCAAATGTTAAAACAACATTTTGAAGCACTTTTGAACGACATTTGTCAAGTTATCAAATGTCAGGATGAGCTGACGGTTTGACCTGAACTTTGACTGTGCGGGAGTTCAGATGAACGTCAAAACTTTAGCCCATTGGGCTCCCAATGGGTGGCAGGGATTATAATTGACGATGGATTTACAAGGGACAACTTTTGTGGAAGTACATTTTTTCATATAAAGGAAATGTTTGGGTGTCTTTATTTCTAGTTTACAACTTTTTTAGGGGTACTACTGTACCCCATACCCATTCATGGTGGGGGGTGGTATCTAGGGAACCCCTTATTTTTCAGATTCCATATTCCAATAAGCCCTCTGTCCCCAGACCCCCAAAACCAACCAGCAATCAGGGTCAACAAGGTGCTTTCTGGGGTGTTCAGGAGGGAGCTGCAGGCTCACCCCCCCCTTCCATCCTCCTGGCCAGCTAGGTTGCAAGCTTGGATTAAGAATCTGGTATGGATTTTTAGGAAGACCTTAACCAGTTCCCGAGCAGCCGCCGCAGTTATACTGAGGAAGGTTGGCTCCCCTGGGTGAGCCGTCATAGCTGTACTTTGGCTCTTTAAGACGCTGTAGGAGGCACTCCTGCAGTGTGTCCCCGGAGCCGGTGTGAGTGCCCGGTGGGCGCGATCACCGCTGGGCACCTGCGATCTCTCATGACAGAGCGAGAACCAGGATCTGTGTGTGTAAACACACAAATTCCGGTTCTGTCAGGGGAGAGGAGACAGATCGTGTGTTCATACTAAGTATGAACACCGACCGGTCTCCTCCCCTAGTCAGTCCCATCCCCCCCACAGTTAGAACACACCAAGGGAACACAGTTAACCCCTTGATCACCCCCTAGTGTTAACCCCTTCCCTGTCAGTGACATTTATACAGTAATCAGTGCATCTTTATAGCACTGATCGCTTTATAAATGTCACTGGTCCCAAAAATGTGTCAAAAGTGTCCAATTTGTCTGCCGCAATATCGCAGTATCGCTAAAAATTGCAGATCGCTGCCATTACTAGTAAAAAAAAAAAAAAATAATAATAAAAATGCCATAAATCTATCCCCTATTTTGTAGACGCTATAACTTTTGTGAAAACCAATCAATATATGCTTATTGCGGTTTTTTTTTATCAAAAATATGTAGAAGAATACATATTGGCCTAAACTGAGGAAAATTTATTTTTTTTTTTAAATGTGGGATATTTGTTATAGCACAAAGTAAAAGATAATTGTGTTTTTTTCAAAATTGACGCTCTTCTTTTGTTCATAGCGCAAAAAATAAAAACCGCAGAGGTGATCAAATTCCACCAAAAGAAAGCTCTATTTGTGGGAAAAAAGGATGTAAATTTTGTTTGGGTACAGCATTACATGGCCGCGCAATTTTCAGGTAAAGCAAAGCAGTGATGTATCGCAAAAAATGGCCTTGTCAGGAAGGGGGTAAATTCTTCTAGGGCTGCAGTGGTTAAGCATCAAGCATTTTTAAAATCTGTGCCAAATCTTAAGCTGGTACGAATTTTCTGGGGGACGTCATGCATTTTTTTTTTCTTTTAGTGTGAGTTATCCATATCAGACTCAAAGCGGGGGACAGTTTTTTTTTTTAATTCTTGCTGTGGGATGTGCTACAACAAAAATGACATTTACAAAAATTATAAAGTTTAAATTGTCCAAAAATTACATTAATTGCCAGCATCGTTAAGACGAAAAAAAAAACAGCATACAGGCCCCTCCAATTGTCTCCCAAAATTTATAGCAGACCCTTGAAGGGTCTGTGTGCTTTTAAAAAAAAACAAAGACATCAATGACATGTCACTTGTTGGCAATTTTAAACCTTTTTACTTTGTAAATATACTGTAGCACTTTCTGTATAAACAGAGTAGTAGCCCTTCACAGGCACAATTAATACACCCTCCAGGCATATGTTTGAAAGGAATTGGACATTTTTAATGTTTCACTTTAACCACTTGCCTACAGGGCACTTTCACCCCCTTCCTGCCCAGGCCAATTTTCAGCTTTCAGCGCTGTCACATTTTGAATGACAATTGCGCGGTCATACTACACTGTAACCATGTGAAATTTTAATTATTTTCTTCACACAAATAGAGCTTTCTTTCAGTGGTATTTAATCATTGCTGGGTTTTTTGTTTTTTACAAACATTTTGAAAAAAAAAAACGTTTCTTAGTTTCTGTCAGTAAACTTTGTACTGATGGGCACTGATGAGGTGACACTTATGGGCACTGATGAGGCGGCACTGATGAGGAGGCATTATGCTGCACTTATGGGCACTGATAGGTGGCACTGATTTGTGGCACTGATGAGCACTGATAGGCGGCACTGATGGCCACTGATAAGCAGCACTGGTGGGCGCTGATAGGCGGCATGGATAGGCAGCACCGATTGGCACTGATGGGCGGCACTAATGGGCACTGTGGGGTGGCACTGATAGGCATTGATGGGCAGCAATGATGGGCATTAATAGGCGGCACTGATAGCCAGCACTGAGTGGCATCACTAATGGGCACTGATTGATGGCACTTGTGGGCACAGATTGCTGGCACTGGTGGGCAATTATTGCTGGCACTGGTGAGCACTGATTGCTGGCACTGATGGCACTTTATTATAATCACTTATGATCAGTGCCCTGATTACATTTCTCAATGTCTCCTGCGAGGAGATGCCGCTGATCGGCTCTCCTCCCCACACACTTTGTCAGTGTGAGGCGATGAGAGCCGATTACCGGCATTTCTGTGTTTACATGTGACCGGCTGAGATCGGGGTCGTGCCATGTCCTAGCAACACGGCGAGCGCGAGAGCAGCCGTTCTGGGACAATGCCATATGATGTCGTCCCAGAATGAGAACCCCACCGCCCCTCTGCAAGCGGTTAAGCATTTAAGAAATCACTGCTATTGCTCGAATGGATTTTTAAAAAAATGTTGTTATTTTTTAGCATGTTCCACCCCCCCCAACCTAATAAAAATATTTGTTGGACACCCCCTTGCCTATTAGCTCAAAAAACGTGAATTTTTAATTTAACAGATTTTTAACAGATTTGGCTCCCTTTGATTTCAATATGGTTCGGATGTAGCATCTGAACTTCTTTTAACCGCTTGCCTACTGGGCACTTTTACCCCTTTCCTGCCCATGCTGTCACACTTTTAGTGACAATTGTGCGGTCATGCTACACTGTACCCATATTTAATTTTTATCATTTTTTTTTTCACACAAATAGAGCTCTCTTTTGGTGGTATTTTTTTTTTTTTTAATTCTTTTTATTCAATTTTTCATGTATACAGTGACTTCTGGGCCGCCAACATGGCTAAGCCCAGGTTTGGCCTCGCAGGGCCCAACAGTGAATCCCTACCCCTAGACTCCCCCCTCCCCCCCCCCTAAAACCCTCACCCTTCCCTCCCTGTCACAGCCCAGATCCACAGATTCATAATAACCAAAGTATGTTTAGCACTCCTGTAATATAAAGTTATCACACCGCTGGGCTAGACTGTCTTTCATCAGATTTATACGTCCCCAATCCTTCATCTTCGATATATTCCTCCCATGTTTCCATGTTAAGTAGTGTTTCCCTCAGTAGTGTTTTTCGGTCTTCCAGCTGTATTTTAATCTTTATATTAACATGTCTATCCTATTGTACTTTCATCTCCATACCATGCCTGCCATACCTTATCAAATTTATTTTTACACCCTCTAGCTTGATAAGTAGATTTGTAAAAAGGCATCATAGTATTAACCAACTTCTTCCAAAATGCGACATTTGGAGCTTGAGAGTCTTTCCATTTTAGTAAGATGGCCTTTTTGGCATAAAAAAGCAGGATAGTGAGCAGTGTTCTTAAAGCCCTGGTCTGTACCACCTCTTGTACTAATCCCAACAGACACACCTTGATATTTAAAGGTATAGGGATTGAGAGAAGGCCCGAAATACATGAAAGGACCTCTTCCCAATAACTTTTTATTTGTGGACAGTCCCAGAAAACATGACCAGCATCAGCCGGGGAAAAAGAGCATCTCCAGCACTCTGCTGATGCTGACCCAAAAATCTTTCCTAGTCTTGCCGGAGTGTAGTAACTCCTGTGAAGAAATTTGAATTGAATCAACCTATCCCTGGCTGACACCAAATGTTTAAACGGTTGATCCCATACTTCCTCCCAGTCCTCTCCCTGAAGCTCAGGAATCTCCAGTTCCCATTTGCTTCTGGTCTTTGCTATTGCTTTTGGAGTAAGTTTGAAAAATTCTTTGTAAGATTTGGAGAGGGGTTTGTCTAGAACATCCTCCGATAACATTGACTCAAGTCTGGACGGAAAAGATTCTACTTTACGTACCCTGAATTGTGACTGGTAGGCGTGCCGTAGTTGTAGGTAACGGAATAGATAGACATTTTCCAAGTTATGTCTTGACTTTAACTGGGGGAACGTCAGAAGATCTCCGAGATCTGTTATGTCCCCTATTGTCTTAATTCCCTTTATTGCCCAGATCATGGGGTCGGGTATATTATAGAAGTGCTGCAGCATAGGATTCATCCACAGTGGAGTTGTGGGCGAATAACCCTGAAAGCTTGGGGATGCCAAATGAACCGCCATGTCCCAAGCTTTTATTGTAGCCTTCATGGTAGTAGTTAATGGTAGGTCAGACTTGAGTCCCCTAAATAGTGCCATACGCAAGCTTTCATAGGACCCCAGTTGAGCCGCTTCCAATACCGTGGCTGCGTCCCCGTCATCCATGATTAGCCATCTACATGCAAAAACCATTTGCCCTGCCAGATAGTACTTGTGCCAATCTGGGAGTGCCAGTCCCCCCTCGTCTCCTGGTTCCTGAAGTACCTTAAGCCCTATCCTGGGGGGTTTTGGAGCCCATAAAAAGGAGCCCACTATACCATCTATTTGATGAACAAAAGATTTTGGAATCCAGACTGGTGCGTGTCTCAAAAAATATAAAATCACTGGCAGGACCTTCATCTTAAGTAGGCTGATCCTGCCTATTAACGACAGCGGAAGCCTGGACCAAGCCTGTGTTTTTTGTTTGAGGAAAGTTATTAGTGGGAGTTGGTTAAGGGACATGTAGTCATTTATATTTGCTGTGACCTTTACTTCAAGGTATTTCATAGATGATACCCATTGTAACGGCAGATCCGGGTCGACCCCATTTTTTGCTTTATCATCTAATGGAAGTATTGAGGACTTGTTCCAATTCACTTGTAACCCCGAAAACCTGGCAAAATCGTCCAAGATTTCCAGTACCACTGCTAGTGAATTCTTCGGATCTGTCAGAAACAAGAGCATATCATTTGCGTAAAGTGCAACTGTTTCGTGAATGGTGCCCACTTTGATATCCTGCACCCTCCCAGAGACCCTTAAAGCAATGGCCAATGGCTCCATCACTAGAGCGAAAAGGAAGGGGGACAGAGGACACCCCTGTCTTGTGCCTCTACCTATCACGAAAAACTGAGACACCCTCCTGCCCATGCGGATCGCCACCCTAGGGTTGCTGTATAGCAGGGAGACCCATTTCCGAAATTGTGGTCCAAATCCCATGACCTCTAATACCTTACCAATGAATTGCCAATCTACAGAATCAAAGGCCTTTGCTATGTCAAGGGATACCACTATTTTAGATTCGGAGTCTGTGGAGGGAAGCTGTAGATGCGTGAACAGTTTCCTAAGATTTGTGTCTGTCGATTTTCCTGGCATGAAGCCAGTTTGATCTATATTAACTATAGTCTGTATAACCTGGGCCAGTCTGGTTGCTAATACCTTGGTTAAGATTTTTAGGTCTGTATTTAGTAGGGCTATAGGGCGGTACGATGCACACTCTGTCAGGTCCTTTCCGGGTTTTGGCAGGAGAATCATGTACGCTTCCATCATTGAATCAGGTAGGGAGGAGTGCCCTAGACAATGTTCCAATAGCCAATTGAATCTACCGGCTAATTGTTCAATGTTCGCCCTGTAGAAGTCAGCAGGTATACCACCTGGCCCTGGGGCCTTGTTGGGCGGAAATGCGCATATTGCATCCTCTATTTCTTTAACTGTTATTTTGGCTTCTAGTAAGTTGCAGTCTTCCTCCGATAATCTAGGTATCGGTAGATTCCGCATTACATTGTCCAATTCTGCCATATCATATGGGGGGATTTGGGAGAATACAGCGACGAGAAAAAATCCACAAACTCCCGCATGATGAGTACCGGATCACTAACCTGCGCCCCACTCCCATCTTTAATAACCGGGATGTGTGCCATCGGAGGGTGATCCGCCACCAGCATGGCCAGGAGCTTCCCATTTTTGTCTCCCTCGGCGAAAATTTTGTGTTTTCTGAGATTCCACTGATTTTGTCTGTCCTTTAACCTGCAGTGATAGACGTCGTCTAACCTCCAGTAGGGATTCATACGATTCTCTCGATGGGGCTTCCGCATGTGCCCTGGCCTGTTCTCTCTCTTCCTGTTGCAGAGTATTATATTCCTCATTCTCATTTACCCTGGCTGTCTTAATGGCCGATATGGATTCCCCTCTGACTACCGCCTTGAAGGCGTCCCAGACCACTGGAGGCTCTGCTGCATCAACATTGGTCATCCAGTAATTTTTTGTCGCCTCTTCCAGCTGGGCAGCAACCTGTTCGTGCTGCAACCATCCTGGAGATAGGCGCCAGCCCCCTCTCTCCCCCCCCGGACTTACGGCCAGAGTGAGAAGGAGGGGATTATGGTCCGACAGACCCCCTGCCAGGTAGTCAATGCCAGACACATACTGTAACATGAGGTTATTACCAAAAGCCAAGTCGATTCTCGCCGAGGAGCCATGTGCTGTCGATATGTGGGAGAAGCATCTATCTGTCGGTTGTTTCCACCGCCACATCTCCTCCACTCCTACCGTGGATGCCCAATTCCTCAAATCGGTAGAGCTTGTCCTGCCTAGGTTGGAGGAGTCCAATGCCGCATCTAGCACCGCATTGAAATCCCCCAATACCACCATGGGTAAATGTAAAAATTGTGCCAATCTGGTCACCATGTCATACAGAATTTGAACCTGAAAAGGTGGAGGTACGTATACAGTTATTAACAATATTTGACTATTAAGAATGTCCATTATCACTGCAGCATATCTTCCCTCTGGATCAGTAATTACATGATGAATAGTGCAAGGAACAGATCTACTAATGAGAATGGACACTCCTCTCGCAAACGTGGAATATGTGGAGTGAACAGCTTTTTGGATCCACTGTTTACGTAAGGCCAACACTTTACTTCCCTCTAAATGGGTTTCCTGGAGAACAACTAGGTGAGGTTTATAGTGTTTTAAATAATGAAAGACTGAGGCCCTCTTGAACTTGTTATTGAGACCCCTGACGTTCCAGGACACTATATTAATTTTATCCGTCATGACTTTTCCTGTCCATAGGACCAATAGTGGGGAACGCCAGGGGACCCATTCTTTCCCCCCCAATGGTGTTACCCATACTCAAAAACATTAAGAGATCTCTATACCACATAAAAAATTCAGACCTTTGGGCTGTGACAGATATACCTTCCCCCCCTGCTATTATACCAGAAAAAAGTCCCCAACGAAACTCAAAAACAGTACTGGTATGTAGCTTCATCCCAAAAAAACAACAAAAAACTTCTTGTGGGATCTGGTCGTTGCGATCAACAGTTCAGCAGCTCACTGTCGAATCCTCCTGTTTCCTCTTCGCTCCAGCTCAAAAAAATTTTTCCATCGGAGCATCCAGAAAAAAGGATGTAGAGTAAAATAAAAAATAAAAAACCAAGGAAAAAAAAATTGTTTAGCATATGAAAAAGTACCTTAGCACATGTTGCGGAAAGAGCATTCCTCCCTTACGGATGTGTAGAGATCTTCACTGGAGTCGTCCTCCGTCTGAGGTCAGTGGGTATTGGATTAAGCTGTAGACTCAGATCATCTCCGTCACATCAGCATGTGATCCTCGGGCACAGTTGGGTGCTTAGTCCCGCAGGCCTCTTACCCATCTTAATCGTGGCTCTGTGTTGAAACTCTCGGGCATATGAAGAATGATCTTAAAATCTTCCGCTGTGCAGACCTTAATAGCTGCTAATTATCGTTCTCTGTATTACACGATTTCTGAGTAATTAGGGAATGAACCTTTGCCATAAAACAACGCACAACAGGTGCAGCAATTCAGTCCAAGTAAGATTGAGATCAGTTCAAAGTAGATTTAGGATAGTTCCTTGTCTAGCCAATCGCTGGCCTCTCCAGGATCTTCAAAGAATTTCACAATGCCCTTATATTGAATCCTGAGCTTGCTCGGGTATAGCATACTGTATTGGATCTCTTTATCTCTCAGTCGCTTGCGTATGACATTAAAGGACCTACGTTGTTGCTGTGTAGCCGCCGAAAAGTCCGGAAAAAACATTACTTTTGCATTTTCATATTTCAGCTCCGGTATTTGCCTGGACTTGGCCAAAATCATGTCACGGTCTCTATAGTTCAGAAACCGGACCAGCAGGGGCCTAGGGAACGCTCCTGGCGGTCTGCGACCTGTGGGTACTCTGTGTGCTCTCTCAACAACATACGTGGGTGGCAAATCTTCCAGCGATAGAAGTTGTTTGAAAAGACTTTCAGCAAATAGGACAGGTTTATCCCCTTCTGCCCCCTCTGGTAGGCCCACCACTCTGATATTATTTCTCCTCTGTCGGTCTTCTGCATCTATTGCTCTGCGCTGCAAGGAGAGCACCATGTCTTTCAGTTCAGCTAAATTTGCCCCCTGAGAGTGAGTGATATCTTCCACATCAGAGACTCTCGTTTCCACCGTATTAAGCCGCCCCCGGATCTTGTCAAGATCATGCCTTATCAGGGTGCATTCGGATGATAGGTGGTCTATTCTGCCCATAAGTTCGGACTTACTAGTGTTTATGGCTTCTAGGATTGGTCTTATTATAGCATCCGTATCCACAGCCCCCTGAGGCTCCTCCGCTTGATCCTCCGCTATCTCCGCAGCGTCTCTGTCCGTCGCCATCTTCCCTGATGTCATCGTGGCGCGCTTTGCTGTGATCCGTGCAGGCAAGATGGAGGGGGCGGAGTCTTTCGTTCCGTCCTTCGTGGAGCGGGTATGGCGCTGCTCGTTCGCGGCTTTCTGCTGCTTCTTGGAGGACGAGGAAGGCATCCTTTTGCTCCTGACTGCTTCCCCTACAGGATGGTTAGGTTGGAATGGCAGATTGAATGCTCCAAAGTCACGGATTAGCACAGGATAAACGGAGCCTCTGAGAAACGCTTGCTGCCTTGCTCACATCCGGCCACGCCCCTTTCCTTTTGGTGGTATTTAATCACCGCGGCTTTTTACAATTTTTTTGCTAAACAAACGAAAAAACACAGAAGATTTTGATTCTTTTTTATAGTTTGTTATAAAATTTTGCAAACAGGTATTTTTTCTCCTTTACTGATGTGCGCTGATGAGGCTGCATTGATGGGCATGGATGAGGCGGCACTGATTTGCATTGATAGGGTGTACTGATGGGCACTGATGAGGCAGCACTGGTGGGTACTGATGAGGGGGCACCGATGAAGCTGCACTGATAGGTGACACTGGTAGGTGACACTGATAGGCACTGATAGGTGGCACTGATGAGCACTAATAGGTGGCACTGATGGACACTGATAAGCAACAGTTTTGGACTTCATAAAAAGAAAATGAGCCCAGACTTTAACTTCACAGAGATGCCGTGCAATGACCTCAATAGAACCGTTCATACCAGACATCCTACAAATATGTCAGAACTGAAGTAATTTCATAAAGAGAAGTGGTCAAACATTCCTCCTCAATGTTGTGCAGGTCTGATACAGAGTTCCTGAAAGTGCTTGCTTGAAGTCACTACTGACAAAGTTGGTTCGACCAACTATTAATTCCAAGGGTTCACTTACTTTTTCCTCCGACATTGTGAATGTTTAATGGGTGTGTTCAATAAAGACATGAGACATTAGAATAGTTTGTTATTGTGTTATCAGCTTAAGCACATAGTGATGGCCTATTGTTGTGACTTCGATGAGGATCAGATACATTTAAAGGGGTGCACATACTTTTTCTTGCCTCTGTACGTAAGTGTAAAATATGAAAAAATGATATATTGAATATCTCTGAATTACAATCTCAGACAACTAGCCTTAAAATATTCAAAGCATTGAATGATTTTATTCATGAAAAACTGGATTGGAAAAACTGTTTTAGTGAGTGAACTGATGGTGGTGTTTCTATTACGGTTAGAAATTCAGGCATCGCCATGAAAAAAAGAAGTATGCTAAATGACGATGTGATATTCATGCATTGTTTTATGCATAGAAAAAACCTGGATTCCAAAAAATGAACTACATGAAGTCTTTTTACATGCTGCCAAAATAATTAATTACCTGAAAAACAATGTACGGAACACAAGGCTGTGTGTGATGGGTTCCGACCATCAGCAGCTTATTTTCTATACAGTCATTCAATAGTGATCTCAAGCAAAGGTCCTCAGAAGACTCCTTGAATTAGGAAAGGAGGTTCAGTTATTAATTATTAACAACAAGTGTGATCTTGAACAATATATTTAGGATATTGACTGGGTAGCCAAACCTGCATATTTTAGTGATGTATTCTCCTAAATAAACGAGTTGACCATGAGCCTTTAACCACTTCAGCCCCGGAAGGTTTTATCCCCTTCCTGATTAGGCAATTTTTTGTGATACGGCACTGCGTTAATTTAATTGCGCGGTTGTGCAACACTGTACCCAAATAAACTTGATGTCCTTTCCCCCCACAAATAGAGCTTTCTTTTGGTGGTATTTGATCACATCTGTGATTTGAATTTTTTGTGCAAAAAAACGAGTGACAATTTTGAAAAAAAAAAGGATATTTTTTACTTTCTGCTTTAAAACCTAATCTAATTAAAAAAAAAAAATCGAATTTCTTCATAAATTTAGACCAATATGTATTCTGCTACATATTTTTGGAAAAAATAATCCCAATTAGCATATATTGATTGGTTTGCACAAAGGATTATAGCGTCTACAAACTAGGGGATATGTTTATGGCATTTTTATTTATTTTTTTATTTTTTACTAGCAATGGCGGTGATCAGCAATTTTTAGCATGACTGCTACATACATACATGCAACAGACAGATCGAACACCTAACTGACACTTTTGACACTTTTTTGGGAACCAGTGACATTATTACATTGATCAGTGCTAAAAAAAGGGACAGACACTGTATAAATGACACTGGCAGGGAAGGGGTTAACATCAGGGGCAATCAAAGGATTAAGTATGTTCCCTGTTAGTGCATTCTTACTGTGGGGGGGTGGGCTCACTGCATGGACACAGTGATCCATGTTCCTGATTAGCAGAAACACAAGATCACAGTGTACATGCCTGACAGAATGGCGATCTGCCTTGTTTACAATGGCAGACCGCCATTCTATCTCTGTGGGGAGCAATTGCGGGTGGCAGGCGGACATTGCGTTCCCCCTGTGTCCAATCTGCCTCCCCAGCAGCTATTGCACCTATGCAGAAATATCATGACTTGCTAAACTATCATCACAAAGGAAAATATAATGTTTAACCACTTAAGAACCGAGCCTCTTTCTGAGATTTGTTGTTTACAAGTTAAAGACAGTTTTTTTTGCTAGAAAATTACTTAGAACCCCCAAACATTATACATTTTTATTATTAACAACCTAGAGAATAAAATGGCGGTCGTTGCAATACTTTCTGTCACACTGTATTTGCGCAGCGGTCTTACAATTGCACTTTTTTGTAGGAAAAATACACTTTTTTTTAATTAAAAAATAAGACAACGGTAAAGTTAGCCCAATTTTTTTTAAATTGTGAAAGATAATGTTACGCTGAGTAAAATGATACCCAACATGTCACACTTCAAAATTGTGCCCGCTCGTGGAATGGCGACAAACTTTTACCCTTAAAAATCTCCATAGGCGATGTTTAAAAAATTCTACAGGTTGCATGTTTTTTTGAGTCACAGAGGAGGTCTAGGGCTAGAATTATTGCTCTCACTTTACCAATCGCGGCGATACCTCATGTGTGGTTTGAACAATGTTTTCATATGCGGGCGCTACTCACGTATGCGTTTGCTTCTGCACGTGAGCTCGGTGGGACGGGGCGCGTTTAAAATTTTTTCTTTTATTATTTATTTGATCTTTTATTATTTATTTTTACACTGTTGTTTAAAAAAAAAATTGTGTCACTTTTATTCCTATTACAAGGAATGTAAACATCCCTTGTAATAGAAAAAAAGCATGACAGGACCTCTTCAATATGAGATCTGGGGTCAAAAAGACCTCAGATCTCATATTTACACTAAAATGCAATAAATAAAAATAAAAAAATTGTCATTTGAAAGAAGAAAAAAAAAAGGCCCTTTAATGGAGCGTACACACGGTCGGACTTTTCAACTACAAAAGTCCGACAGCCTGTCCGACAGACTTTCGACAGACTTTTGGCAGACTTGCGGCTGACTTTCTAACGAACGGACTTGCCTACATACGATCACACAAAAGTCCGACAGCCTAGTACGCGGTAACGTACACCAAGTCCGACGAGACTATAAAACAGAAGTTCAATAGCCCATAGGACACCCTTTGGGCTCCTTCTGCTAATCTGGTGTTTATCTTATGTTAGTAGACGTTTGGTGAGAGACGATTCACGCTTGTGAGACTCGTATTTTTCAGTTCGTTTTAACTGTTGTTCAGTCTGTGCTTGTGAGGTTTGTATCTGCTTTTCAGTGCATGTGGTCAGTTCGCATTGAGTAATCAATGTTTTATTGTCCACTCGTTGCTGATTTTCAGGTCGATCTTCACAGGCCTTGCTGTTCTTCAGTGCTTTCTGTTAAGTGCGTTCTGACCAGCTGACCATTTTGAAGCCATGTTACGTGTACGTACTCATCGTAGAGCTCGTGCATGTTATGTGCTTGGTGGTGTAGTTCATTCTTCAGCCCAAGATCAGTCCATGAACAGGGTGAGGAGGAGTTCATGGACGAAGAATTGGTTGCTCCAGCGTGGCCAATTCTGTCATATGCCATTGCTCCGTGAGATCCGTGAGAATAAACCTGAGGATTTCAGGAACTTTCTCCGGATGACGGACCCCGCTTTTGACCGTTTGGTGGCTTTGCTCACCCCTTATATCAGCAGGCAGGATACCTTCATGAGGCAAGCCATCACTCCGGAGCAGAGGCTGGTCGCCACTTTGCGTTACTTGGCGACGGGGAGAAGCCTGCAGGACCTTAAGTTCTCGACAGGCATCTCCCCCCAGGCTCCGGGGATCATTATCCCAGAGACCTGTTCTGCTATCCTGCAGAAGGACTATATTAAGGTAAGAATTGTTATCCTTTATTAGCATCACATGTTATTTTATTTAATGTTTGATAATGTAATGTATTTCTTTACTCAAACACTACTTACCATCATTGCAATATAGTGTAAATGTCCCCTTTTTGTCCTCATGCATGCTGTAATCTTTTAATGCTCTTTTTTGTCCTGCATGCATATTTGCCTTCACTAACCTCCCCAGCATTCAATGCTGGGCCCATATCCACCTAGTCTACTAACTTTTAATGTATTTTGTCAGCTGCATTGTATTTATTTTCCCGTCAAATGCATCCAAATAGTGTGTGTGCCATTAACTCGATTTCCAACCCCCCCCCTAAACTCCATCCAAATAGTGTGTGTGTCATTAACTTGATTTACAATCCCCTCCCCCCCCCCACAATTCATCCAAATAGTCTGTGTGTCATTAACTCGATTTACAATCCCCTCTCCCCCTTAAATTCAAATATCAAAAATTATCCAACGGCATTGGCATAGTCTCAAAAATGATAAAGATCTTAACAATATATTACCAGAATCGCCAAACATCATATACAAGAAAGCACCAACCATCAGAGACATGGTGGTGAAATCAGTAATTGAACCCCCACAAAAAGTACCATATTCCTTTTTTTTCAGGTAAAGGTTTCTTTCCATGTAGGAATTGCTATGCGTGCAAACATGCTCAGAAATTCCAGGGCAAAAGGATGGAATTTACAGCCACCACCACAAAAGAAATGAAATCAGCGATTTTATAGGATGCCATACCGAGGGGGTGGTATATGTACTCCAATGCAGTTGCAAACTCCAATATGTAGGGCGGACCAAAAGAGCACTCAAAGTTAGAATTAAGGAACACATACAAAATATCAAAAAGGGAAACCCTAAACACAACATATCAAAACACTTCGCAGCAGTACATAATCAGGATCCCACAAACCTCCAATAATGGGGGATAGAAAGATACAAAGGTTTATGGAGAGGTAGTCATAAAATTAGAAGTATTAGTCAAAGAGAGTCATACTGGATACACACTTTGCATACATTAACCCCCAGAGGTATGAACGTGGAGTTCGACCTAAATTGTTTTTTGAGTAACTTTTAATATTTTATAAATTTTATATCACAAATATTCATGTAACATTTTATTGAATAAGTGGATACATACATATTGACTACAATTATGTTATACCATTTGTTTTTAGATTTATTTACAGAACACATATAATTTAATGTTTCAAATATAGTTATTTTGAGATGGAAGTATATTAAATGTTTTTATGCATTATGAAATATGTTATTTTTACATAAGCTCTGTCATTATGTACACATATGTAAGAGGCATCTCCTTGGGGACCAAGGTGTACGACTGACAAGCCCACAAACAAAAAAATCTTTTAGAGTTCATACTTTATCATTCTAACACTTCCCTGTCACATAAACTATGCCAGAAAGGATTTCACCCCATTGCGTACAGTAGTACGCCTGATTTCACTAGTTTAAATCCATCCAAAAATGGCCACCGTCTATGTGTGTTAATCACCATAAAGATGGCTGCATTAAACACACACAAATTAACTACAAGAAAATGGCCAACGTATTATAGCCCCCAGAGTATATAACTAACGTGCCCAGAACAACAACAATTTTAGAGTTTGTTACCCCATCACTTGAGCACTTTCTCGTTATTGTTACATATCAAAACCACATTAGATATGTTTTTATTTTATTTCGTACAGCACTACGCCTGTTTTAGCTTGATCCATTTAAAAATGGCCACCGTTTGTGTACATCAGCCACCATAAAGATGGCCGCAGTAATACACATAGACGAACTACAAGAAAATGGCAGCCGCACCATTTCCGGTTAGACAATATAAATGACATCCCTCTCTGACCAATCCGGTTTCCCAGATGAAGTCACGAGTGGTGACGTAACGCGTAGGGCGTGGTGGAGAGCAGACGTAAACCGGAAGTCACATAAGGAGGCGCCTCAGACGCCGCTCCTTCTGTTTAATGCTATTTTAAAGTTTTTAAATGTAAGATACCACTTTTTAGACATTAATAAAGCAGCTACATTCAATATACTACACCATTGGAGGCTTTTTTCTCTTTCCTCCCCCTTCTTCCATCCCACCGGGCTGGTGGAGCCTAGGTAGGAAATCTTTTCTAATAGGTATATCCTCACATAAATTGAGAAGACAATTCAGCCACCAACAGATGTCAAATCCAGATCACCATCACGCTATATCATACAGCGCTAACCAACCATCGATGCCTGAATTTACTCCTCTTAAGGTGAGAGTTCTGAGAGCCTGATCAGATCGGGACTTTCTACATAAATATCTACGTATTTTTCCCACATATTTGATCCCTGCTGATTCACTTTGCCACTTATGAACTTCATATTTTGTTATTCATCGAATATCACGTTATTTGCATATTTATTTATTTTGGTATAATAGTTTTTCTTTTTTACACTATATGTATTAGTCACTTTTCACAGTATAAGATGATAGATTTGACGAGATCCCTTCATTTCCACAGTTATAATGCCCCATACACACGGTCGGATTTTCTGACGGAAAATGTGTGATAGGACCTTGTTGTCGGAAATTCCAACCGTGTGTGTGATTTTCCGACACACAAAGTTTGAGAGCAGGATATAAAATTTTCCGACAACAAAATCCGTTGTCGGAAATTCCGATCGTGTGTACACAAATCCGACTGACAAAGTGCCACGCATGCTCAGAATAAATAAAGAGATGAAAGCTATTGGCTACTGCCTCGTTTATAGTCCCGACGTACGTGTTTTACGTCACTGCATTCAGAACGATCGGATTTTCCGACAACTTTGTGTGACCATGTGTATGCAAGACAAGTTTGAGCCAACATCCGTCGGAAAAAATCCTAGGATTTTGTTGTCGGAATGTCCAAACAAAGTCCGACCGTGTGTACAGGGCATTAGAGTGTAATGTGAACACTTTTGATTTTGCTGCAGTCTATATTAGACATCATCACATTAGGTTCATCACTGTTAGATCATTTTTGCTATTTTGTTGTCACCATTCCATTATTTCTCGCAATAGCGCGAAGGACATTTCCACTTATAATATGTAGATTATTTTATGGGTAGGGGGGCCATTGCAATGCCAAAGAATATTTAATTTTTTTAAATAAAAAATCTTGATCAGATCAAATCTTGAATTATATTTATTGCTTGCCTTTCTTTTTGGCTTTCTCCTAGGTTATCCTAGAGCACTTGTAGTGCCAAGTGTATTTTCCTTTAGTAAATAAGCACCATTGTCAGTGTAAACAACTAATAACAAAACTGATATTGAGCATTGAAAGAAGAAGCCACACATCTTGTTCATTACTAACAGATTTTTTATTAATCTGTGCACATTCACTTGTGCGTTTGTAAAAAATGGTGATTGTCAAAAATATATATTTCTATATCGTACATCATAGGACACAGAGCCTCAAGTAATTACTTGGTGGTTATGGGCCTACCTTCAGGTGTTGACACTGGTATAACCAATACAGGAAGTTGACTCCCCTATATAACCCCTCCTCCTTCCAGGAGTCCTCAGTTTTTTCACAAGTGTCTAAGGTGTTGGTCATGAGTGAAGATGTGCTCTGAGGAGCTCCAGAGAGGGATCCAAGCTGGATTTAAAAAACCTCCACAACTGGATCCATCCTCGCCACTGAGGCCATAGGATGGTACCTGGGCCTTGCATTGAAGAACTAGGTTTTGCCTGTAAGCTTCTCATTGAGAGCTGGACCCTAGGAGCCAGGATTCTTTTTGGTTTTTCATATTACCTAAAGTTGTTCCTGAGGGGTGCTATACAGGTCCAAAGGAGCGGAACCCCTATTAAAAGGGCCCCAGTCTTTGAAAGTTTAACTATGCTGCCCGCTGTGATGGGTGAAAGTTGGATCTGTCTGTTAAATCAGCAGTATCCTGCAGCGAAGATAAGGTAAGGGGAGAAGCCTAGGAACTGTAAAAAGTCCACCTAAGCCTTTTTCTCCAAAAAATACACACATATATATATATATATATATATATATATATATATATATATATATATATATATATATATATATATATATATAAAATGTATAACTGTATGCCTTAAAATGTCTCCTCTAGAGGGAGTATATTACACTAACCTAGTATGCTGCTTTTCCAGCAGCTGTGTCTGGCTATAGCAGCGGGTGTGGTCCCTGCAGCCAGAGGGGAGTTCTTAATTGAACAGATGGTGTTCCTCTTCTGAGGGATCTAAAGGGGTTACAGCAGTAGTTTATGAACATACAAAACCAGCCATTTGCATTTTTTTTGTATAAAGTCTTCCTTTAAAACTAGGAGCTTAACAAACACTGCTGATAAATATTCCCCTCCCCCTCCCCTCCTGGAGAGGTGCGGTAACAGCTGACACTTATGTGTAATCAGGTTCTCACCTGAGGCTTAACACAGACGCTCTCAGTTCACATGCTGAAGACAGAAGTCTGTCACACTAAGACACAGGAGCGCTGGGCATGTAAAGGTGTGTAAACAGGCATTTCCAGCTCAGGAAATATTATGGTACTCAGCATCAAAGACTGATTCTTATGGTGACATTGTTTTCTTTTGCTAAAACTATTGTTCAGCAAATACCATAATTTGTTAAAGTGCCTCTGCTGTTGTGCTTAGCACATTTGATTTCCAGTGTACCACAAAGGTACCAAGGATTCCACCCCCAGGCGCTGGGAACTCCGGTCATGCCTCCACACTGTCATCCTCTCTGGAGATACCTGACATGGCAAGCCAGGGTGAGTCATTGGAAGCAATTGGTGGTGCAACTGCTTCTCACACTTCAGCCCCTGTGTATGTGACTGAAGATGCATTCTCATCTGCCCTGTTGGGCTTAGAAGGAAGATTAGCAGCTTTAGTCACATTCTCCATCCAAGAGGATAGGAAGCATGCTAGATCCCCCTCCCCCACTTCAAACCCCTTTTTCCAAGGGAACAGTGGGCACAGGATGAGGTGTTATCCTCAGGTGATCACGGGGAAAAACAAGCCAAATTTTCCTCTGCGGAGGAAACAACAGATAATGAACCTTATGCAACCTCACAATCTGACAGATTGATGGTACAAACTCTTATAGAGATGGTTCATTCCACTTTTTATACTACTCCTAACAGAGTAAGCTGAAAAACCAGGTCCCTTCTTTGTTTTCTTAAAAAAAAAAAAAAACCTTTTACAGCGCTTATTTATGCTGAATGGGATCATCTGGATAAGCATTTTTTCCCTCCAAAGAGTTTCTCAGTTCTCTATCATGGAGGAAAAATTCACAAAGGTTGGAAAGTACCAGCAGTAGACGCTGCGATTTCCAGCATCAATAAAGATGCATAATTGCTTAAACATCTAACAGATAAGGAGTTGGAATTTTTTTGTTAAAATCCTCCTAGCAATGGCGCTATGTTTCACCATAGATGCCATAAAAGACCCTATCCACCAGGCGTCTCGCCTTGCGCTTGTGCTAAAACACATGCTTAGGACCCTGTGGTTAAAAGGGTTGGTCAACCGAAGCATCTTGCAAAAAAAGGGTGTCTGACTAGTTTCCCTTTTCATTGGGGAAGGTATGGTGAAATACATCCAAATGATTTCTAGCAGTAAAGCTCTTTGTCCAGTAGAAGGTATAAATGTCCGTTAATTTAAAGTGAAGCCACAACAGCTCACAGATTAAGTACTCTGACGGCCAGTGCAGCCATGGGAGACTTCCTGACAGACATGGGTTCAGATCCACATGTCGGCATTCACTAGTGAAGGAGCCACTCCTCACAGGTTAACTACTCTGACGGCCAGCGTAGCCATGGGAGGCTTCCTGAAAGACGTGGGACCTCGTCCTCACGTTGGCTCCTTGTGACCTTGGACAAGTCACTTAAACAGATTCCTTCCCCTGCGCAGGGGCAGCTGTCTCTAGGCAGCGGTGACGGCCTCCACCGTCAGACTCTAGGGCATGATTTCCAAGAAATACTGTTCAGATCTGTGCGACTTCAAGGTAGTCCCTGCACTACTTTGATACCACTTTGATGTGACTTGAGGTCCATAAACTTCTAGAATACACAGGCATTGTTTCCTGTTGCATCAAAATTGCGCCCAACGTATTCTCGATGGCAAAAGATCACGTTAAAATCGCGCAACTTTGGGGTTGCAATAGTGGAAACTGAGCCTAAGAGGAGAAAATATTCAGCCCCTGTATACATGATTGAAGATGCGTTTTTCCTCCGCCCTGCAGGGCCTAGAAGGAAAATTAGCAACTTTAATCCGCTATCCAAGGATGGGAAGCATGTTAGATCCCCCACTTGAGATCCCTCATCAAGGGAACAGTGGGTAGAGGATGAAGGATTACCCTCAGGTAATCGGGAAGAAAGGCAAACCGAGTACTCCTCTGGAGAGGAGACAACTAGAGTTGAACTTTTTTTCAGCCTCGCAATCTGAGAAATTGCTGGTACAAACCTCTTGCAGAGACGATTTGTGCCTCTTTCAAGCTACCTCTAGTAGAGTCAACTGATAGTTCTGTTTTTTCTTAGGTTCCTCGGAACCTTCACTGCCTTTTTCATGTGTTTCCTATACATGTACAGAGTCACGCAGAAATTCAACAGATCCATTCTAGATCTAAAAGAATCTAAATCAAAAAAAAAAAAAAAAAAAAAGAATCTAAATCAGTTCCTGAAGATCCGCTCCTTCTATGGAGTCGATCAAGTCAGTAGTTTCTATCCTGCAAGGAGGAAAACTTCTGGCGCCTATCGGCATCAGGGATGCATATCTGCATGTCCATATATTTCCCGCTCACCAAAGGTTTCTGCGGTTCGAAGTAGAACAGCAGCATTTCAGTTTATAGCCTTGCCCTTCGGGCTAGCTAAAGCACCTCGAATGTTCACAAAGGTGCTAGCCCCACTTGTAGCCAGGTCAAGGGCACAGGGCTTAAACAGTCTTGGCATACCTTGATGATCTATTGCTAATAGACCAATCGCTGTTCGGAGTAAGGTGTACGCATTACAACCAGTTACCTGGAAAGGTCTGGGTTGCGTTCTCAACCTAGTAAAATCTCCATTAAAAAAAAAAGGGGCTGCAGTATTTGGGTCTGATCATAGATACAGCCCAGAAAAAGGGTCTTCTTGCCCAGAAAGAGAAAAACAAATAAAAAAAAAAAACACAACTCCATAAAAGAGTTGGTGCGGATGGTCAGGTCAAAAGGAGGTCCCTCCATTCGCCTTTGCATGAGGTTGTTAGAAAGGATGGTGGCTTCATTCGAAGCAGTTCCCTTTGCCCAGTTCCATTGAGAATGTTGCAAAACAGTATTCTATTTGCTTGGAACAAAACGATCCAAGCTTTGGACTTTGGCCAATGCGGCTGTCCCCAAGGCTATCCCAAAGCCTCAATTGGTGGTTACTAAAGAATGTCCTAAAGGGCAAATCCTTCAGATCACTTATCTTGTAAGTGGTAATGACAGAAGACAACTGTCCAAGGACAGTGTTCCAGTACCTAAAGAGCCTTGCCCAGCAACATCCTAGAGATTTGGGCAGTGCGTCTGGCTCTAAAAGCCTGGACTTCCAGGTTAAGGGATTGTCCCAACAGGATCCAATCTGTCAATGCCACGGCTGTGGCCTATATCAATCACCAAAAGGGGCACCAAGAATCTCTCAGTGCAGAGAGAAGTGAACCATATTCTAACTTGGGCAGAAAGAAATATTCCGTGCCCATCGTCAGTCTTCATTCTGGGAATAGAGTATTGGCACGCGCACTACATGTGCCGCCAGCAGATTATTCCCAGGGGAATGGTCTATTCACCCTGACATGTTTCGGGCTGTTTGTCAAGGATGGGGGACTCCGGATGTAGATCTTCTAGCATCCAGTGCTACATAAAGTTAGTCAACTTTGTGTCCACAACAAAGGATCCATTCACATGCAGAACAGATGCGTTGGTGATACTGTGGGATCAGCTTTTACTGATCTATGCATTTCCCCCTATTCAGTTGCTGCCTCAAATTCTTTGCAGGATCAAGCTGGAAAGAAAACCGATAATTCTGGCAGCACCAGCATGGCCCAGAAGGTCATGGTATGCAGAGGTCGTAAAGCTGGCAGTGGAGGATCTGTGGTCCCTTCCACTAAGGCCAGACCTGCTCTCACAGGGGCCGATATTCCGTCCTACTTTAAGAATGCTAAATTTAACAGCCTGGTTATTGAGACCCACATTCTGAAAAGACGTGGGCTTTCCAGGGCAGTTATTTCTACTTTAATGCTAGGAAGTCAGCTTCTAGAGCTATATATTATAGAGTCTGGAAAGCTTATGTTTCCTGGTGTGAATCCAAGGGTTGGCACCCTCGGAGATATATTAGAGGCAGAATTCTTGCCTTTCTACGAGTAGGCGTAGAGATGAAGTTGGCCCTGAGTACTATTAAAGGCCAAGTCTCAGCCTTATCAATTTTATTTCAAAGACCACTTGCTACGCATTCTTTAATCCGGGGTTTCATGCAAGGAGTGATGTGGATTAATCCGCCAGTTAAATCACCCTTAAGCCCTTGGGACTTGAATTTAGTTTTGTCAGTGTTACAAAAAACACCATTCGAACCATTACAGCATGTTCCCTTAGTCCTTCTGACTAGGAAGCTGATATTTTTGGTTGCTATATCCTCAGCAAGGAGGGTTTCAGAATTGGCTGCTCTTTCCTGTAAAGATCCTTATTTGATTATTCATGAGGACAGAGTGGTGTTACGCCCTCGTCCAGGCTTTTTGCCAAAAGTGGTTTCAGGCTTTCATCTGAATGAAGACATTGTCCTGCCATCGTTTTTTCCAAAACCATGTTCCAAGGTAGAAAAGTCACTACATTCTCTTGATGTGGTGAGAACAGTGAAGATTTATTTAAAGAAAACTGCTCAGATTCGTAAGACTGATGTCTTATTAATTCTGCCAAAGGGTCCTAAAAAAGGACAAGCAGTGTCAAAATCCACTGTGGCTAAGTGGATTAGGCCCTGTGTCCTATGATGTACGATAAAGAAAATAGGATTTTTAAAACAGCTTACCTTTAAAATCCTTTTCTTGGAGTACATCATAGGACACAGAGCTCCCGCCCCTCTGTTTTATGGGGTGAGAGTATATTGCTTATATTGCTTGGCTACAAAAACTGAGGACTCCTGGAAGGAGGAGGGGTTATATAGGGGAGTCAACTTCCTGTATTGGTTATACCAGTTGCAACACCTGAAGGTAGGCCCATAACCATCATGTAATTACTTGAGGCTCTGTGTCCTATGATGTACTCCAAGAAAAGGATTTTACAGGTAAGCTGTTTTAAAAATCCTATTATATTTTTCATTTTTTAACAATATAATTATGTTTTAGTTTTTTACATTATTTTATATTTTTTGGTTTTAACAAACAGGCCTCAATATTAATTTTTTTTTTTTACAAACAGGCCTCTATATTTTTTTTCTTTTTTGTTTTTTTACAAACAGGCCTCTCTATTTTTTTTTTTTTTTACAAACAGGCCCATCTATTTTTTTTTCTTTTTTGTTTCTTACAAACAGGCCTCAATATTTTTTTTTTTTAAACAAACAGGCCTCTATATATATATATATATATATAAATTTGGTGAAACAGGCATAGAATTTTAATACTATAAAAGAAAAGGCCCAGAATGGGGTCAGCAAACAAGGAAATGAAGAACATGATCAATGTTTTTTTTGTTGAAAAAGTGAATTTAGATTCTCCCCAAAACATCGATCATGTTCTTAATTTCCTGCTGCATACTATCCAGCCGATTACGCATTAAATCAATATCCCCATTCCAGACCATTAGCTGTCCAATTAGGCGCTGTGCACTGTCTGTGCTAAAAGGTTCAACCAGACCTAAAATTGAAGGAAAAAGAGATGTGTTTAGAAATATGCAGCCATACATAGATTACCTTACCATAAGCTGGTGTGTCAAACACTCACGTGGTGGGGTGCCCATGTCGCGTACTTCGTAAACATCCTGGGGGGTGGCGCTGGTGCTTGATTCTTGCACAACCAGATCACCTAAAATAGATGAGAAAAAATGTATTTAAAAATATGCAGCCATACATAGATTACCGTAAGATGGTGTGTCAAACACTCACCTGGTGGGATGGCCATGTCGCCCACCTCTCCTTCCTCAACATCTTCTGTGGAGCTTGGGCTGATTTCCCAATTCGGGAGTTGTGGTCGGGGGTCACTGGGTTCATCTTGTCTGAGTCTTTTCTCCCCTATGTGAATGAAACAAAAGATATACTTAGCACAAAGATATTTGAGTCCAGGAATAGTAATCTGAAACATTGTAGTGAATTGGTGTACACATTGTCTGTTTGGGCAGAGTTCCTAGTTGAAGACATAATAAGAATTCACTTTGAAATATCTATATATATAGATATATAGATATATATATCTATCTATATATGTAGCTCTCTCTCTCTCTCTCTCTCTATATATATATATATATATGTATCTCTCTCTCTCTCTCTCTCTCTCTAAACATACATACAATAATATTAATATATATATATATATATATATATATATATATATACCCTGTTTCCCCGAAAATAAGACCTAGCGTGATTGTCAGTGATGGCTGCATTATAAGCCCTACCCCCCAAGTAAGTCCTACCCTGTTTCCCCAAAAATAAGCCCTACCCTGAAAATAAGACCTACAAGGACTTTAAGTAGGGCTTACGTGGGGGGTAGGGCTTATATTGCAGCCATCACCGACAGTCAAGCTAGGTCTTATTTTTGGGGAAACAGGGTATATATATATATATATATATATATATATATATATATATATATATATATATATATATATATATACATATATCTATATATAGATATATGTATATATAGATATATAGAGATATAGGTGTGTGTATATATATGTAACGATGTTTAGTAAGATTGTTTAAAACGATCTAAACTCGTACGTTAAAGAAAAGCACATGGAGCAGTATACAAGGTAATTAACTGAATATGAACACACGACAAGTACTTACTTTTTTTAAGCACTTTACGGATCCATCTATACTGATCCGGCTCCCGGAGTTTGAGGTCGGACCATCTTTTTCGAATCTGATCTTTCGAGCGCCGTACCTCAAAAGTAAGATGCAATGTCTTCACCACCTTTGCCATTATTTTGGCTTTTCTGAAATTAGGCCGGGCGTACGGTCCATACTTCCCATCATAGTAATTTTTACGCAAAATTGCCACCATCTCCACCATCTCTTTAAAGGCCATATTGGAGGCCTTAAATCTCTGCTTCCCAGATCGGGACGTTCCGGGCTCTGGGCTTTCGTCGCTACCTGAGGTAGTACACACCTGATGTGTCTCCGCCATTGTTCCTCCCACTACGCACCATAGAGAGAAGGGGCGGAGAATATTCGGAAAAAAAGAACGTCAGGGGCGGGCGACGCAGGCGGAGTTTCACACATGCGCAGTGTATAAAAAAAGTTATTACGCATGTGTCGTATGTACATTCTATGCGTAGAGACAATGGGCTGAAAAAATGCGTAAAAAGAGAACGTCAGGGGCGGGCAAAGCAGGCGGAGTTTCACGCATGCGCAGTGTATAAAACGTTATTACGTATTGTGTCATACGTACGTTCTCTGCGTAGATGATAGAGGACTGGAACGCCATAAACGAAGGTAATTTTATTTATTTATTTTTTTTTTTACTTTGTAGCAAGCAGCCTATATGGCTTACAGATTGATGAGGCCTATGTTGGGATAAGATAATGAGGGTTTAGCTGAAACATAAGTGTTTTTGTCTTGTGTCTTTATCTTTTACAGAAAACATGAATGCCAAATTTAAAGAGCCAGAATTTCTGTCGCCATTTATTGACAAGTACAGGGAGATGAGGAATCTGTGGGAGGTCAAACACCCTCAATATTACCTAAAACACATAAGGAAGTCAATGCTGGAGAGACTTCTGACATTTGTGCAGAAGTTCATCCCAGAAGCAACCATGGAGATTTTGTTACAGAAAATTGGGATCTTGAGAAATATGTATAAGAGGGAGCATAACAAGATCCAGAATTCCCTGAGATCAGGAGCATCAGCAGATGATGTATATGTACCCAGGCTGTGGTACTACAATAAACTATGTTTTCTTGATGACCAGACTGAAGCCAGGGCATCATTTTCAACCCTTCCCTCCACCCTTCCCTCCACCCTTCCATGCACCGTTCCATCCTTCCATGCACCCTTCCCTCCACCCCAGCAGAGGCTGATGAGGACCAAGCTGGGTCTTCCATCCTGGAAGAACTGGATGTGACCATCTGGAGTCAGGTAAATTAATTTTAAAAATATTTAGTGTCCTAATATTAATGATGTTAACTAGATGCTATAATTGATGAAGAATTTCATCCTAAAAATGATGCATACATATCAATTGACAGTAGTGGCCAAAAATGTTTGTCACCTGCTTTAAAAAATGATGGTGTCAGATTTCTATACTCTTGTTAATATATGTATTGACATTGAATTTGCAAGTCATGAGAAGAAAATTGTGTGTCATTGATGAACCAAAAACAAAAAACTAAAACTATGTCCCTTTTTTATACACAGGATGAGGTCAGTCAGGAGGAAAGTGGGAAAAGTGGCAGGCAGGAGGAGGCCGGGCCCAGGGACAGCCAGGAAGAGGCCGGACCCTGTGTCATCCAGAAGGTGGCCGGGCCCAGTGTCTGCCAGGAGGAGGCCGGGCCCAGTAGGAGCCTGACACAATCACAAGTGGCTCCCCTCTGCCTTCCTACAAAAAGGGCCAGGAAGGGTAAGGTGACACAGGAGGCATCACTGCGCCTTATGAGAGAGGCAACAAATTTTCTAAAGAGCCCCCCCGAAGCTGAAGAGGCCTATGGCTGTTATTTAGCCAGCAGGCTGCTTCAAATGGAGTGGGGCCAACGCCTCCTTTTTGAAAAACTTTTTGCTGATGCTATCCACAAGGGGATGAAGGGCAAGCTAACTGCCAACACCCAAATAAATGAGGCAGCCCCTCCTCCTCCTTCTCCTCCTGCCACAACTCAACCACCAGAGCCACAGCCTACAAGGAAGGCTGCAGGGAAGGCTGCAGGGAAGGGTGCAGGGCAGCGTGGAGGGAAGGCTGCAACGAAGAGAAGAAAGTGATGACCTGGGTTCAGTCTGGTCTGACAGAAGATGCAGGCTGGTGTAGTACCACAGCCTGGGGACATCTATGCCATCTTCTGATGCCCTTGATCTCTGGGATTCCTGGACCAGATTGTGCTCCCTCTTATATGGACTCCTCAAGATCCCAATTTTCTTTTCCACAGACTTTTGCCAGCGTTGACTTCCTCTTTATTTTCTTTACCATAAATAAATGGATATTTTAGTTTATGAAAAGATTTTATGTGTTTTAATTAACATCATTTATTTAGAGACAATGTCAAATTAACAAGGGACAACAACCTCCTTGAGGTTGCAAAAACACTAAAAAAATATATAATGTTCTTGTGGTAACTTTACCAAAATAAAAAAAATATATATAACCAAAAAAGGTTCTTTGTGGGAACTTTATATACAAACAAAAATTAAAAATTTACAAAAGTAATGGTTCTTTGTGGTAACTTTACAAAAAAACCATAAAAAAATAAAATATTTGTGGTAAATTTAAGAACTACAACAAAAAAAATACAAAATGGTTCTTTGTGGTAACTTTACAAACAAACAAAAAAATATATGGAAATAAAGATAAAATAATTTTGACAATAATCATCAACAAAAATCTTGATGAAATAAAGAATAAAAGATGACTCAAAAAAAAAAAAATTGTGTAAACATTAGTATGGAGATATGGCTTTTAAAAGAAATACAATATCATTCATGAGATCAAGAGAAATAATCCAGAAATCAGTTTGGGAGAACTCTGTGTGCATAGGAACAGCAAAACAACTTCGTTCTTATAGCATTATTAAAGAATAATGCGCTGCATTCAACAATCACAGAATTTGCAGCGTGAGGAATGTGCTACCTACAATATGAACACTAGTTTTACTAGACCGAGTGCTTCCGTTTAGTATTTGCTTCTGAGCATGCGTCGTTTTTTTGTCCACCAAACTAGCATACAGATGAGCGGATTTCTGGGTCCAGCGGAGTTACGACGTAAAGATTTGAAGCAAGTTCCAAATCTAAAGTCCATCAGATTTGTAACTGGAAAAGTCCGCTGAAGGTCCGGTGAAGCCCACACACGATTGGATTGTCCGCCGGATTTGATCCGTCGGCGTCCGTCGGACAAGTCCGGTCTAAAAGTCCGACCGTGTGTACGCGGCATAAGAGCTATTTTGACGTTGCTTCTGCCCTGCAATAGTATGGAGACAGGTGGGGGCCATCTCCCCTCACTCATCTCCATACCCAGGAAGGAGAAGCATCCGATCTCCTCCATCGCTACTTGCTGCTTTTTTCCCGCTACATACAGTATCTGTGTGAAATTGCTTTTTCTTTCATGACTGTTCCTAAAACAATATAGCAGAACCGTTTGCAACTTTCAAGTCATTTAGGTTTGTCAATCACTCTGCTTCATCCAAGAATTATTATGTTGACAGATGGAAAACAGCTAAAAAAAATCTCATGAATTACATATCAATATATATATGTAAAAATTGGAAAGCTATATTGTAAAGTTTATATTAATATTACCTTAATCAGATTTTAATACTTGTTGGTTTGGTTTTAGCATACCTTCCAACTTCTGAACTTCAGAATAAGGGACAATTGAGAGAGGAAGTGAGCTGTGGCGCATGTAGGGTGCCACTGCAAAAATTTGGATGTGGCCAAAGTCTTAATGGTGGAAGGGGCTTAAGGGATGTGGTTAAACAAAACCCAGGCTTCCTTGTACCTATAAAATACGCTTTGATTGCTTTGTCTGAGCCTACCTTAAAGAAGAACGTCATTAAAATAGTCCGGGACTGCAAAGCAACCAGCAACTGTTAAGACAAGAAAGACTTTGGTGAGAAGTATATAATGTACAGTATTTGTATATAGTGCAAGAGTGTGTAAGGCAGAGTACAGGGGTTGGGGATATCCAATGCTCTCTCACCTCTAACAAATGCCTCCCAGCTCTCTCACCTCTAACACCTCTTAAAAATGCCAACCCAGCTCTCACAAATGCCCCCAACTCTCTCACCTGTCACAAATGCCCCCAGCTATCTCACCTCTTGTAAATGCCCCCCCCAGCTCTAACCTTTTACAAATGCCCCCCAACTCTCTCACCTCTTACAAATGGCCCCCACCAGCTCTCTCACAAATGCCCCCCAGCTCTCTCACCTTTTACAAATGCCCCCCTAGCTCTCGCACCTATCAAAAATTCCCCCCAGCTCTATCACCCCTTACAAATGCCCCAGCTCTCACAAATGCCCCCAAGCTCTCTCACCCCTTACAAATGCCCTCCAGCTCTCTCACCTCTCACAAATGCCCCCAGCTCTCTCACAAATGCCCCCCAACTCTCTCACCTCTTACAAATGCCCCCGGCTCTCACAAATGCCCCCAACTCCCACACCTCTCACAAATGCCCCCAACTCTCTCACTAATGCCCCCCAGCTCTCTCACCTATGCCACCCCCCAGCTCTCTCCCTAATGGCCCCCCAGCTCTCTCACCAATGCCACCCCCAGCTCTCTCACTAATGACCCCCTAGTTCTCTCACCAATGCTGACCCCCAGCTCCCTCACTAATGCCCCCAGCTCTCTCACTAATGCCCCCAGCTCTCTCAATAATGCAGCCCCCAGCTCTCTCACTAATGCTGGACCCCCCAGCTCTCTCACTAATGCTGGTCCCCCCAGCTCTCTCACTAATGATGGACCCCCCCAGCTCTTTCACTAATGCTGGATCCCCTCCAGCTCTTTCACTAGTGCTGGATCCCGCCCAGCTCTCTCACTAATGTTGACTCCCCCAGCTCTCTCACTAATCCTGGATCCCCCAGCTCTCAGAATGCAGCCGGTACTGTGCTGTTTGGTATTATTTTTATTTTATTTTTTCTTCAGCACAGTGCTGCTGACAGAGCTCCGACTGTAAGAATTGTAGCAGGGAGCTGAGGAGGAGTTTAACAGCATGTCACTCAGCTCCTTGCTACAGTTCTGACAGTCAGGGAAAGAAGCCGCTACTGGATCCAAACATGCTCCGGGACTCCAGTCCAGAACCGCGGGACCCCGGGACTTACTTCAAATCGCGGGATGGTCCTGCGAAATCCTGGACGGTTGAAAAGTAGGATTTTAGTAATATGCTCAACTTTTTCTTTAGTGTGATCAAGTCTTCATGCAACTACCTCCCAATAGATTAAATAATAGGTTATGCTTGATATTCTTTTTCTGTCTTACGTTTCAAAGCCCTTTTATAATATGCTTATGCAATACCTTTCAGTTCATACAGTAGTATGTTGGTTGTCAAAAATAAAACTTTGAATACACATAAAGTGAAACTAAATCAACCGATTTAACAGTACAGTACAGTATGTTGGTTGTCAGTTGTCAGTATGTTGGTTGTCAAAAATAAAACAAAAAATAAAACTAAAAATTTGAGCAGACGTGGGGGGCGTGGCCTGGACGGCAATGAGATGTGAGTGACCAGAGCTCCGCTCGTGGAAGATCCTGTACACGATATCCTGAGACCTAAGAACAGTCCTCTGACTCTATACCTGTGTGACCGAGGTCTGCTACAACTGCTGCGATATGTCTCCGCCAAAGAGGAACAACACAGCCTCTTCGCCCCTGTATAGATACCGGAGAACGGAGCGGGACCACGAGGGGCAAGATGGCGCCTCCTCACCAGCACACACAGCTCCTCACACAGAACATGAGGCAGCTGATACTGCAAAAGTATTAGAAGCTATTTCCTTATGCCAATCCACTCTGACAACTAAGCTGGAAGAAGTGAAGGTGGATATTTCTCTCATCAGACAGGACATGACTAAGCTCCGGGAGCGAGTTACCGAAACGGAGACCAGGATCAGCCGAGCGGAGGATACACTATATCCCCTTCAGCATTCCCAGGAGGACCTCAAGCGCCAAATACAACAACTGGCACAGAAGCATGACGACCTGGAAAACCGCGCCCGCAGATCCAACCTTCGCTTCATTGGCCTCCCGGAGGGTTCCGAGGGCACGGACCTGGCTACTTTTTTGGAAAAACTTTTAATAAATACGTATGGCAGAGAAGCCTTTTCTGACACATTTGTGGTGGAACGAGCTCACCGAATGCCTGCGCGCCGCCCGCCGGAAGGAGCTCCACCGCGCACTTTTATAGCAAAGTTATTAAACTTCAGAGACTGTGACGCGGTCCTTTGGCTAGCCAGATTGAAGGGAAATATTCCATTCCAAGCGGGTTTTGTGTGCGGTTTTTCCGGATTTCTCCGCCGAGGTACATAGACAACGGGCCCGGTTCACAGAGGTTAAACGGCATCTGAGAGCTCACCACATCAAATACTCCATGCTCTTTCCGGCCCGTCTTCACGTAACAGGAGAGGACCGTGCTCATTTTTTTGAAGATCCGGTACAAGCGTCGGAGTGGCTAGATCAGCGTGATGCAGAGAAGAATCGACCCACCTAAAGAGGACTTCCACGCATCAAATTGCATAGGTGAGACTTTGTGCCCTTATACACACTACTCCATGTATACACACATCACCCCTGTTTAAATCTTTGTTTCCCACAATAGACTTGGCTTACCAGCTGCTAGAGTTATGCTTGTTATGGACTTCCTATCAGACATAAGCCGGTGCCTGGAGAGATGTACGGTGCACTTTATGGTGCCTGGAAACACACACACATTAATCCTTCGGATGGGATATACTCTGTGGACTCCAACGCACAGCTCATAGGGACCCGATTGGAACTGCTTCAAATCCTGAACTCATGAGTCTAGGGTCTATACCCTACTAAACGTGGACTACCACTATCTGACCTTCTCCCCCATTCCAATGTAACACATACAGAGACACAATTTCAAATGGGAGAGAGGAGATGAGAGGAGATATTATTACAGTGTTGAGTGGGTATTGACTTTAATATTTTCTTAGGATGAATATAATTCCTATTTATCACGCCTGGAAATGAATATATGTCTCTCATTGCTGGGTCTTTAACCAGCGTTTGCTCGCCCTCACTAATAGCTTGGTTTACTATCACAGCCAAATAGGCCCCCGCTGTTGATGGTATGTTTGTTGTGCACTACCTTCGTTTACAAAGTTACTATGGTATTCCAGGGTAGCTGCACAGGTTTTGGGTTTAATGCCCCAGCCAAGTTGGGGAGGCTGAGGGCCGGGAGGGGGGTAAGGGAAAAGTTTAAGTTAAGTTTAAAGAACATGAGGTACAATTCACTGGAATATATCGAGGATGAGTATATGCTGTATCAAATACAGTTACGATGTAATACTTTAAGTTTTACTGTATGGACCATAGATGGGCTTGCCCTGGGAAATGGTCGTGAGCCATTTCCACAAAAACATCTGCCTGATGGAGATGGCTGACATCAAGTTTTTAGCTTGGAATGTCAGGGGACTCCGGGATAAAATTAAACGCACTGCAATTTTTGGATGTCTCAAGTCCTACCGGGCAGACATAATTGTACTGGTTGAAACACATGTTACAGGCCAGCTTCAACTAGTGCTGAAGTGCCCATGGATAGGATGGGCATATCACATCAGACACACTCACTACTCGAGGGGAGTATCTATATTGATTGCTAAAACAGTCCCATTTGGACTTATCTCTGTGCGAACGGACCCCCAGGGCGGGTTCATTTTTTTGCGATGTACAATCTGTGGTTCAGAATACCTAATTATGGCCTTCTACATTCCCCCGCCTTACAACTCCAGCCTGATCACCCCACAATCCCTGATATATGGTTAGGGGATTTTAATGAGGTCATAAACACTACCATAGATAGGTTATGTGCGAGTCCGAGAGACCAAGCCCCAGACATCACTCGATTTGGGCGTTTGCTACGCGAGTTTTCTCTAACCGATACGTGGCGATGTAAACACCCACACACCCAGGCCTTCTCATGCTTCTCGGCGACACAATCCTCTATGTCCCGAATAGATTTAGTATTAATCTCAGATATGCTGGTACCAATACTGTCAGATTCGGGTTATCATACTAGATCCCTATCGGATCACGCCCCTTGTTGGGCTATTCTACGCATCGCCCCACACACAGGGCCTCATATATGGCGTCTACATCCCTTTTGGCTATCAGCTTTAAAAGATCAAGAGGATATTCAGGGGGAATGGCAGTTCTATTTCAACACTAACCGGGGCACTGCCCCGGTGAGCATGGTATGGGAGGCATTCAAACTACATGTCCGCACGGTTCTTTCCTCACGCATAAATAGGCTGAAGGCTTCATCGAAAGCCAAGCTTCAACAAGCTTCTGAACAACTAGACTCAGATACCAGGGACTTTATGCTAGATCCTACACCGGCCAAAGCATCTTTGCTTAAGCTCCAAACAAGAATTCTAGACCAATTACTTTTTGAAAAGGCCAATCAGAAACTCTTTTTCTCCAGACAGCGGGTGTTCGAACAGGGAGAACGTGCGGGAAAACTCTTGGCATATCTGGCTCTCCAGGATACAAGCCCACCGGTGGTGGTCTCCCTGATAGACTCACAGCATACACTAATAACTGACCCAGCAACGGTAACAACGATATTTCGCACATATTATGCCAACCTCTACTCCTCCAAAGTGAGGGTTACTGCACAAGAGACCCAAGCTTTTCTCAAAAAATATACCACTCCCTAAAATCTCTGAATCCCAGATACAGGAATTGAAGGCCCCACTCACAACGGACAAGATTGCAGTCGCCATAGCGTCCTTGGCACCAGCTAAAGCCCCTGGTCGTGATGGTATTCCCTTAGACTTCTACGCAACCTATTCTGAGATATTAGTCCCTGAACTACTAAAACTATATAATTATATTTTTGATTCTGGGTCCCTCCCTGAGTCCCTCCGACAGGCAGTGATCATAGTAATTCCCAAGTCAGGCAAAGACCCCCAATATCTGGAATCCTATTGCCCAATTTCGCTCCTCCAGGCAGATATTAAAATTCTAGCAAAAGCACTAGCTATCCACCTTAACCGAATTATTCTTTCCATTATTCACCCTGACCAAACGGGATTCATGCCTGGGAAAAACACAGCCATGAACCTGCGGCGATTATACATGATCATTCAAGCAGAACATGAGGCCATCGGGGACAGAGTAGTGGTGGCGCTAGACGCCGCCAAGGCTTTTGACTCTGTGGAGTGGGGATATTTGTGGGAGTGCCTGAGGGGGTTTGAATTCGGTCCCAAATTCATTAAATGGGTACAATTATTATATTTCTCACCAGAGGCCAGTGTGTTGGTGAATGGGAGGACCTCAGAACCTTTTCCATTGGGGCGGGGAACTTGACAAGGTTGTCCGTTGTCCCTACTCCTCTACGCCTTAGCAGCTGAGTCTCTGGCCATATCCCTCAGGATACACCCGGGTATTCATGGGCTTAGGGTAGGGTCCCTGGTGGAGACGGTGAGCCTATACGCTGACGACATTCTCTTATACTTAGAAGACACTGGCCCGTCTCTCCAGACTGCTCTGCAGACCATTGAAGATTTTGGAAGACATTCAGGATTGAGTATAAATTGGTCTAAATCACAAATTATGCCACTAGACATAACATCACCTACATACCGTTCGGCCTCCCTTCCCTTGCAAAGAGTAGCGTCTTTTAAATACCTAGGTATACAAATCACTAGAAAACCCATGGAATATCTCACAAATAACATTGAACCGCTATTTACATACCTAAAATCGCGCACACAATCCTGGACAAGGCTCCCGCTGGGAGTTATGGGCAGGATCAACCTCTTTAAAATGATACTACTCCCAAAATTCCTATACATAATGTGGAACTCACCTGTTCTTATTCCCCTAAAAACCTTTAAAGCGATAGATCACATTATCAATTCATTTATATGGGGTCCTAACAGACATAAACTGGCATGGAATACCCTGAAAAATCCGACCTCCTCTGAAGGAACGGCCCTCCCAGATCTACACGCATACTATATAGCGGCACAACTTTCACATTTATATCATCTCCACAAAACAGATAACATTAGATATCAAACTCTGACATGTAAAAAAACAAATAAAGCTACCCATTCCCCTCTTCAAATAATCTTTAGAGGCAAAGGTGGCAGGCGGGGTCGAAATGCTCAGAACCCTTTACTATTCCAACACAAAAGCATCTGGGAGATTGCGATCAAACTAACTGGGGCAGATTTCTACCATTCACATACACCCCTGTGGCATAACCCACAAATGAGAGAATTGTTGCACATGCTGGGCGCGACCACATGGGCCGCCAAAGGTATTATGTTTCTATTTCAAGTAATTACCCCTCTAGGAGTAAGAAATTTTCAGTCACTTAGGGAAGAGTTTGAGTTACCTCCACGCATGGTATTTAGTTATACGCAATTAAGACATGCGTTACGAACCCAATTCGGTGAAGGATTTCCTAATCCACAAACACTACCAATGGTTGAAGTGATCATAGGCACAGACCCAGGGAAATTAATATCCAGCCTATATAGTATTATACGTACACGCACGGTAGCAGGAATCATTGACACAGCTAAAATCAGATGTGAGGAGGACATGGGTCCAATAGATGATTTGGATTGGGATGAGATATTGGAAAATGTAAAGCAGAGGTCACCTAGACTTTCTGACCGCCTGACCCAACTGTACATTATTCATAAGTCTTACCTTACACCATCCAGGCTAATTAAATTCTGCCCAGATCAAAACCCAAACTGTCCAAGATGTTCAGATAACCCGTGTTCATTTTTTCATTTGATATGGTCATGCCCACATATCCAGAGTTACTGGGCACAAATCATTAAATTCCTCCATGAGCACATGGGGTCGCCCGTGCAGCTGGACCCCAGATTGTGCATATTGGGACTGCTCCCGGACATTACAATTGAAAAGTACCTGGCTACCTTAATCTACGAAACTCTCTTTTGTGCCAGGAAAGTAATTGCCAAACATTGGATGAGGACCAATTCTCCCACAATCTGGAACTGGATTATCGAAATTAACAAGACGTTGCCAAATAAAAAGATGCTGTATAAACACAGGGGATGCCCGAATAAATACAACCGGATATGGGATAAGTGGCTAGAATCCAGTGACACCTGTACGGAATAACTGGCTGTAACAAGAAATATAGGAGGGAAGAGAGACCATGATAAACCTCATACCTTGCCACAATACATACTAGGAAATATAGCATGCAGGAGATATATGCAAATAGGAGGAAGATGACTAGTGTACTAAATGTTATGTCAACCTAAATAATGCTGTGATAGAAACAAATTTTGAGTACAACGCGAATATAATTTCTGCTTGAATGTAATGCATATCTTACTCCTGTTATAGTATGTTAACTGTACTGCCCCGTACACACGGTCGGACTTTGTTCGGACATTCCGACAACAAAATCCTAGGATTTTTTCAGACGGATGTTGGCTCAAACTTGTCTTGCATACACACGGTCACACAAAGTTGTCGGAAAATCCGATCGTTTTAAACGCGGTGACGTAAAACATGTACGTCGGGACTATAAACGGGGCAGTGGCCAATAGCTTTCATCTCTTTATTTATTCTGAGCATGCGTGGCACTTTGTCCGTCGGATTTGTGTACACACGATCGGAATTTCTGACAACGGATTTTGTTGTCGGAAAATTTTATCTCCTGCTCTCCAACTTTGTGTGTCGGAAAATCCGATGGAAAATGTCCGATGGAGCCCACACACGGTCGTAATTTCCGACAACACGCTCCGATCGGACATTTTCCATCGGAAAATCCGACCGTGTGTACGGGGCATACCACACATGTATGCTCTAAAAGTGAATAAACATGTTCTTTTTAAAAAAAAACAAAAAAAAAAAAACTTTGAGTAGACGTAAAATGAAACTAAACCAACCGATTTAACAGTTTCCCAAAACAGTTACATTCAAGGCATGCTTTGAATGATAACTGATGCAGTTACTAGTGTGCATATATTACCTCTCAACTGTCAAGACATTAAATGGCTGGTGTCATAGCATCGCATGTGTAGCACCATGGCAAATGCAGATCAAAGACTACCATAGCAGCTTTTTTGGCTAAAGGATACAAGGGTTTTGTTATACTTTATATAGTAATGGACCGATTACTCCTTTTTTAATAAAATGTAAGTACATATTTTGTATTCCTTTATTTATATTGTATGAGTATAAACCATTTTTTTTACCCTTGGTGCATGAAACCACTTTGGTTGAGAACAGAGTATGAAGAGATTCTTGTTCAATCTTTCAGTATTGTTAAAAAAAATCTATCTAGCAAAATGTGAATGGCTGTCTTGTTGATAACTTGTACAGCATCCAAAACAAGAAAAGCTCTTGCAAAAAACTTGCACATTAGCTTAATTTTAGCTTAATTTTAGAAAGGGCAATTAGAGTTTGGATGTGCTATTCCATGTAATGCACTGTGGTGCAAAACAATTTAAAGGGTGTATAGAATTGTTTTTTCTTTGTTATACACTGTAGTTGCAGCACTTATCGCCAAAGGAATCCCTCGTTGTGTTGGGTCTCCTGTTCCTGTGCCAACGACTCTGTGAGCAGAGCCATACACTCTGACACACATGGCTGGGTGGGGAATGTTTATTGCAGGTAGTTGTATATAGTGGCGTCACTAGGGTTGGTGTCACCTGGTGCAGTAAAACATGGTGTCAGCCCCCGTCTATCCTGCCTAGCCCCCTGTACGGTCACAGGGCACTAGGTTAGGGTGGTATAGGGCAGGTTGGGGTGATATAGGGCAGTTTGGGGTGATAAAGGGCAGGTTAGGGTGGTATAGGGCAGATTGGGGTGGTATAAGGCAGGTTAGGGTGGTATAGGGCAGGCTGGGGTCGTATAAGGCAGTTTTGGGTGGTATAGGGCAGGTTGCCCATGCGCCTCACATTTGCCAAGGCTTCAGAGGCAGACTCCTTCTGGTCACTCAGGATGACAGCATCTGGAACTTCCTCCTCCCAGCCACGTACTACTTCCAAGGGTCCTGGGGATGGAAAGCCATTGCTTACAGATTGACGCATGTCTTCCTCTTCTTCGAAGTCTATGAAAGTGCCAGAATCCTCCTCCTCATCCTCCTCCCCTCTCTCTCCTCCTGTGTGTTCTGTGACATAGGAATGAAGGTGTCTGGATAAAGTGGGCCTTGAGATTAAAGGAAGTCCTCCTCTTCCTCCTGCTGCTCTGCCTCCAATACCATGTCCATAAAGCCACGCGGAGTCTGCTCCAGCAGGAACACAATAGGGATTGTGTCACTGATGCATGTACTTTCACGGCTCACCATCCTTGTAGCCTCCTCAAATGGTGACAATACAGTGCATGCATCCTTAATGATCAGCCATTGGCGTGGGAAAAAAAGCAGAGGCGGCCTGAGCCTGTCGTCATGTCGTATTCGCACAGGTACTCGTTGATGGCCCTCTGCTGCATGTATAGCCACTGCAGCATTGCCAAAGTCGAGTTCCACCTGGTGGGCATGTCACAAATCAGGTGGTTTACAGGCAGGTGGAATTTCCGCTGAATTTCAGCCAACCGAGCACTGGCTGTGTATGACTGCCTGAAATGGCTACAGACTCTTCTGGCCAGCTTTAGCACAAATTGCAACCCTGGGTACGTATTTAGGAAATGCTGCACCACCAAATTGAGGACATGGGCCAGGCGTGGCACATGTGTCAACTTTCCCTGTCTAAGGACAGACAGGAGGTTTGAGCCATTATCGCACACCACCATTCCTGGCTCCAGCTGGCGTTGTGTAAACCACCTCTGGGCCTGTCCTTGCAGAGCTGCAAGAATCTCTGCTCCAGTGTGGTTCCTGTCCCCTAAACACACCAGCTGAAGCACTGCATAGCACCTTTTAGCCCGACTCATGGAATAGCCCTTTGAATGCTTAGGAGGTACCTGATGTTCATAGGACAATTCTGCAGAGGAGCGCATGGAGGTGGCAGAGGAGGAGTAGGAGGGGGTAGAGCTCACAGGTCTGGCATCATCACAAGCAGCTGTATGGAGACATGGGGGCACAACAAGCTGCAGCACCGAGCCCTGTCCTGCATCCTTTGGAGTTGCAAGCAGCGTTACCCAGTGTGCTGTGAACAAAATATATCTTAGCTGCTCATGCTTGCTGGACCACGTGTCAGCAGTAGGGATGAGCCCGATGTTCGAGTCGAACAGTGAACAATATGTGGTGTTTGCGGCAAATTCGAAAGCCACCAGAACACCGTTAAAGTCTATGGGACACTAACATGAAAAATCAAAAGTGCTAATTTCAAAGGCTTATATGCAAGTTATTGTCATAAAAAGTGTTTGGGGACCTGGGTCCTGCCCCAGGGGACATGTATCAATGCAAATTTAAAAAAAAAATATCAGTTTTTTCGGGAGCAGTGATATGTTTAATGCTTAAAGTGAAGCAATAAAAAGGAATTATTCCTTTAAATATCATGCCTGGTGGGTGTCTATAGTATGCCTGTAAAGTGGCGCATTTTTCCCGTGTTTAGAACAGTACCACAGCAAAATGACATTTCTAAAGGAAAAAAAGTCATTTAAAACTGATCGCGGCTGTAATGAACTGTCAGGTCTTGGCAATATAGATAAAACTCATTGAAAAAAAGAGCATGGGTTCCCCCCCAGTACATTACCAGGCCCTTCGGTTCTGGTATGAATATTAAGGGGAACCCCGAACCAAAATTAAAAAAAAAAATTGAGTGGGGGTCCCCCTAAAATCCATACCAGGCCCTTCAGGTCTGCTCTCTCATCCCCCTTCTTTTCCTGCAGCCTGCCAAGTTGCGTGCTCAGATAAGGGTCTGGTATGGATTTTGAGGGGGACCCCTACGCCATTTTTTAAAATTTTGGCGCATGGTTCCCCTTAAAATCCATACCAGACCTGAAGGGTCTGGTATGGATTTTGGGGGGACCCCTACTCCATTTAAAAAAAAAAAAAAATGGCGCAGGGTTCACCTTAATTTCCATATCAGACCTGAAGGGAATGGTATGGATTTTAGGGGGACCCCCACGCATTTTTTTAAAAATTTTGGTTCGGGGTTCCCCTTAATATTCATACCAGACCCAAAGGGCCTGGTGATGGACTGGGGGGGGGGAACCCATGCTCTTTTTTTCAATGAGTTTTATCCATATTGCCGAGACCGACAATTCATTACAACATCCGTTTTAAATGACAATTTTTTCTGAGGGGTGTTTGGCTCATCCCTAGTCAGCAGTAAGGTGAATTTTACAGCTGACTGTCTTGTCCAACGATGCCAGAACATTCCCTTCCACGTGATGGCAGAGAGATAGAACGGCCTTACGTGAAAAGTAGTAGCGACTGGGAACCTGCCATTGTAGTACAGCACATTGTGGAAATTCCCGGAAGGGGCAGAATCCACCAGGCTGAAAGGCAGAAGTTGGAGAGCCCACAGCTTTGACAAGCTTGCATTTAGACTCTGGGCATGTGGGTGGCAGGGACTGTATTTTTTTTCCACTGCAGCAGATGGGGCAGATAAATTTGCCAGCTACAGTCTACAGCTGGTGGTGCGCTGCTGGCAGATGTGCTGCCAGGACCTGGGTCACCCTGTGCTATGCCATCATCCCTGTCAGTGGAGGCTGCTGAGAGGTAATGACTCTGTATAGCTGGGGTAGACTACATGAACATGAATGCCAATTTGTCTACCAGTGTTCTAACCCTCGCTCTAGGCTCATGTTCCTGTCATCCTCAACCTCAGAACCAACATCTGAAACCAGTAATGGCTGGACATCATCTAGGAGCAAGTGGCTGATGCTGTGGTCCAATAACTCAGCTGACTCCTCCATGGCTGATGTTTGTGCTATGGCAGGAATAAATGTGGACAAGGAGGCAGGTTTATCCACTCTGGCAACTGCAGGGGACCTCACATTTGTCTCTGCTTGCATGACAGAGGATGAGGAGGATGAGGAGGGTTTAGTAAGCCAGTCCACCACCTCCTCTGCATGCTGTGGCTGGATAGCACGGACAAACTCACTAAACAGAGGAAATGATGCCCTGCTTGAGGACTGACCACCAGGTCCACCTTTGCCTGTGGACACATTTGTTGCTGGCCCCCTTACAATGCCAAGGGAACGTCTGCCTCTCCTCCCAGACATTATTGGGAGGGAGAGGGCGGTGCATATAAGCAAATGTAAAGAAGAAGTGGATGCACTTTAATCAATGTAAAGTGGTGTTTAGTGCACTTTAATTTGAGTACTCACACTACACAGACACACTCCATGGATACACTATAATATACTGCAATATAATGAGCCAAACGTACAGTAACGCAAAAAACTATATGGCGTTAAACTGGCAGTAACGCACACAAAACTATATGGCGTTAAACTGGCAGTAACGCACTCAGAACTATATGACATTAAACTGGCAGTAATGCACACAGAAGTAAATGGCGTTAAACTGGCAGTAACACAAACAGAAGTAAATGGCATTAAACTCGCAGTAACGCAATCAAATAGACAGTGTTCAACCGTTACTAAGCTGACGCTATCTGAACTGTCCCTGTTTTAGCTATACACTAATGTCAAGATTACTGACATGGTCTCACTACACTAAAACTATCTGAGCTGTCTCTACTCTACACTAATGTATGTATGAATGACACGGTCTCACTACACTTCAGTGAAACTATCTGAGCTGTCCCTAGTCTAGCTGCACACAGTGCAAAGCTGAATGATGGTCCTCCTCACTACACTCACACTATCCCTAGACTGACATTAAACTAATATTCCACACTGACAATTGAAGCAATATAGCACAGTATAGCACAGTAACTAACTAGTAGCATTGAACAGAGCTGTGTTCTATCTCTCTCCACGCTGAATTCACACTGAAAATGGCTGCCATTTAAAGAATACTTTTATACTGTGGGGCGGAAATGAGCCATGATTGGATAAAGTCATGATGACAGTGTCCAATCATGACTCTGACACTGCTCTGTGCCCTGATTGGCTGAAGATTTCACTGCTTCAGCCAATCAGGGCTTGCAATGCACTGTTCAGCCCCACAATGCATTGTTGATGGTTCAGGGGACCGAACAAACGGTCGAACGGCCCGTTTGTTCGGATGTTCACCGAATGTCCGAACAACGAAAGTTCAGCCCGAACTTTTGTTTGGGCAGAACCGTTCACCCATCCCTATTTCACAGTATAAAATAACTCCTTATAGTAGCGATTATCTGCTCTTTTTGTTCTATAAAGGGCTAATTTTAGTATTTTTAACCCCATGATGACAGGTGATACAAACAAAAGCATGCTGCTGCTACTAAACGTCTTAGGCCTCGTTCACACCTATGCGTTTTTTGGTGCTTTTTGCAGAAAGGCACTGCAGTTCATTAAACCTGGTTTTCTATGGAACATCTACAGTATGCTTTTTTCAGCTGCTACATATTTGGAAAGGATCAGGGACTTTTTTCAATGCAAAACTGCTTTTTCTGCTTTTTTGGTTCAATAGACTTCAATGGAGAAGCTGTAGAAAAGCATGTAGTGCATTTTTCCACAATTTGCATTTTTTAATCTGCCCACCAACAAACTGGCCAAAAAAAGCATAAAAAATTAAAAACGCAAATCACAGCAAAATCGCGTGTGCAAAAACGCAAAACGCACAAAAAAAAAAAATGGAGAAATGGATCAAAAGCAAACTGCATAGGCGTGAACCGAGCCCTATGCTGGCCATACACGTATTGATTTTTTGATGAGAATATTCATATGAAAAATCTTTGTACATTCGCTGAATGAAATAATGTCTTTTGAAAATTTCACTTGCTTTTAACATTCATTCAAGAAATGTAATTTCTGGGCGAAAAACCACATACACTGTCTGAAAATTTCTTTGACCAAGTTTTCTATTCTGCTCCTTCGAATTTTTCTGTAACTGTGGTTGAAAACAAACGTCGATTTCACCCCACTAACGATTATAAAATCGAACGAACGTTCTTAATTTTTTTTTTTTTTTTAAAGGAAGACATTGTTTTTGTATGGCCAGCATAAGTGACAGCAGGCGCAGGTAGCTTTTATCAAGCCACCTGCCTATGACAAGGGAGTCTGTCATACATAATATATTACAGTTCTGTCTGAAAATAGGCAAAACAGTCTTTACGTTTTTTTTTCTTTAAATAAAAAATTTGATTTCTGAGTTTGATGATATTTACCAGATTCAACCTCTAATGCCACGTATACACGAGCGGACTTTTCGACCGGACTGGTCCGACGGACCGAGTCTGGCAGACAATTCGACCGTGTGTGGGCTTCATCGAACCTGCAGCAGACTTTTTTGGTTGAAAATCTGACGGACTTTAGATTTGGAACATGTTTCAAATCTTTACGTCAGAACTCCGCCGGACCCAATTCCTAACGAAAAGTCAGATCAAGGAGGGTTGCCAGCCAGTATTGATCCCTCTCCTTGATATCACAAATAAGAGGATCCTTCCACAGGCTTTGCAGGATCAGGGAGGCCATGCAGCGTAGGTTTGCTGAGGCATTCGATCCGGAGTCCTCTGGGTCACTAAGACATGATCCGCAGCCACCTCCTACCAGCCACGTACAAGTCCATGTGTTTCTTGGGACTGTAAATGATCCCTTAAAGATTGCTGCTGATGCTGAGTGCCAGGCTCCACCTCCATGCTGACACAATCCTCCTCTTCCTCCTCCTCCTACTCCTCCTTGTCCTCTTCCTGTGTGATCGGCAGGCATGCAGGAACACTATCTGAATAAAGGGGGCCTTGAGAGCTAAGGAAGTCCTCCTCTTCCTGCCTCTGTTCTGCCTCAAGTGCCCTGTCCATTATTCCACGCAGCGTGTGCTCCAACAGGTGGACAAAGGGGTACAGTGTCACTGATGCATGCACTGTCACTGCTCACCATCCTCGTGGCCTCCTCAAATGGTGACAGGACAGTGCATGCATCCCTGATCATGGCCCACTGGCGTGGGGAGAAAACCAAGCTCCTCTGACCCTGTCCTGGTGCCATAGTCGCACAGGTACTCATTGATGGCCCTCTCCTGCGTGTGCAGCTGCTGCAGCATAACCAACGTTGAGTTCCACCTGGTGGGCATGTCACAGATTAGGCAGTTCTTGGGCAGGTTAAATTCCTTTTGGAGGTCAGCCAGCCGAGCACTGGCATTATATGACCTGCGGAAATGCACGCAGACTTTCCTGGCCTGCCTCAGGACAACCTGTAAGCCCGGGTATCTGCCCAAGAACCGCTGCACCACCAAGTTAAGAACGTGAGCCAAACAGGGCACGTGGGTCAGTTGTCCCTGTCGGAGGGCAGAAAGGAGGTTGGTGCCATTGTCACAAACCACCATACCTGCCTTAAGCTGGCGTGGCATCAACCATCTCTGAACCTGCCCCTGCAGAGCTGACAGAATCTCTGCCCCAGTGTGGCTCCTGTCCCCCAAGCATACCAGCTCAAGCACCGCATGGCATCTTTTGGCCTGCGTGCTTGCGTAGCCCCTTGAACGCCTACGGAGCACCGCTTGTTCCGAAGTCAAAACACAGGAAGAGGCCATGGAGGAAGAAGAAGAGGAGGAGGTGGAGGAGAGAGGTGTGGCAGAATCACCACTAGTAGTATTTTGGAGGCGTGGTGGCAGAACAACCTCCAACACTATTGCACCTTGTCCTGCATCCTTCCCAGCTGCCAGAAGAGTCACCCAGTGCGCGGTAAAAGATAGGTAACATCCCTGTCCATGCCTGCTGGACCATGAGTCAGCGGTAATATGCACCTTACCACTGACCGCCCTGTCCAGCGAGGCCAAGGCATTGCCTTCCACATGCCGGTAGAGAGCCGGAATCGCCTTCCGTGAGAAAAAGTGGCGTTTGGGAACCTGCCACTGAGGAACTGCACATTCCACAAACTCACGGAAGGGGGCAGAGTCTACCAACTGAAAAGGCAGCAGTTGAAGTGCTAGCAATTTAGCCAAGCTAGCATTCAACCGCTGGGCATGTGGATGGCTGGGAGCAAACTTCTTTCGGCGGTGCAGCAGCTGGGGCAGGGAAATTTTCCTGGTACAATCTGACGTCGGTGTACCGATAGCAGATTGCCCACAAGTACTTGGCTGTGACACACCTAATTCTACACCTTCATTCCTCTCAGTGCAGGTCTCAGAGAGGACTGAAGGTATAGTGGGGTTGGAGATCCCAGCTGATGAGGAGCAAGGAGAGGTCCTCTTTGTTCTTTGGTGTGGGATTTTGGGTACGCTTGCCAACGAACTGCATGGCAGGTCAACATATGTCTGGTCAAGCATGTGGTGCCCAAGTGGGAGATGTTTTGGCCACGAGAGATACACTTGAGACATATGTTGCAAATAGCAGTGGTGGGATCTGATGCACTCATCTCAAAAAAGGCCCACACCAAAGAACTTTTGGAATAACGTGCAGAGACAGCAGAGCCCTGCACATGCGGAGCTCTGCGGTGTGATGCAGTCAGTGTGCTGCCCTTAAGCTGGCCCCTGGAGGGCATCCTGCCTCATTGGTGATGTGCCTCCTCCTCCTCCTCTCTCCTATCAGGCACCCACATGGAGTCAGTGACCTCCTCATCCCCTCCCTCCTCATCACTGGAGCAAAGCTGGCAGTATGCTGCAGCTGGGGGAATATGACTGCCAGATTGCTGTCCTTCTTGGGCACCCCCTCTCTCTGGGCTCACGTTACTGCCTTCCTCTAGCTGGGTACCATCATCGGAGCCTTCAAAACGCTGGGCATCCTCCTGGAGCATGTACCCAACACTGTGGTCAAACAGTTCGGGGGACTCCTCAGGAGGACATGGTGGGGCTAGGGAAGGAGTGACTGATGCCATTGAGCCGAGGGAAGAGGCCGCGTTGGCAGCTGCTTTGCCAGACAAAGTACCCTGAGCCTGGGTGAGAGAGGATGAGGAGGATGAGGACGGCTTGGTCATCCACTCTACCAAGTCTTCCGCATGTTGCGGCTCAACACGGCCAGCTGCCGAAAAAAAGGCCAAGTGTGTCCCATGGCCACGTGCTGATGAGTATGCACCATCTCCACGACCAGCACTGTTGCCTCTAGACACAGAGCCTGCTTGCCCTCTTTTATTGACTTGTGACTGTCTGCCTCTCCTTGTTGGCCTTCCAGACATACTAATGGCCTGCAGTGAGATGTAGCTGCACAAAGCTGGGATGTATATATATACTGATACCTGTGGTATTAATAGGAGCAGAACAACAACAATTGTCTCCAGGTAGCTTTAGGTGCACACTGTGCAGAGGACACAGTGCACTAACTGTAAATACTGTAGCTTCCTGCCTGTGGTATTAATAGGATCAGAAGAACAGCAATTTTCTCCAGGCAGCTTTAGGTGCACACTGTGCAGAGGATGCACTACACTAACTGTAAATACTGTAGCTGCCTGCCTGTGGTATTAATAGGATCAGAAGAACACCACTAATTTTCTTCAGGTAGCTTTAGGTGCACACTGTGCAGAGGACACAGTGCACTAACTGTAAATACTGTAGCTGCCTGCCTGTGGTATTAATAGGAGCAGAACAACAACAATTGTCCTCAGGTAGCTTTAGGTGCACACTGTGCAGAGGACGCACTACACTAACTGTTAATACTGTAGCTGCCTGCCTGTGGTATTAATAAGATCAGAAGAACACTACTAATTTTCTTCAGGTAGCTTTAGGTGCACAGTGTGCAGGGGACGCACTAAACTAAATTGTAAATACTGCAGCTGCCTGTGGTACTGTACTAATAGGATCAGAAGAACACCACTAATTTTCTTCAGGTAGCTTTAGGTGCACACTGTGCAGAGGACACAGTGCACTAACTGTAAGTACTGTAGCTGCCTGTCTGTGGTATTAGTAGGAGCAGAACAACAGCAATTGTCTCCAGGTAGCTTTAGGTGCACACTGTGCAGAGGACGCACTACACTAACTGTAAATGCGCTTTTGTGCAACAAGTTACCACAGCGATTGAAGAAATGAATCCTAATTCCTTTTCTTCATCCAACTTATCTTCTGCCTCTATTAAAACACTCAAATCCCTCCAAAATCATCCAGAACTAGTCATAAAGCCTGCCGACAAGGGCGGTAACGTGGTAGTGATGGATGTGCCCTTCTATGAACAAATGTGTCATGATATTTTAAACAATCGGGATTGGTACAGACCAATATCTAAGTTACTCATCGATCATTTCATCTCTGAATACAATCAGCTGATTTTTTCAGCATATCAAAAAGGCACGATTGACTGAAATACATGGAATTTCTTGCATGTTAGGGAACCAAAAACCCCTACCCTATATTCTCTACCAAACTTCACAAGTCTCTGACCCATCCACCAGGCCGCCCCATCGTTTCGGGACGGCAATGCCTTACTGAACATGCTAGTGCATTAGTTGATAAGTATTTAGCCCCTCACGTTACCTCGTTGCCGTCCTATATAAAAGACACTATCCACCTGCTCCAGATTCTTGAAGGCAAATCCTTACCTAAGAACACTTGGCTGGTTGCCTTAGATATCGAAAGCCTTTACAATATCATTCCGCATAACCTTGGTATCCGGGTTATCGAAAAACAACTTCGAGAGCGAGGCCCCAAGTATGATGACTATGGAGATTTTGTTCTCAAACTTCTTCAATTTATACTGACACGTAACTACTTTTTGTTCGGCTCCTCCCACTACCTTCAGGTACAGGGTGTGGCTATGGGGACCAAATGTGCCCCCTCCTATGCCAACCTGTACCTGGGGGGGTGGGAGAGAGAACCTTTCGATATGGCTAACTCTATTCCTCTCCTGTCCAAGGTAATATCTTGGTACAGGTATATAGATGATATACTACTCCTTTGGTCAGGTACCAGAGAAGAATTGACGCTGTTTATCAATCAGCTAACCCAGAATTCTTACAATCTCAAATTTACCATGGAATGCAGCCAGTCTCAGATCCATTTCTTGGACCTCCAGATTAGTCTGCATCCCAATGGTCAGATACAAACTGCCCTTTATCGTAAACCCTGTTCAGGAAATACCATCCTGCATGCCAGCAGTGCCCATCCTAAGCCCCTCCTCAAAAGCATTCCCTTCAGCCAATATCTTAGGCTCAAAAGAAACTGCACTCTTAAAAGCGATTTTTTTCAAGTATCACAGGAACTGCACAGCAGACTTATTGACAGAGGATACAGCCATTCTCTCTTAAAAAAGGCCTTTAATAAGGCCAAAAAACTTGACAGAAAGGACTTAATTTTCTCTGACAAACCTGTAGACACTAGGCAGCCTGTACGACTAATCACCCAATATTCTAAACAACACATTCAAATCAAACACATTTTAAACCAATTTTGGCCTTTACTAACTGCAGACTCCACAATCTCCAAATATATTAAAGCCCACCCTGATATTACCTATCGTAGATCCCCATCACTCCGAGATCGACTCATTAAAAGCCATCATTCGGTAGACACACTACATGTTTCCAACAACACTGGTACATACCAGTGCGGAAAATGTGATATCTGTACCTTTGTCAATAACTCTAGGGAATTAATTCTTTCCAATGGATCGATTCACAGCATTAGACATCGAGTCACCTGCACTACTGTAGGAGTCGTATATCTAGCTCAATGCCGATATGGCTCGTACTACATCGGAAAAACCAAACGACCCTTTCAGGTTCATATCCGGGACCACATTAAACCTCTATTCAAAAACACTACCACTACAGCCATCAACCGGCATATTGCCATCCGACACAACTTTAATCCCCATGTTATCCAGTTTTCCGCACTTGAGCACGTCCCTTCACATGCTAGAGGTGGTAGCATAGATAACCGACTATTACAATTGGAGACAAAATGGATCCATATTTTACAGGCTACAAAACCTCCAGGGCTTAATGAACACATCAGTTTTAAACAATTTCTGTGATATTTGATATTCCTTAGCTTATCACTTATGCTTTATCATATGTATTCGTTTAATTAGCTATTATGCATTTCCTCTCTATCCCCATCAATCTCAGTATTTTTTGCGTTTTTGGTTTCTTTTCCCTACTCTCTTCCTTTTTCCTGTTTTCTTGTTTTTTTTTTGTTTTTTCCTGTCTTTCTTCATTTCCCTATCTTCTAGCCATGGTACGATATTGTGTCCTTCCAATACAGCCTTAGTCTGTCTATTAAGAACAAATTATGACCTATGCCTTCGTATCTGTTGGTTTTATTCTCACCAATATTCACCACTAATGCTGTAACATACCAATTCTGTGATGTCTTACTTGATTGCTTTGTGGTCTTTAAAGTGCATATTAGTGATTTACTATTTTTGCATTAGATTATATTTATTTTTGCTCATCAGTTCTCTTATGTAACCACCGGGACTCTGTTATTTTCTATGCATCTGATGGTGTATGTGGCTGGACCACGTGGGTTGAGGCGCGGGGATATCCCCCCTGCCCCTAAAGACCTATGGGGCTGTTGGGATATTTGGGGTGGGTTTCCCTCACCCTGCGCTTCTCCCCACGTTAATTTCTCGCAATCGGGGGGCCCTGCCCCCGGATTCCCGTTGGTACCTGTTTTCCGGTCTATCCCCCGGGGGGCGTGGCCTGATCCCCCGCGTTAATGGGCGGGGCCCACATTGTTGTTGTTTGTATGGACGCCCAGGGCAGCACAATCTCTGTCTGCCCTGGGCGCCTGCGCACCGCTCACGTAACCCAGCCTCCTACTATCCATCTGCCAGTGGGGTTTTGGTTGCGTCATCGGAATTCCTCTGATGGCGACTCCCACTATCCCATTGGTCACCTCGAGGCCCGGTGGCTTTGGGCATGCGCTCGCGGTGCATCTTGGACCTTGTAGGCTCTGGGATGCTACCTAATGCGCACGTGCAGACGTCCCTTCATCGCGTCCGCACTCCTGAACCAAATCTCGATCAGGTGTGGGGGGCATATATCAGCCGGCCCGTCCACTTAGACAGCTGGACATGACGAGCGCATGTACAAGTCTTACAGACACCGCTGAGGTAATGTCAAACTGCTGCCTATCCCTTACCATTTTGGCCACAACTCCTTTCCTTATCCCTAATGCTGTTTTTTTACCCATCCTTTCCCAGGATTCCCTAATTCCTGGTTATAGACCTATTCAACTACTATCCTTCATATGCCATAATTTCAAACTTCTGCCTATCCCTTACTATTTTGGCCACAACTCCTTTCCTCACCCCTAATACTGTTTTTACCTATCCTTTCCCAGGATTCCCTAATTTTTGGTTATAGACCTATTCAACTACCATCCTTCATATGCCATACGAATTATCATCTCTCATAGCCATATGCTGCATAAATAGCGCATTTGGTAGGTTTCCCTACCACTATTTACCCCTTATTTTTTCATTGGAATGCTATCAACACTTTTACCTATATGGACAAATGATATAGTTCATGCGTTTTTCCAGATTATCACCCACCACCTCACTTCTCAACGTGTCTCCTTATCCATCTCCAGGTGCCTGTCTCATCAACTACCTTGCTTTTAAAGTGTAAGTTGTTCTAGAGGCCACAGTACCCTATTAATTTATGTGCGGTCTATGACCCTACTTAAGCTCCAAAAAATGCATATCTTACACACACTTTTGATTCTATATAGCCCCCATCTCTCCTAATTTTCAATATATTTGATTGCTAGGTCTCTTATGTGCCCCCTGCAAACATAGATACGGTGTGGTCCGGCCTTTTTTCAGCTGGGGATTTACCGCTGGGCCTTCCTTGGTTGTCTGGTCTCCAGGTATGTTCGGGAATTTGGGGCTCCACATGGTTACCTCCCCTTGTGAGTTAGTCCAGCCATATGCCTCAACTCATACCCCAACTTATATTTTGTTTTATACTGGTTCATACTCTAATGCAGTGTTTCTCAACTCCAGTCCTCAAGGCGCACCAACAGGTCATGTTTTCAGGATTTCCACTATTTTGCACAGGTGATTTGATCAGTTTCACTGCCTTAATAATTACCACAGCTGTTTCATCTGAGGGAAATCCTGAAAACATGACCTGTTGGTGCGCCTTGAGGACTGGAGTTGAGAAACACTGCTCTAATGTTTGTGTCTGTATATAATGTTTTTTATATTTGTATCTTTATGCATAGATTCCTGTACTTTGCAACAAGCTCTTACCATTCCCTGAGGAAGCCAATGTTTTGGCGAAACATGTAGGAAAGGATACTGAGCTCTTGCTTTGAAGGCCTTCTCCACCTGGCCCACCCTTATACATTATGGTCATGTACAATATCTGTTTATCAATTGATTAGTCAATGATTCTACTATCCTTTGTATGTATCCAAATGTGTTAAATAAAGTATATTCTTGTAATTTTATACCTATTGTCTCACTTTATACTTTTTTTTTTCTCTCTGGCACTGTTATAATCCCCTGTTCTCTCGATTAATTATCTACTAAGTTGTTTTGGGATGAGGTGCTGTATCTGACTTAACCTGTCTAGCCATATATTCATTTTTAACTGTAAATGCGGTAGCTGCCTGCCTGTGGTATTAATAGGAGTAGAACAGCAATTGTCTCCAGGTAGCTTTAGGTGCACACTGTGCAGAGAACACAGTGCACTAACTGTAAATGCTGTAGCTGCCTGCCTGTGGTATTAATAGGAACAGAACAGCAATTGTCTCCAGGTAGCTTTAGGTGCACACTGTGCAGAGGATGCACTACATTAACTGTAAATACTGTAGCTGCCTGCCTGTGGTATTAATAGGATCAGAAGAACACCACTTTTTTTTTTTTTTTTTTTGGTGCACAGTGTGCAGGGGATGCACTAAACTAAATTGTAAATACTGCAGCTGCCTGCGGTACTGTACTAATAGGATCAGAAAAGCACCACTAATTTTCTTCAGGTAGCTTTAGGTGCAGAGGACGCACTACACTAACTGTAAATACTGTAGCTAATAGGACTAATAGGATCAGAAGAACACCAGCAATTTTCTTCAGGTAGCTGTAAAAACGCCTGTCAGTAGTAGGAAGAGAATAAAAGGAATGGATCTAGCTAAACTGAATAGTGTGTGTGTGTGTGTAATATACACTGTAAGTGCAGCTAACTGACTCGCCTGCCTACGCTATCTAACTTAAATCAAATGATACTGTCTCTCTGTCTGTCTATCTATCTCTCTCAACGCCAGAACACACTACACAGGGCCGCCGTGCAGGTGGCCTTATATAGTGTGGGGTGTATATTAAAGCCCCTGAGCCATAATTGGCCAAAATTGGCCGTCTCTGTACAGACGGGCGCTGTGATTGGCCAAGCATGCGGGTCATAGTGCATGCTTGGGCAATGATCAGCCAGCAATGCACTGCGATGTCGCAGTGAATTATGGGCTGTGACGCGCCACTTGAATTTGGCGCGAACGGCCCATATAGTTCGGAATTCGACAAACGACCGAACAGGCAATGTTCGAGTGGAACATGCATTCCATTCGAATACGAAGCTCATCCCTAATCGTGTGTGGGAAAGTCTGCCGAAAGTCTGTTGGATAGTCCGTCGGACCAGTCCGGTCGAAAAGTCCACTTGTGTGTACGCGGCAAAATAGTATATAATGTATATCTCTTCTGTCTGTTGTTCTCAGAGTGGATTACAGATTTTGCTACCTAACCATATAGTTGTTTTTTTATATTTACCACTGCATATAGATAATTAAGAATAAATTGCCTTTTTTTTCAAACTTTACATATTAACTAAATTATACACCACACTTTTTTAAGGTTATTATCCGATTAATCAATTAATCTAAACAATAATCTGCCAACTAATCGATTCTGAAAATAATCGTTAGTTGCAGCCCTAGTTATAAAACGCAACCCTAACTAGGGCATATATGTTTACAGTATATTGCAATAACAGTTCAGAATTCAGTAATACGTGACTACTGCCTACCCTAGTTCTTTGTTGGGGCTCAACCATTATGGTGCATTGCTCAAGGTAATTTCCCTTTAAGAACTGATGTAGGCACTGCCACTGTTTTTTGGAGACAGCTCTCTCCCTCTTTTATCAAGGTGTAAAGCAGGATTGGCCACTAGCCTCTCACCACTCGGTGTCAGCAGGGGATCGCCTTCTGCTCACTAGCAAAGTGTATCCCAGTCAATGTTCTCAGCATCTGGCTCCTCAATTCTGTGGCAGGCTCAACCAGCATCCAGGGAAACCTCAAATGTTCCGGATTGGTTTCCACTGTGTTTCTCTTTCACTCAGGTGCAGTGGTCTGCCAGCCTCATGTTCTTTGCAAGTGGTCCTTTCCTTTCTCTCCTCAGCCAGGCAAACTTACAACCCCCCCTTCCTCTCCATGGCAACTGCTATGAGCTGAAGTCTTTTCCTCTTAGAATCTAAAGCCAGTTCAGTCTATAGAAATTACACCTTCCACAATCCTCTACACCAGGGTTGCCAACCTCTCGCAACTTTTTTGCTGACAAGATATAAAAAAATTACTGACAGAACACTTTTTTTACTGACATTTGGAAATATGACAGACATGCCTATTATAAATGAAGAAAGTCGATATCTAAGCAGTATAAACAATACCTAAATATTAACAATACTGAGAACAAGTCATCTACATTGAAAAACTCCAAACCGAGTGACAAAATGTAAGCATGACTAGGATGATGAAAGGCCAGGGGCTCTCTGGAATAAAACATAAAAATACGTTTTGCTGTGTCCGTAGCACACACTTGATCAGTATGCATGGGCAGATGACAGCAGGAGTTCTGTGAACTGGAACAGGCTGGTACTTGAATGCAGTAAGCAGAAGAGCAGGCCTTAGTGGCTAACAGACAGATGTTTGCAGCTAGGTAATTCTGTAAGGACTGGAGCATAGACAGGGTCAGACAAGCTGGGTCTTACACATGCTATTAGATCAGGTACAGATGCAGAGACAGAAGAGGAGTCAAAGTACAGCCGGGGTTGATGTAGGCGGAGATCAAGAGTAGTCAGAACAAGCCGAGTCAGTAACTGGAAACAGATGAAGAGTAACAGGAAACAGGACAATCACGGGAACGCTGTAGACAAGAAAGCACTGATGCTGGGCACTGATCCAGTTTAACCACTTCAGCCCTGGAAGGATTTACCCACTTCCTGACCAGGCCATTTTTTTGTGATACGGCACTGCATCGCTTGTCAAAACTGACAATTGTGGGGTTGTGTGACATTGTACCCAAACTAAATTGATGTCCTTTTTTTCCCCACAAATAAAGCTTCCTTTTGGTTTTATTTGATCACCTGTGCAGGTTTTATTTTTTGCGCTATAAACAAAAAAAGACAGACAATTTTTTACTTTTTGCTATAATAAATATCCAAATAAAAAAGCAAATTTCTTCCTCAGTTTAGGCCAATATGTATTCTACATAATTTTGGTTAAAAAAATTGCCAATTAGCGTGTATTGATTGGTTAGTTATCGCGTCTACAAAATAGGGAATAGATTTATGGCATTTTTATTTATTTTTTTTTTTTACTAGTTATGGTGGTGATCTGTGATTTTTTTTTTAGCGGGACTGTGACATTGCGGTGGACAGATCTGACTTTTTTGACTCTTTTTTTGGGACCAGTGACATTTATACAATGATCAGGCTATAAAAATGCACTGATTACTGTATAAGCAACAAAAAGAAAAACCCGGTGCCAGAAGGCACGGTAATATCCTCTGATTATTCTATAAATGACACTGGCAGGGAAGGGGTTAACACCAGGGACGATCAAAGGGTTAAATGTTACTTAGGGAGGTGCTTTCTAACTGTGGGGGGAGTGGACTGACAGGGAGTAGAGAGAGATCGCTGTTCCTAATCATAGTGACAGACAATCTCACTCTACTCCCCTGACAGAACGGGGATCTGCTTTGTTTACACTGGCAGATCATCATTCTGCCTCTCTGTGGAGCGATCGCGGGTGGCTGGCGTACATCGAGTCAGCCGGACCCACTGATTGGCTCCCCCACTAGCGAATGGGCACGTGCACCCACAGATCACCGTGTACGTACCCGACGTACAATCACGACAATTCGCGCAGGGGAGCCAACCTGCCACAGTGCAACCGCCGCAGCGGCTGATCAGGAACCAGTTAAATAGTCTGTTTGGTGCCATCATCTGTCACTGGATGCGCACGCGTGATTCCGGCGCGCAGTGGTGCGCATGCGTGCGCAAATTAGCGGGGGCCAGTGCACCCATGCTAAGTGGAACCTGTGGAACAGGCAGTTACCTGAGGGAGCCTTCTTGTCTGCTGGCATGCCCTTCCTGACATCCCCCTACATCTACAGGGTTCTCCCTTACATCAGGGTTCCCCTTTACATCAGAGTCTTTACAGTATAAGGGGAAACTCTGCGGACCCTGATGTAAAAGGGAACACTGTGGGCTGCAGTTTAAAAGAGAGCTGTGGAGTCTGCTGTAAATGAGAACTCTGAGGACTCGTACACACGGTCGGATTTTCCGACGGAAAATGTGTGATAGGACCTTGTTGTCGGAAATTCCGACCGTGTATGGGCTCCATCATACATTTTCCATTGGAATTTCCGACACACAAAGTTTGAGAGCTTGCTATAAAATTTTCAGACAACAAAATCCGTTGTCGGAAATTCCGATCGTGTGTACACAAATCCGACGCACAAAGTGCCCCGCATGCTCAGAATAAATTAAGAGACGAAAGCTATTGGTTACTGCCCCGTTTATAGTCCCGACATACGTGATTTACGTCAACGCGTTTAGAGCGATCGGATTTTCCGACAACTTTGTGTGACCATGTGTATGCAAGACAAGTTTGAGCCAACATCTGTCCGAAAAAATCCATGGATTTTGTTGTCGGAATGTCCGATCAATGTCCGATCGTGTGTACAGGGCATAAGAGGGAATGCTGTGGACTATGGTGTAACAGGGAGCTCTGATGTAAGGTGTTCTCTGGTCACCAGTGTCCCTCTTATATCAGAGTCCACAGAGTTCCCCCTTACATCATGGTCCACACTGTAGAGGGGAATCCTGCAAACTATGATGTGAAGTGGAACCTTGAGCATTTAAGGGCAGACGCCAGGAACTCTGATGTGGTAGGGATTCTGGTGACCACAGACCACCAGAGGGAATACATGAAGGAAAAGGGGGTTACTTATATAAGGGTTCCCCCTTATATCAGCATCCCCCTGCACAAGCCCACCCAAAGCCTGCCCAAACCTGCCCCGAGCCTGAGCAGCATTCGGCCATCATATGCGCAGTTCTCAAGCTGGCCCACTGCCATATTTTTACAGGCAGCCATTGCCCATAACGGATAGTTACAGACATTATGAAAATGAGCCAATTTTTACAAGCTGTCTGTAAATTTATGGGCACTTGGCAACCCTGCTCTACACTTCTCTCTAGAGTCTCTAGCAGTCCACATCCTCAGCTGCCAGACACAGAATTATTTTTCTGTCAGTACTGCAGGGCGGAACTACCAGGGTCAAAAAAGGACGCAATTGGACTGGGCCCTGGTGTTCCGCCACCATAGGGGGCCCCAAGATGTGAGGAAGGTAGCCTGCTGCAGAGCATGGGCTTGGTTCATACTGCTGTGACCCCAAAGTCATGTGACTTGCTTGTAATTTCCTTGTAACTTCATTGCAGTCTATATGCCATAGACTGAAATTTAACATTTGAGTCTGTGGCGCTCAAATCACACCAAAGGTGCAGAAAACCAAAAGGCCCTGCAACAGGAGTTAAGGGCCCTGTGCTTGGAGGGATTGGCTCTGGACTCAGAGGGAAAGGCCCTGAGACCAGAGGAAAGGGCCCTAGTGGTTAGGAGGCCCTTAATGGTTTCTTGCACAGGGCCCCTGAAGGTTCTAGTTACACCTCTGGCTGAATATCAGGCTACACAGTAGTATCTTTCAGTAATGTTTTTCTCATTTTGTTATCTGATTGCATGCTGCCGACCACGTAAAGGTTAAAAGTGAAACAGACCTGAAGAAGACATTTTCCAGAGATCTTGATTTTAGCAATCAAGTTCAATTTTTTATTCTCTCTTCTCAGCGTGTCAAGAGCATCATAACAGTTTGATTATGCTTTTTATACTTCCCAAAATATACAGGTACCACAAGACAGAATACTTTTTAAATGAGTAGTAGATAAAAATAGACAGTTTTGTTTCTTTTTTGGTTTGGTTAGAGTGAGAAAGAGTAAATCCTCTGTCAGATGTGTATGGCTATAATTAGAAAAGGCTGTAACCACTTCCATGGATGGGGGTGTAGACATTTCACTTTCACAAATAACAATAAATATCAATGGGAGCCGATAGCTTCAAACGACAACAATTGAAACGAAAATGTAGAGTGTAAAAAGTTATAACACAAATCAATATTCTCTGTATGTAAAATGTTTGATTTCTAACCATAAGCTAAAATCTCAAGACTATTTACATACCGTACATGTGCATACTAAATAAAGCATGTCAGATTAGTGCCTGCCAATCACTGTTGCCAATCTCCTAAAGTGAAATTTACAGACAGGACACCAAAAATGTACTGACACAGCCACTTTTTTTTATGACATTTCAAGAAGTTTACATAATTACAGTTTTTAGTACAAATTTCAGTATTTAAGCTACAAACAAACACCAAATGCAATTAGCAATGTGTTTAAAGTAGAAAAAAGGCAAAACCACATTCATCTTTTGGGATAAAGTAAGGGCGAGCTATTATAACCCATCAGTTGTTTTCACCTGTATCCAGGTGGAGAGATTTCCCTTTAATTCCTGTTTCCTGAGGCCACCATGACAGCATACTACTGATAGAGCTCCGCCTCTTGAAAACTCCCTCAGGACCAGTGAATAGTATAAATTAAAGGCCTGGTTAGGCCCCACCCCATTCTTCTTTTTTTCTTTATACCTCAACGCACCAGTGAAGAGTAAGCAGTACTTGAGTTCAGCCTCTCCCAGCGCGAAGTCCCAGCGATCAGGCTGCTAAACACGCTTAAAAGCCTGGGAACCCCTTCTGTGGGTCTTGCTGGGGCCCCTGCAGTGTTTCCTCATTAGAAAGGAAATCTAGTTGGTAACTGCTGCGCTTGTGGAATATGGGGGGTCAGCTATGCTCGCTTTCGCCTGTACCTTTTACCTGTGTCTCCCTCTTTTGTCTTTTATTACCTTTTCCATTCGTTCTCTCTCTTCTACAGCACTGCCCAGCGGGGACTCAGTTGCTTGCTGCCTGTGGCGACTGGGCTTCACTTTAGGGCAAGCGCGGCCGCCCAGCTCTGTTTTTCTAGGCGGGGCGCACTTGGTGACGTCATCGGAGTACGAATTGTATCTGTTTGCCATTAGTTAAAAAAAAAAAAGAAAAAAAATGTCCTGAAGGAGACTTTATCCCTCTCCTGGGACAGTTAATGGCTTCATTAGGTATTGGTGGCTGGGCTATGTTAGGACCCTTGACCATAGCTTCAGCCGGTATCTTTGTGTCCCTACACAGACATGCTTCCTCCTGGCGCCCCCTGCTGTCCTCTGCAGGTGTGGCACATGTATGTGTGTGTAGGTGTGTATATGTATGTATATGTATGTATGTATATATACGTATATACATGTAAAAAAATTAAAATAAATGTATGTGTAGGTATACATATATGTGTATGTGTGTGTGTATGCATGTATGCGTATATATATATATGTGTATGTGTGTGCATGTGTGTATATGTGCATATATATATATATATATATATATATATATATATATAATATATATATATAGTATGTATTTACAGTGAAACCTTGGATTACGAGCATAATTCGTTCCAGGAGAATGCTTGTAATTCAAAGCACTCGCATATCAAAGCGAGTTTCCCCATAGAAGTCAAAGGAAACAAAGATAATTCATTCCACATTGACTTCTATTGTATGTAGTACCGCATGTGGCCAGAGGTGGGGGGCGCCGGAGAGACTCAGAAATGCTCGGAGATGCAGATGCACTCGGAAAGCCTCGAAGAGGCTCGGGAATGGAGTGTTTCCAAGTATTTCCGAGTGTTTCCGAGTGGCTCCGAGTGTCACTGGCGCCCCCGCACCTCTGGCCAAATGCGGTACTGCAAACCGCAGAGGCTTGAATCCTGCTTGTTTTGCGAGACAACACTGGTAAACCGAGTCAGGATTTAAAAAAATAATAGCTTGTATTGCGAAACGCTTGTTAACCGCGTTACTCGGAATCTGAGGTATTACTGTATGTGTGTGTGTGTGTGTATATCTATCTATCTATCTATCTATCTATCTATCTATCTATCTATCTATCTATCTATCTATCTATCTATCTATATATATATATATATATATATATATATATATATCGTATTTATCGGCGTATAACACGCACATTCATTTTAAGAGGGAAGTTTTATGAAAAAAACTACTTACAGTTTAAATAAGGAACTTTGAAGCAAAATAAGGGTCAGTGCCCATCTGCAGCCTCACCATTGCCATCAATGCAGCCTGATCAATGCCCATCTGCAGCCTCACAAGTGCCATCAATGCAGCCTCATCAGTCCACATTAATGCAGCCTCACCATTGCCATCAATGCAGCAGCCTCACCATTGCCATCAGTGCAGCCTGATCGATGCCCATCTGCAGCCCAGAGGGGACAGGGAGGGGGGCGGGACGAGCGCCGACAGAAAGTCCTCCTATGATAGACAGAACAGTGGTCCAATGGCGGCCCAGGAGACGTGACTTCCTATTACAGAGGCCACCAAGTAAACAGGAGATTCTCACTGTATATAATCTGACGGTGCTCGTCCTGCCTCCCCTCCCTGTCCCCTCGAAGGCAGCTAAAATTGAAGTATTGGCATATAACACGCACGCACTATTTGCACCCGATTTTCATGGTGAAAAAGTGAGTGTTATACGCCAATAAATACAGTATAGATAGATAGATAGATAGATAGATAGATAGATAGATAGATAGATAGATAGATAGATAGATAGATAGATAGATAGATAGATAGAGATATGTAGATAAATAAAAAGGAAAGAGGAATCCTTTCTCCCATATCTACTCCTGCTACTTCTGTCGCTTTCCAGCTATCCTCGCCTCAGCTGGCCGTCCCATTTCTCCACAAGAGTCAGTTACTGCTCATACAAAGACCCTCAACAACTAGGTTGTGGACCACTGTATCGGTAAGTTTTCAGGAAAAGAGTGCCCTCTCATGCGGATTGCAATGATTTGCTTCAGCCCCGCACCCTCACACTCTCAAAAGGGCTGGGCCAAGGAAAGGCAGACGAAAGTTCCAAGGAAGATATCTTTGCTCCTCTTCCTCAGAGCCAGCACCCCAGCAACAGTCCTGTAGGGCCTGTGGCGCAGGAGTAAACACTGCCTGGAGGAGTATGCAGCTAACAGGTAATGCCAAATGTCTTTATTAATGATAAGAGTGGCACAAGATTCTGTTTTGAACTCACCTTAATTACCCTGACCAGGAAGCCCCTCCTAGTTGCTAGTCTAACCACTGGAAGAGTACCCTGGCACCTTGGCGGCTAGGGGGGGGCCATATGGTTGAGACCCTGGGCTGCGTATTGCTTTCTAGAAACAAAATTAGGGTAAGTCATTTTATGGCTCAGGATCTCTGATGGGGAACTGGAGACAGCCATATCAGAAGTGACAAGAGGTAGGTCCTATCTTCCCATAACAAAAGCATGAAAGGGGCCACAAGCCTTTTTGCAAGGGCAGTTAAGGATGCAATTGCCTTGTGTGAAGTGGGGGAAACTCTCCACAAGGTTGGAAAGTACTCATTCCTCTTACTGAACAACTGGAGGAGTTAATCCAGGAAGAATGGAAGGGATTAGAGAAAAATGCCCGCATAAACAGGCTGTCAAAACTGTATGCCCTGTAGAAGCTAAGGGTCAACCTGCTGCAGTCTCCTCTGATAGTAGATGCATCATTAATGTAGCTGGCAAGAATTGTCACCTTGCTGTCAAATTCGAGGAGGCTCTAGTCCGAAAATTAGATCTAGATTTGAAGTGCTCCTACATACTGTAGCATCTGCAGGTGCTGGCAGAGCAGCAATAACCAGCCCATGTATTGGCTGAGTCTAATGGGAGTGGTTTCATAATTATCAACCAGCTGCTGCACCTAAAGGACTCTGAGGAAGTGGCAGGGTCTGCATCCCTTTAGACGTCATTTCCTATTAGGAGTATCTTACCAAAAATTACATTTTTGTAGCAGTGGATGCCAAAAATCTGACTTATATCTTAGTGCAGACTTCTGGGAAAATCAGTGAGCCAGTCACACAAGTGCATGCTCAGACTCTTAAGTAAGAGTTAGAGGGCACGCTTCATGGGTTTTTGGACAGCATGTTGTATAGATCCTTGTATGAAGGTATCAGGCACTCATGGTCACTTCGGGAGATTCCTCACTGCTTCTCCTCCAGATCATTTCTCTCCCATGGTGCTGCCAAATCCATCACAACAGCGGGTGGGCTGCTACAATTGCAGAGATTACAGGTTTTCTACCCAATTCTGTTTGGAGTTTGCAGGGGATGGTGGCTAGTGTCCAGTTGCAGATCGGAAGAGGTCAAACCATTTTGGACCCTTTTTGAGATCTTTAAGACAGAGTCCATTCAAACAGTTCAACCACATGGCTGTGTTCTGTTGCAGGATTGTCAGGATGCCTATCCTCACACCTCAAAAAAAAAGAAAGAGGGAAAGCAAAGCCAACTTTCTCCAACCTGTAGGTTAGTGTACCCGGGGGTGCTCTGCAAGTTCTTCTGTTTAGCTTCCATCAGAGAAAGTGGTGACAGTCAGGAACAGAATTCTGAGGACGGATACTTCTGCTTGTTTGATGGCTTCTCAGTGCCTCAGTCATCTGGGCACAACGTTGTCATGCATACAGATGATACCTGGCCGTATGGGCACCTGGCCACCTGCACACATTTCAACTGGAATCTTAGTGCAAGAGAGGAAACAGGATCAAGCACAGTTAATAACAGTTACTCAGTATGAGTAGCAGTCCGCAGTGATGAAAAGATCTTGAGGAGGTTCGGACCTTTAGACTGGAGAATTGCAATGAATCATGTCTGCAAGACAGCCAGGAAGGTGCACTGCGAGGGACTTTCGGTCAAGGCAATCAGAGATTCCCAGCCAAGGAGGGTAGCCCTGGAGGTTCAAACAGCCCTTTTAGCACTTTGGCCTTGCTACACAGAATCAAGGAAAACCAGTCTCCTTGCAGTTGAGCAACAGGGCACCAGTTACCTATATTCAGCTCCAGGGTGAAACTCACAGCAATATGCTATTGAGAAAGGTGAAACCCATAACGTCTGGGATGGAAGATCACCAGCAAAATTCTGAAAGCAGTTTACCTCCCAGCGGATTTTTTTGAACAAGTGCAAGCTTCCCAGAGCACAACGAGTGGGTCTACGTCCCAGGTCTTCTCTGAGCTGGTACACAGGTGGGGCCTACCACAGACAGACCTCCTCGCTTCCCACAGTAATCACAAACTTTGGGCATGTCTGACTTTGTTTCCTGTACCCCAAGGTGCAGGGGGCAGATGCTCTGGTCTGCTCCCTAGGGCTGCAATCTAGCCTATAGATTTTTCCCCCAACATTTCTCATAATGAGATTCCTCTTGAGGATGTCAAGGGAGAATATGGTTGTCATAGCCAATCCCTGGCTATGGTTTTCCCTGGCTGTTCATTTCAGAATACAGAAGACTTTTCCCCTCCATAACATACGCAGACTGGGGCTGCAAGCAGGGGCGCTAAAAGGGGAGGATGGGCAACTCCGGTTGCTTCAGATTCACTCCAGAATGATCTCTACTTTGTTGTGTGCGAGAAGACACTCTACTTACAACATCTATGCCTAAATCTGTAACAAGTTTGCTTTTTCTTGGTAGGACAAGACATTGTTCCTACTGCCCTTCCAGTAACAGCTGTTCTATACTTCCTCTAGGCCTTAGCCTATCCTTATATACCTCACGAGTGTCAGCTATATGGGCAATAACACATTTAAATGGGCCAAGAATCCTTCAGTTTGCACAACTTTTGAGGGCAGTCGTGAGGAGTCGGTCACCAGGGAAAAGAGATCTATTGGAGTTGCTGGATCACATGTCAGTTCAACCGTTTGTTTCAACAGAGCAGTGTTCGGTTCAGGCCATCACCTACAGGGCAGTATCAGTTGCAAGAACTTTAAACCGAGGGTTGTCAGAGATTCAAGCTCTTGGAGCTTCAAAGTAAAAAAAAAAAATAAAAAAAAAAAAAAAATATATATATATATATATATATATATATATATATATATATATATATATATATATGAATGAATAAATATTCTTTTCTTTCCAGAAGAGTTGGGTCTTGTAGATCATCTTGCATCAAAAGTAGCAACAGCCCGCTATTTAACAGACATCTGGACATTGCCTAACTTTCCAGAACATCACACAGGAAAGTCACACGAACTGGTCATTTTCAGAAATTTAAAGAAGTATCTGTACACAATTGCCCCTTTCAGGTCATCTAAATAAACCTTTTGTCATTCCAGCTGGGAATCATCAAATAAAATAGGTTACTGCCTGGACCCTAGCAGGCTTGGTTGTGCATATAGGACAAGGGGTCGCAAGCCTCCGTCAGTGGCGGCGGAGCACTCTACCAGAGCGGTTGAATCCTCATAGGCAGCACATTTGACAGAATCTATGGTGTCCATCTGTAGAGGGGTATCATGGTCGTCCCAACATTCCTACTCAAACTTGACGGAATAGACCCAGGTGCCTTGTCATCAGGGGACTTTGTAGGAAGGACTATTCAGTCCTCTGTCTCACCCTAATTAGAAGATTGGTTTGACAAGTAGAACCCACCTGTCAGCTAGTTATTTATCACTAGTATGCTGCCATGGTGGCGTCAGGAAAACTGAAAATTGTATCAAATACCGTAATTTTCCTTTCCTGATGCCAAACCATGGCAGCATACAATCCCACCGTTGTCCGTTTCGGTATGTAGCTAATTACAAAGAATGGGGTGGGGCTCAACTAGGACTTTAATTTATGCTATTCACTGGTCCTGGGGGAGTAGTCAAAAGGTGGAGCTCTATCACTAGTATGCTGCCATGGTTTGGCGTCAGGAAAGGAAAATTACAGTTTGAATCAATATTCCGTTTTCATAGCCACCCCAAAAAGTGAGGGGAAAACCCAACCTGCTTGCCCCCTACTGGCTACATGTTAAGAACCACTGCCTTTCCCTTATGTGAGGATGTGGTTTTTTGATACACTTAACAATATGATGATTTAGTATATATATATATATATATATATATATATATATATATATATATATATATATATATATATATATAACACAAAATAAAATAAAATAAAATAAAATAAAAGAAGAATAATAAAACTGAAAAAGGGGGTTGTTAAAACACACAAAATAGTTATCCTAAAAACAAAAAAAAAGGTGGTGGTTTGTTCACTATGAACACAGAGATGGGTATACAATAATATGGAACTCTAATGCCCTGTACACACGGTCGGATTTTCCGACGGAAAATGTGTGATAGGACCTTGTTGTCAGAAATTCCAACCATGTGTGGACTCCATCACACATTTTCCATCGGAATTTCCGACACACAAAGTTTGAGAGCTTGCTATAAAATTTTCCGACAATGGATTTTGTTGTCGGAAAATTTTATAGCAAGCTCTCAAACTTTGTGTCGGAAATTCCGATGGAAAATGTGTGATGGAGCCCACACACGGTCGGAATTTCCGACAACAAGGTCCTATCACACATTTTCCGTCGTGCGATCGTGTGTATACAAATCCAAAGCACAAAGTGCCACACATGCTCAGAATAAATTAAGAGACAAAAGCTATTGGCTACTGCCCTGTTTATAGTCCCGACGTACGTGTATTACGTCACCGCGTTCAGAACGATCGGATTTTCCGACAACTTGTATGCAAGACAAGTTTGAGCCAACATCTGTCCGAAAAAATCCATGGATTTTGTTGTCGGAATGTCCGATCAATGTCCGACCGTGTGTACAGGGCATAACACTAAAACTAACTGAAATTCCCAGTTAGGTATCACAATTGAGAGCAGGGAACCCAGGGGTATTCCGGCTATGTAGCCGAACATGTTGGATTTCACTATAATAATGTAGCTCAATACAGAACTTTATAGTACTGAATATAGAACAGCTTGTCATCACTCTAAAATAGTAAAGTATCTCTTCCTGCACGCAATACTTTTTCAACTGTCCCTATCTACACACCAAGTCTCCAAGCACACATACTGAAAAAAGCTGCTAGGAACCCTGGGCTTTAAAGGCTGGCACACAAGAAAAAAAACATTATTGGCCCTTGTAAGCCACCTGACTACAGTTCAAAAGCCAGATAGTGCATGATTGATAATTTGTTGCTATCTTGGCAATCATTCACATTAACATTTTCCCAAGCTGAAAACAACTTGAGCTGTTCGACCAGATCCTGAAGCTTGTCCCTACTAAAAACTGTAGATTAAGTCTAGAGATGGCTAGTGTATAAAACATTCTATACCAAGCTTTACTGCTAGCAATTTGACATGAGACGGTTGAAAGACAGTACAGAAAAGAAAAAAACTGTGCAATGGAATAGTGCAGTGATGTCTTCAATTCAACAGACACATGCTGTTAAAGACTCATGGGCCTCTCCATGTGTTTGTTGTTCTTTTGGGCCTTGTCCTCCTTCACCCAAGCTCAATAGTTTGTTTCATTTTAGGTTACTTTTGCATTGAAAGACAAGACCAACAATTTGACAGATTTGTGTTAGGTGTTAAATCCTGATAAAGAGGTGGTTTTATACCATGTATCAAAATGGCTCCTTTAAAAAAAAAAAAAAAAAAAAGAAAGCACATCCCTAAGCAGCTAGTATGATACTAGCACACATCTAATGATCAGAAGGAGGTGGAACATCTGATGGCATCGGGAAGTGAGGAGGTATTAGCAGCTTCAGATAAGAGGGTGTTAGGTTCTCCGGTTGACACTCTTGTTGACACTCTTGGTCTAAAGTGGGTCATGTCATTGATGGGTTCTGAAACTGTGATCTGTGTACAAATTTGTGCGTATATAGCAGATATTGACTGTTTTGTCATTAATATGTTGTTTTAAAAATGAAGTACAGTGTTCCATTACCATTTTAATAATTTCTCTGTAATACATAATGAATATGAATTTAGGCCATATGAATATGAATCAGTCTGGTGATAATAAAGTGAGACATAAAGTTCTAGCTGAGGCTTAACAGAAGACTTTAACATTTTCATTACCACGGATACAATGATCACATACAGCAAAAAATAATATTAATAAAACCATTCAGCTTCCATGTATATTTGTATATAACATACTGTATGTTCACTTAAAAACATTGAACATATTATAATTTACACTGAAAATGCATTCATTCTAATTTTTGAGGCTTACCTGAGATATTAATGATTGATCTCTAATAATATTTTTTAATGTACTGGATTTCATTATATTGTCACTGAGAAGCCCAACTACAGGCTAAATCCAATACACATAGCATGCTGCTTTAAAAGGAAAACAAGTCCTGTATAACAATCAAAGTTCTATATCATTATATGGCATATGGCTGGCTCTTATAGCCAAGGAAAAGTGGCTTATTTGGTTAAATTAGCAAAAAATAAATAAAGTTTTTTTACTTACTGGTGTATAGGCATACTCTAGTCATTACAGGACTACCTGTTATTTATAACTATAAATGTAGAAGTTATAGCTACACAAGACATGGTAGCACAAGATAGGCTTAAAGAAACCAAGAAGCCCACTGCCAAACATTGAAAAGCCTTCTTGACACCCACCTATATCCAAACATCCAGGACTAGTGATCATGTGTGAAGTGTAGACATGTGCAGAACAAAAAAAATGTTTAGTTTCGATTTGTTATTTACATAAATTTGTTTAGTTAAATTAGTTTAATTAATTTAGTTAATTTTCTGAATTAATTTTGTTTATCCAAGTTCTAATTGATTTGTAATTTACTTAAATTTGTTTAGATACATTTGTTTAATTAATTTAAGTAGTTTCCGGAGTTTGTTTTGTTTATTCAAACTCAATTCGACCGAATTCGGAAAATATTAATCAATTTTAATTCCATTTGAAATCCATTCGAAATCAAATTTGTTCTTTTCAAAATTAGAATTTTGGAAGATGGTTATATTCTTTCTATTCCATTCTATTCTATTGTTTTTTCTATTCTATTCTATTATTTTCTATTCTATTCTTTATTTTCTACTCTATTCTTTTCTATTCTATTAAAGTTCAAATGTATTCTATTTGAAATTCGAATTTCGAATTTTTGTTATATTCTTTCTATTCTATTGTTTTTTTCTATTATTTAATTTTAAATTGTATTCTTTTCTATTCCATTTTTATTTTCTATTCTATTAAAATTCAAATTCAAAATTCAAATTTATCTATTCGAAATTTGAATTCTGGAAAATGGTTACATTGTTTCTATTTTATTCTATTCTACTGGTTTGTTTCTATTCTTTTCTATTCTGTTCTTTTTTCTATTCCATTCTAATCTATTATTTTCTATTCTATTTAAATTCAATTCAAAATTCGAATTTCGGAAGAAGGTTATATTCCTTCTATTTTGTTCTATTCAATTGTTTCTTTCTATTCTATTCTATGTTTCTACTTGAACTCAAATTTATTCTATTTAAATTTTGAATTTCAGAAGATGGTTATATTCTTTTTATTTTATTCTAGTCTATTCTTTTTTTATTCTATTCCTTTATTTTCTATTCTATTTTGTTCTGTTTTATGCTATTCTTTTCTATTCTATTTTATTCTTTTCTTTTCTATTCTATTCCTTTATTTTTTATTCAATCCCTTCATTTTGTATTCTATTTTTTTCCATTCTTTTATTTTGTATTCTGTTCTGTTTTACTCTATTATATTCTATTCTTTTATTTTCTATTGTATTATTTTCTATCCTATTATATATTTTTTTATTCTATTCCTTTATTTTCTATTCTATTTTATTCTCTTCTGAAATTCTAATTTTCTAATTTTCTAATTTCGAATTTGATTCGAGAAGTATTCAAATTCGATTAGAAAATTACTTGAGTTTGATTCAAAAACGTTTTTTTCATTTAAACAGATTTGTTTAAATTTGTTACTATTGAAATTTGGATACATTTTTTGTTATTCAGATGTATCTGAATTTCCGAATAACAAAAAATTCATCTGAATTTCGATTCAAAACGAAACTGACTACACATGTCTAGTGAAGTATAAGAAATCAACTTCAATGGAATAAGGCTTGATGACCTTTACTTTTTCATTGCTCCATAATCCCTACTCCATAACAGGTATGTTTTTCATATACATAATTGATGATGGCAAACAAGCCAAAAACAGCTGTAAGCTGTTTGGAATCTGGAACTCTAGAATACCAAATTAAGTCTCTCTACTGTATATGTGAACTTGCACTATATAAAAATCTCCAATGCTAATACCCACTCCCTGACATTCAACAGCCAAATACCAAAATATCATATGGTAGTCAATCGGCTTTACTTATACTTTTAGACCAGGGGAATTTCAATTAGACATTTGATTCAGATATACTGTACATACCATCTAGATCAAGAACTCTGTAATTGGACCTAACTGAATTTGACAAATTACTACAAAATAGCCACTGTTTTGATTTTTTTTTTTTTTTATTAACAGAAAAAACTCTGATTAGTAAAGATTGGTTCTGTTAACATGATTGTACACCTCTTTATCCTAAAAGGTATTTCCACTTTCATGGGGAAAAAAATAGCAAATAAAGAAAAAATAATATAACGTATACAATTGCAACACAAATCATATTGTAACTGAATGATATTAACCCTTTCATGACTAAGCCTATTTTTGAAATTTGGTGTTTACAAGTTAAAATCCATATTTTTTGCTAGAAAATTACTTAGAACCCCCAAACATTATATATATTTTTTTAGCAGAGAATCTAGAGAATAAAATGGAGATTGTTGCAATATTTTATATCACACGGTATTTGTGCAGCGGTGTTTTAAACGCAAATTTTTGGAAAAGGGACACTTCCATGAATTTTAAAAAATCCAAACAGTAAAGTTACCCCAATTTTTTTGTATAATGTGAAAGATGATGTTACGCCGAGTAAATAGATACCAAACATGTCACCCTTTATAATTGCACGCACTCGTGGAATGGCGACAAACTATGGTAGCTATGAATTTCCATAGGCGACGCTTTAAATTTTTTTTACGGTTACCAGGTTAGAGTTACAGAGGAGGTCTAGGGCTAGAATTATTGCTCTCGCTCTGACGATCGCGGCGATACCTCACATGTGTGATGTGAATAACGTTTACATATGCGGGCGCGACTTCCGTATGCGTTTTCTTCGCTGCGCGAGCTTGCGGGGACGGGGCTGCTTTATAAAAATTTTTTTTTTTTTTTTAGTTATTTTATTTTTTTTTATACTAATAAATGGTGTTTAAAAAAAAATGTTTTTTTTTTACTTTTATTGCTGTCACAAGGAATGTAAACATCCCTTGTGACAGTAATAGGTGGTGACAGGTACTCTTTATGGAGGGATGGGGGGTCTAAAAGACCCCCATCCCTCCTTTACACTTAAAAGTATTCAGATCGCGATTCTGAATACTGTGTATTTTTTAAAATTCGGCGCCATTGGCAGCCGAGTAAACGGGAAGTGACGTCATGATGTCGATTCCGCGTTTACATTGAGAAGGCTGGAACGAAGCCGCCCACAGCTTTGTTCCAGCCCGCCCACAGCTGCCGAAGGTACCTGATTGGACACTGGGCCTTCCGATCGCACGGAAGGCCCGGTAAGAGCGGCGGGAGGGGGGATGTCCCCTCCCGCTCCTCCGGTATAACAGCAGAGCGGCTTTTAGCCGCATCGGTTGTTATATACGGATAGCCGATCGCCCGCTCTAAACAACAGTACCGGGATGATGCCTGCAGCTGCGGGCATCATCCCGGTATAACCCCCGAAAGCCGAGTACGCAGATATGCGTACGGTCAGCGGGAAGGGGTTAAAAATTACTTTTCCTTTTCAATCTGCAGCCACTGTAATTTTCTGAAGATGCAATGCAATATGGCTACCTGGAGTTGTTTTGTACACAGAATGTGTACTGTCCACCTCCAGAAACATGATTTCCTGTTTGTGTGATTGGGTCACCAATTTTCCCAGAAGTCTGTCTAAGATACAAGTCAGATTTCAGGCATCACCTGCAACAAAAATATAATTTGTGGTAAGATACTCCCAACAGGAACACGTGTAAGGCCCCTTTCACACTTGTGCGACCTGAAAGATTTTGCCACAACTTTGACATGATTTTGCCGTGACTTTGACATGGTATGAAGCAATGCCTGTGTAACCTTGAGGTCTATGGTCCTCAAGTTGCAATAAAGTTAGACCAAAGTAGTGCAGGGATTACTTTGAAGTCCCTGCGACTTGAAGTGGCACAGATATGAATGGAACTCATTGTAAATCATGGGGTAAGACTTGTCATGCAGTCCAAAGTCACAGGACAAGTCGCACAAATGTGAAAGGGGCCTAAAGGGATACAGGTCCAGCAGATTTCCTCATTAGTGCTCTGCAGCTGCACAGCTGATAGATAATTGTGAAACCACTCCCATTAGACACACTCAGCAGAGACACAGAACCAACAGGGATTTCTTCGGAATAACAAAAGGTAGGAATCTGCAACAAAGGTTGTTATAATCCTTGCAATGTACATAGATCACCCAGGGGGGAATGATTTTTCTCAATAAAAGTGGAGTTACGCTTTAACAACAGCTAAATCTGGCTTCAAAGAGTGAAATCCAGCTTCTTATCCTGATTGCTGTACAGCTGGTTCTGTAAACGTTTTGTTGACTCTCATGGGAGACTCAATTACATAGACACAGCAATTAAAGACAAAGACATAAGAAGTGATATTACAAGGCATCTGGTAGTTATGTACTCCCTTCTGTTCCAGTTTAGCCAGTGACCTCAACAGAATACATCACAATCTCTCCAGCCGACTTTAGTTATTTTATCAACCTTCACTTTTGCTTTAATGAATTCACTGAACGATTACCATTTTGTGTGCATACTTGTGTGGCCTGGCTTGGAGCAACAGATTTCCTGACTCACACAAATACGTTCATGTACTTTTGGTATGACGTTTGCCCTGTGCTTTTTATTACCTGAATAGAAATTAAAGATCTCAAAGAACAAGGCATAAAAGCTGCTCATTTGCTTAAGTAGGGTGTATAAATTGATAACGCCTGTGACAGCATGCTTTCTAAATTCCAACCTGCCTGTAAATGTGTGCATATGCCCATGCCCTTTTCTTTATTATGATGGTATGCTAATAAATATTCAGAACCAAAGGAGATCAGCAGTCTCCTGTAAAATAAAGTGTGTTTTTTTTAAGGAAAGGTTTTGTAAATGTCAAATCTAGCTGGATATGCAACCAATGAATAGAAACAGTAATTATGTGGCTGATGTTTAATTGATGTTTAATATTACAGCTTAAACAGAGACTTAAAAAAAAACAGATGAGCAGGCTTTAATTTACTTTTGAAGGTTCATCTGCCTCAACGACGGCGACATATCAGGAACTGTTGAAGTATTTCATTCAGCCTGACACATTATCTTAAAGACTTGGATCGCTGCCCCTCTTGGGACACTGTTATTTTCTTGGTTCCTTCAACACGCATACACCAAATGAAATGTCACATTCCATCAAGTTTACAGAGTGAACTTATGCTTACAAAGAGAAAGTGTGAGAATAAATCGTTCCCACCGTATTTCATTTGACAAGGTTTTGGTCATCAGTTTTCAATTGGATAATTTACTGTCATCCCAACAAGACAGCGAGAATGTAAAATAGCTTCTAATGATTCTGACTTGAAGTTGAAACCTTCAGCAGTCTCTCCCTTTTTCGTTAAAAATCAGTTTGTTCAGTCAGATCAACCAGAAAAAAGCATTTAAATCAGTTTCAGGAACATCAAAGCCTACCTCCATCTGTCAGCTGAGAGACTGCGATCTGACACACTAATAACCCATGTATGATTCATGTCTCCACCTTGTAAATCTGAGTCTGCCGCACTGATTTCCAATACTTCATCTGTAAGAGCAATTGTAAGTACCAGGGCTGAACATTAAAAAAAAGATAAATAATAATGCAGCGTCAATAGTGAACTGTTCACAGCTATTATTTCAGAGCTTCCAAATATTGCAGAAGTAACAACATCAATATCAAGGCATTTACACATAAAAGTGAATGGCAGTCATATAATGGTGCACACTTTAAGCAAAGCTTAGCCATGGTCTGCTATAGATTTTTTTTTTGTCATACATTTTTAAACTCCCTTGAAAACTAAGTATGTCATGTCTCCGTTATTTTCAATCTGCTGAGCATATAAGACTCTAAGTATTATGTGAATACACCGTTTTTCCAGAATATTACATAGGGAATAAAGTCTTTTAATTTATGTATTTTTTGTTTTAATGATGAATACCATTACATGTTCTGCTTTTTATATTCACCTATTTCAACAGAGACACTTCTACTCTACAATTTGCAGAAAAAGTCAAAAAAAATTTAAAGTATGCACATTTTTATATTTCAGCATTGTAATCCTTTACACTAGGCATGTGGAACTCAAATAAAACCATGAACGGAAATGAGTGGAATAACTCTTAAAGGATCTGCATTGTGTCTACTGAGGGCCTACCTACTTAAATAATATGTAAGCCTAGTCACTTACATTTTATATACACTGTAAAGTCCAACTCTTGCCCCATTATTATCATAGCTTTAGCGGTATTAATAGCTGTTTCCCTCTGCTGTATAGTAGTTTAATGACAGTTCCAGCTGTACTACTTCCCCACCCAGCTGACTTTAGCACTGATGTCATGTCTCTGCCCCATCTACACTCGGCTATTCAAAAAATACAATAGCACAGCATCATTGAGAACTCTGTTTTTAAAATGACCAAGCAGACAAGATGGAGTAACAACGCCGTTACTGGTGAGATGGAGGCCCAGGCACAAAGATTACCAGGCAAATTTAGCAGTGTTCGGGGAAAATTCAGGACACCGTTAAAGTCTATGGGACACTAAAAATCAAAAGTTCTCATTTTAAAGGCTAATATGCAAGTTATTGTCATAAAAAGTGTTTGGAGACCTGGGTCCTGCCCCAGGGGACATGTATCAATGTAACATTTTTTTAAGAAAAACGGCTGTTTTTTCAGGAGCAGTGATTTTTTTAATGATTAAAGTGAAACAATAAAAATGAAATATTCCTTTAAATATCGTGCCTGGGGGGTGTCTATAGTATAGAAAAATATATAACTATTCCAATGAGAATCACAAGAGGGGATCTCCCTGAAACATAGACAGCTACTAGTGGCCGGAGAGGGCAATGAAGAAGAGAGTGAGTAAAAATCAGTACTATGTTTATTGAAATATCAAAACCACAAAAATATAAAACGTGTTGCTTCACCATGGAAGCTGGATGTGACTGGTCCTTATGATCAACCATAAAAAAGTACACCAATTATACATATGGTGTACCAGTGAAACAGATAAACAGACAGTAGAAAAACAATAACAAAGAACACAAGCGGTGCAGGAGCCTATATAACCACACATGCATAGAAACCCCACAGGCCAATCACCAATTAGAATAAGGTTAATTGAAAAATTAAAGAAGAGTACAGGGGAGACTATGCATGTGTGCCCCCCGGGGGAACAGAGAAACTAAACCTAACTGGGGTGATGTCGCCAGGAATATGTTGCCAACCTGAAGATAAAGAGTCTGTGGAATCTCCAAATAGTTCTGATATATAGTCTTTATAGGATATGCTGAAGATAATTCAAATTATACTGTTGCATGCGCATGCAGAAGGCATATCCTAAAGATGTATCAGGTCCAAAGTAAGGATAATAATTTGAGCAACGGTCAGATATCTGTAGGCACAATACAAAATCAATAGTCAGGTGGTACTAAGGTGACAGTTGTCAGAGGAAGGATGGCCTGGCTCAAAGTGAATTTGAATAATACTATTAGAGATGTTTTCTTTGACCATCCCCAGCTACACAGCTGGCGCTGACAAAATGTACACACATGGCTGAGGCACATCGATGACGTGCTGGTCGTATGGACAGGCGATATTGACTCTCTTCATGAGTGTATTAATGAACTTAACGCTAATGAGCGTAACATACGCCTGACTTATGCATACGACCAACTCCAGCTGTCATTCTTGGACCTTGTCATCAAATTGGAAGATGGTAGGGTCAGTATCTGTACTTATCAGAAAGAGACAGCGGCAAATACTTTGCTACAAGCCGACAGCCATCATCCTCCCTGGTTAAACAATGGAATCCCCACAGGGCAATTTATGAGGATAAAACGCAATTGTTCCAATATTACCAACTTGCATAGGGAATCAAAAGATCTGTATGCGAAATTCTGAGAGAGAGGATATTCTCACAGACAGATCCGGAAGGCCAAACGTAAGGCCGCGGCACGAATTAGAGAAAGTCTGCTCTTCATGGACCATAAGTTAAAAGTACAAAAGACAATGGAACCAGGCCCAGTGAGACTTATTACTGCATACGGTGCCCAATGGGGCTCCGTTCGCAAAATTTTAGAGAAAAATTGGAGTATCCTAATGAACAACAAAGGTCTGGCAAACATTGTGGGCAATGGACCAAAATGTCGGCACGTAGATCTAAGAATTTGGGGGACATCCTCATTCACTCGGAGTTTACCAGACAGCAGGATCCCACCTGGCTGTCTGAGTAAAAGGGATGGTCCTATGTACAAAATGTCAAGTGTGCCCCTTCATCGAGAGGACTAATGTCTTCAAGGACGCTATGGGACAAAAGGAATATGAAATTAGGGACTTAATCAACCGTTCCACCACCAAGGTGGTCTATATGATCACTTGTCCATACTTGTCCATCTCCCAAAATCTACATTGGCAAGACCAAGAGAGCCCTTAAGCTCAGGATAGGGGAACACTTGAGGGATATTTAAAGGGAGAGAGAGAAAGTTTTGGAGAAGAAGGAAAAAAAGGAGGAGAGACCAGTGGCCAAACATTTTGTACAATACCAACAGGGTAAAACTGATGGATTGAAGGTAAAGGGCATCTATACCCTAAAGTTACCAGCGAGGAGGGGGGACTTCGACCACATCCTTTTGCAGAAGTAAAAGTGGTGGATATATACTTTGAAGTCCCTCGCACCTCTGGGCATGAACACTGAGCTTAACATGCAACCATTTTTGGACCAATGAAACTTGCCCATATTAGGGTATGACGTTGCCATTCCTTCCACTCCCCTTCCTCCCTTCCCTCTCCTCTGCTTACTTCCAAAAAACTCCTCCCCCTCTCTCTTCCCCCCTTCCCTTTCTTTATTTCACTTTTTTTTTCTAGTACCTCTAGGTCACTATTGGTCAAATGACCCTTCCTCTCTGTTGCTCCTCCGGAGCTCCATTTATTTATTTATCTATTTTTCCTTTTATTTTTACCGATTTGGTCTTTTGGGCCTTCGCCTCTTTTCCTCTCACTATCCCCTCCTTATCTTAGTTTCTTTCCACTTATATCTGGTGATGATAGTATTCACTTCCATCAGCAGTTATTTTTGTTTATTTTCAATGTTTGTCTTTTATGTTTAATGTTCATGTTGACTGAAAGGGGTTAGAAGATCAAGGTGTGAGCTACTAACTACATAATTTTAAGCAAGGACTTGATAGACTGTATCTATGAAAGATATTTGGTAAGCATAGATGTGTAACAGATATATGGAAGCAATCTATCCGAGCTTCTATTCAGCTTGTCCCGGTTAAACTGCTCAATGAAGAAAATAGTAGGAGGAAGGGCGAATACACCTCGAGTTACTATAAGAGAGAGGTGTATGTCCGCCCCTTCCACATCCAGTTGAAGCTACGTGACATGACGTTGTGAAACGCGTCGATGTAACTGCGGTGTACGGACACCGCCACAGCGATCTCCCAAGCATCATGGGAAGCGGAAAAATCTTGAACAAAATACCTTGCCCACACAGCAGGAGTTGACATTAGTGAAGCCGTAAGCTACTACAAGATACCGCTGCAGTGCGGCCGACAAACGAACAGTGAATTGGCAAATATACAGCACGGCACATCTTATAGCGCCCGCTGGTCTATCCTCCTCTGGTGGATGGGAACATTATAAGTCTGCCACACTTTTGAAGTATCCGAGTTCACGGCCAGCACCCCTGCATTGGGAAGGAAGGCGGTAACGTTATCACTCTAATACTCACTTATACATAACTACAATTAAGTTTTGACATTGTTAGGTACCTGGTAGTTGAGCCCGACTGGTAGAAGGAGACCTCTCTTAAGTGCTGGTTCAGGAGCCACTGGAAGTGGGAACAGTGGTCTCTTGAGCACAGTGGGTAGGAGGGACTGATGCTGGTTCCTGCGGTAGCAAACACTGGAACTGGAAAGACGTCCCTCTGGGATGGCTGAGCTGCGGATGCAGGTAGGCTGAAGTGGATCAGTAGGCAGACAGGTGGATGATATGGTAGCAGCAGAACCTGGAGCTTGGCAGAGCAGGCTGGAAGCAGCGTCACAGGACACAGGCAAAGCAGAGTCAGACAGTCCGTTTGGCAGGAGATCAGGCAAGTATATGGCAGGAGGGATAATCAAAGAATGGTCAGATAGGCAGGAGTTCAGCAACAGGTCACAAGATGTAAGTGAGGTCAGGCAGGCCGGGTCAGATTGGAGACAGGAGAATGGTCAGACGGAGCCGGGCAATACAACAACAGGCAGGATACAGGAACTCAGGTGCAGAGCTGCAGACGAACAGCACCTGGTGGAAGCATCTGACAGTCTTTTAAAGGGGCCATGGCGCCAAACAGCGCTAGCGCACACGGGCGCACGCGTGAACGGGAGCGCGCGGGAGCGCTCCGGCGCCCCCTAGTGGAGATTTTAGCAGAACTGCCCTGGGAAGGCCCCTCGTGCACCTGCGCGCACGCATGTTCGCCCGACGGCCACTGATATGTCCCTGACAGACATTCTGCTATTTACGAACTGTGTGGCCTGGGGATAGATGCCGATCCCGGAATAGTTTGATGTGATGGACATTTTGTCAGCGCCAGCTGTGTAGCTGGGGATGGTCAAAGAAAACATCTCTAATAGTATTATTCAAATTCACTTTGATCTAGGCCATCCTTCCTCTGACAACTGTCACCTTAGTACCACATTGATTTTGTATTGTGCCTACAGATATCTGACCATTGCTCAAATTACTATCCTTACTTTGGACCTGATACATCTTTAGGATATGCCTTCTGCATGCGCATGCAACAGTATAATTTTAATTATCTTCAGCATATCCTATAAAGACTATATATCAGAACTAGGGATGAGCCGAACACCCCCCTGTTCGGTTCGCACCAGAACATGCGAACAGGAAAAAAGTTCGCTCGAACACGCGAACACCGTTAAAGTCTATGGGACACGAACATGAATAATCAAAAGTGCTAATTTTAAAGGCTTATATGCAAGTTATTGTCATAAAAAGTGTTTGGGGACCTGGGTCCTGCCCCAGGGGACATGGATCAATGCAAAAAAAAGTTTTAAAAACGGCCGTTTTTTCAGGAGCAGTGATTTTAATAATGCTTAAAGTCAAACAATAAAAGTGTAATATCCCTTTAAATTTCGTACCTGGGGGGTGTCTATAGTATGCCTGTAAAGGGGCGCATGTTTCCTGTGTTTAGAACAGTCTGACAGCAAAATGACATTTGGAAGGAAAAAACACATTTAAAACTACCCGCGGCTATTGCATTGCCGACAATACACATAGAAGTTCATTGATAAAAACGGCATGGGAATTCCCCCCAGGGAAACCCCGAACCAAAATTAAAAAAAAAAAAAATGACGTGGGGGGGTCCCCCTAAATTCCATACCAGGCCCTTCAGGTCTGGTATGGATATTAAGGGGAACCCCGGCCAAAATTTAAAAAAAAAATGATGTGGGGTTCCCCCTAAATTCCATACCAGACCCTTATCCGAGCACGCAACCTGGCAGGCCGCAGGAAAAGAGGGGGGGACGAGAGTGCGGCCCCCCCCCTCCTGAACCGTACCAGGCCACATGCCCTCAACATTGGGAGGGTGCTTTGGGGTAGCCCCCCAAAACACCTTGTCCCCATGTTGATGAGGACAAGGGCCTCATCCCCACAACCGTGGCCGGTGGTTGTGGGGGTCTGCGGGCGGGGGGCTTATCGGAATCTGGAAGCCCCCTTTAACAAGGGGACCCCCAGATCCCGGCCCCCCCCCTGTGTGAAATGGTAAGGGGGTACTTACCCCTACCATTTCACTAAAAAACTGTCAAAATAGTTAAAAATGACAAGAGACAGTTTTTGACAATTCCTTTATTTAAATGCTTCTTCTATCTTCCTTCATCTTCTTCTTCTTCTGGTTCTTCTGACTCTTCTGGTTCTTCCTCCGGCGTTCTCGTCCAGCATCTTCTCCGTGGCGTCTTCTATCTTCTTCTCCTCGGGCCGCTCCGCACCCATGGCATGAGGGGAGGCTCCCGCTCTTCTCTTCATCTTCTTCTTCATCCTCTTCTCTTCTTCATCTTCTTCATCTTCATCTTCTCTTCTTTTCTTCTGCGGGCCGCTCCGCACCCATGCTGGCATGGAGGGAGGCTCCCGCTGTGTGACGGCGTCTCTTCGTCTGACGGTTCTTAAATAACGGGGGGCGGGGCCACCCGGTGACCCCGCCCCCCTCTGACGCACGGTGACTTGACGGGACTTCCCTGTGACGTCACGGGGAATGCCACAGGGAAGTCCCGTCATGTCCCGTGCGTCAGAGGGGGGCGGGGTCACCGGGTGGCCCCGCCCCCCGTTATTTAAGAACCGTCAGACGAGGAGACGCCGTCACACAGCGGGAGCCTCCCTCCATGCATGGATGCGGAGCAGCCCGCAGAAGAAAAGAAGAGAAGATGAAGATGAAGAAGATGAAGAAGAGAAGAGGATGAAGAAGAAGATGAAGAGAAGAGCGGGAGCCTCCCCTCATGCCATGGGTGCGGAGCGGCCCGAGGAGAAGAAGATAGAAGACGCCGCGGAGAAGATGCTGGACGAGAACGCTGGAGGAAGAACCAGAAGAGCCAGAAGAACCAGAAGAAGATGAAGGAAGATAGAAGAAGCATTTAAATAAAGGAATTGTCAAAAACGGTCTCTTGTCATTTTTAACTATTTTGACAGTTTTTTAGTGAAATGGTAGGGGTAAGTACCCCCTTACCATTTCACACAGGGGGGGGGCCGGGATCTGGGGGTCCCCTTGTTAAAGGGGGATTCCAGATTCCGATAAGCCCCCCGCCCGCAGACCCCCACAACCACCGGCCACGGTTGTGGGGATGAGGCCCTTGTCCTCATCAACATGGGGACAAGGTGTTTTGGGGGGCTACCCCAAAGCACCCTCCCAATGTTGAGGGCATGTGGCCTGGTACGGTTCAGGAGGGGGGGGGGCCGCACTCTCGTCCCCCCCTCTTTTCCTGCGGCCTGCCAGGTTGCGTGCTCCGATAAGGGTCTGGTATGGATTTTTGGGGGAACCCCACGCCGTTTTTTTTTTTTTTTTTGGCGCGGGGTTCCCCTTAAAATCCATACCAGACCTGAAGGGTCTGGTATGGAATTTAGGGGGAACCCCACGTCATTTTTTTTTTTAAATTTTGGCCGGGGTTCCCCTTAATATCCATACCAGACCTGAAGGGCCTGGTATGGAATTTAGGGGGACCCCCCCACGTCATTTTTTTTTTTTTTAATTTTGGTTCGGGGTTTCCCTGGGGGGAATTCCCATGCCGTTTTTATCAATGAACTTCTATGTGTATTGTCGGCAATGCAATAGCCGCGGGTAGTTTTAAATGTGTTTTTTCCTTCCAAATGTCATTTTGCTGTCAGACTGTTCTAAACACGGGAAACATGCGCCCCTTTACAGGCATACTATAGACACCCCCCAGGTACGAAATTTAAAGGGATATTACACTTTTATTGTTTGACTTTAAGCATTATTAAAATCACTGCTCCTGAAAAAACGTCCGTTTTTAAAACTTTTTTTTGCATTGATCCATGTCCCCTGGGGCAGGACCCGGGTCCCCAAACACTTTTTATGACAATAACTTGCATATAAGCCTTTAAAATTAGCACTTTTGATTTCTCCCATAGACTTTTAAAGGGTGTTCCGCGGCATTCGAATTTGCCGCAAACACCCCAAATTGTTCGGTGTTCGGCGAACTTGCGAACAGCTAATGTTCGAGTCGAACATGAGTTCGACTCGAACTCGAAGCTCATCCCTAATCAGAACTATTTGGAGATTCTACAGACTCTTTATCTTCAGGTTGGCAACATATTCCTGGCGACATCACCCCAGTTAGGTTTAGTTTCTCTGTTCCCCCGGGGTCCACACATGCATAGTCTCCCCTGTACTCTTCTTTAATTTTTCAATTAACCTTATTCTTATTGGTGATTGGCCTGTGGGGTTTCTATGCATGTGTGGTTATATAGGCGCCTGCACCGCTTGTGTTCTTTGTTTCTTATTGTTTGTCTACTGTCTATTTATCTGTTTCACTGGTACACCATATGTATTCTTACAATTTGTGTACTTTTTTATGGTTGATCATAAGGACCAGTCACATCCAGCTTCCATGGTGAAGCAACATGTTTTATATTTTTGTGGTTTTGATATTTCAATATACATTGTACTGATTTTTACTCACTCTCTTCTTCATTGCCCTCTCCGGCCACTAGTAGCTGTCTATGTTCCAGGGAGAACCCCTCTTGTGATTCTCGTTGGAATAGTTATATATTTTTCTATATGTTGTTTATGGGCTATGGCTAGAGCCTTTTATTTAGAGGAGTGGCAGTGAGTGAGTAACCCCCATTATATCAGTGGCGTGAGGTGCAAGCCTGGTCACCTGTGTTGGTTTCTGTGGTGTCTATAGTATACCTGTAAAGTGGCACATTTTTCCTGTGTTTAGAACAGTACCACAGCAAAAATGACATTTCTAAAGGAAAAATTGTCATTTAAAACTTCTCGCGTCAGGTCTCGGCAATATAGATATAACCCATTGAAAAAAAGAGCATGGGATCTCCTCCAGTCCATTACCAGGCCCTTTGGGTCTGGTATGAATATTAAGGGCAACCCCAAACCAAAATTTTTTAAAAAATTGCGTGGGGGTCCCCCTAAAATCCATACCAGGCCCTTTGGGTCTGATATGGTAATTAAGGGGAACCCTGCGCCAAATATTTTCTGAAAAAGGCCATAGGGGTCCCCCCAAAATCCATACCAGACCCTTATTCAAGCACGCAACCTGGCAGGCCACAGGAAAAGAGGTTGGGAGGAGAGAGAGCCCCCCCAAAGCACCTTGTCCCATGTTGATGGGGACAAGGGCCTCATCCCCACAACCCTTGCCTGGTGGTTGTGGGGGTCTGTGGGCGGGGGGCTTATCGGATCTGGAAGCCCCCTTTAACAAAGGGACTCCCAGATCCCGGCCTCCCCCCTGTGTGAAATGGGAGGCTGGGATCTGGTAGTCCCCGTGCGTCAGAGGGGGCGGGGTCACCCAGGTACGTCACCATTAGGCCCCATCCTCAGTTATATAAGAACTGCCAAAGGCGCTGAAGCATCATATGGCGGGAGCCTCCCATGGAGGCGGATTAGTGGCGTTTTTTTTCCGGTCCATCGGCGGACCGATAGAAGATGAATGGACTTAGTGGGACATTTTTTTTTTTATTTTTTAATAAAGGACTTGTCCCAAGCTGTGTCTTGTTTTTTTTAACATTTTGACACTTTTTTGTGAAATGGTACTGGTACAATGTATCCGTTACCATTTCACACAGGGGGGAGGCCGGGATCTGGGGGTCTCCTTGTTAAAAGGGGCTTCCAGATTCCGATAAGCCCCCTGCCCACAGACCCCCACAACCACCGGGCAAGGGTTGTGGGGATGAGGCCCTTGTCCCGATCAACATGGGGACAAGGTGCTTTGGGGGGCAACCCCAAAGCACCCTCCCCATGTTGAGGGCATGTGGCCTGGTACAGTTCAGGAGGGGGGCACTCTCTCGTCCCCCCTCTTTTCCTGCAGCCTGCCAGGTTGCATGCTCAGATAAGGGTCTGGTATGGATTTTGGGGGGGACCCCTGCGCCATTTTTTAAACATTTTGGCACAGGGTTCCCCTTAAAATCCATACCAGACCTGAAGGGTCTGAAGGGGACCTCACTGCTCCTGAAAAAACGTCCATTTAAAAAAAATTTTTTTGCATTGATACATGTCCCCTGGGGCAGGACCTGGGTTGCCAAACACTTTTTATGACAATAACTTGCATATAAGCCTTTAAAATTAGCACTTTTGATTATTTATGTTCGTGTCCCATAGACTTTAACGGTGTTCGTGTGTTCTGCCGAATTTTTTGCCTGTTTGGTATGTTCTGGTGTGAACCGAACCGGGGGGGTGTTCAGCCCATCACTAGTAAAGAATATGGCTAGCTGTGATTTCAGGTGCAACATATTGCAACGCGAGTCTCTGGCAAATTGTGTTTATTTATATGAGCTGTGAGTCAAAAATTGCCCAAATAATTTATTTGCCCAGGGACTTTATACAACACATGTCCACTGCTACCAAACTTTGCTGCCATAGGGGGAAAAAAAATAACTGCAGCAGTTATAGTATGTACTGATTTTGTTTTTACTTTATGTAATATTTCCTTTCTTTCACTTATCTATAAAAAAATGAACCCAACAGACACTAGGCCTGGAGGGAGCAGCAGGGTTGTACTGAGGATGCCTGGCCTTACATCACTGTCTAATCCCTACTTCCTCCCACCTCTCCCTTGCCATTGATTTTATATTTAACCAGCCAGATGCCACGGGATTGATTTACTAAAGGAAAATAGGCTGTTCACTTTGAAAAGGAATTTGCACTTTGCAAGAGAATTTACCCTTAGCTTAGTGAAAGAAATTAAGCACTGCTGACTTCCATCATCCCATAATGTGCAATTAAAAATACAGTTTTTTTTTTCCTTGCATATGATTGAGTTTTGAATGATTTTTTACAACGTCAATTTTAACCACATTTACTGAGCTAAGGAAAGATTCCTTTGCAAGGTGCAAATCCTTTTGCAATGTGAACGTTTAGTAAATCAACCCCTGTGTCTTCTCACCTTCCCTTTAGTTGTAAAAAAATATGCTGTTATTCTTCTGCACCACAGAAAGTAAAGTGTATTCAAATCAACTGTTAGATAAATACATTAGAATAAGCAGGCTGTATGTAATCTACTCCTAAAGTAGTTATCTGCTTTTCTGTGTGATTTATGCATAGTCTTCAATAGTTCATTCAGATGCATTCTTTTCTCTCTTGTGACTTTGTTATAAAGTCTCATACCAAAGCAAAGTTAAGAAATGTAAGATTGACAAAGGTAGTACAGTTTGGTAAATTGTGAAAAAAATAGGCACCCATTATTGTAAAACTATAGCATTGGTTATAACATGCACTTAACAATCTTAGGAATTATGTCGGTAAGGTTTTAATGTTGGAGTAATCAAGCCATAACAGAAGCTAGTCACTGATTCAATCCACCAGGCTCCTAATATAACTAAAATGTAATTTTTGAGAAAAATGACCTTAAGACAAACATACACATTTTCCTGTAACATGCTTCATGTAATAGTGGGCTTTTGAACACTCCTATGCCTATGCTTATATTCCACATATGCTTCTTTGCTTGAATTTAAATAAATTATTTTATTATTCCTGTCTCCTTATATGTATAAAGTCCTCAAAATTATGAAGACTATTTGTAAATAGAGGCAAACGGGTGAAAACATCTGTATTCCAAGGACAATATGATTTTCTTTAAATTCCCAGCATCAAAAGCCTATATCTCTGACATATTTCTCCCATAGGACATAATGCAATTCTCCTAGTCTGACCTGGTGATCTCATTCAAGCATTGTAACTACAATATATTCTTACAAAATAGTAAATAAATACCATATGTACAAATAAAAGACTATATTATACAGTAAAATGTATAAACATTTTAACATTTTTATTTTTAATATGACATATTTAAGTATGTTTATTGAGAAAACCAGCTAGTTTTGTACATATGTTTTTTTGTTTTTGTTTTTTTTTTAAGGTGGATCCAAGTATTAAAGATTTGCTATTTTCACAGTTGCAGGCCACCATTGCTCTTTGCATTATCCTATTAGCTAAGACTGGTGGAACCGTTTGCTTCTCATGGCTTGTCTCTCAGCCCTTCCATATGGAGATATGGTCTTATGACTGTGCAAAAAGGTAGAAATCCATAGGCAAATTCCTGCCTAGTTATTAGCTTGTGAAATAAATTTCCACAGTCAAACTTTTTACTAGTATACTTTGGTTTCCTTCTTTCTTTCCAAGATATTACAAGGTTAACATTTTTTTTCATCAAGGAAAGCAGACAATACAATATTCATATCATCGTATATTAAAAAAAAAAAAAAAAATATATATATATATCTAGATATAGATCTATATATATCTATATCTAGATCTATATATATATTTTTTTTATATATATATATCTATATATATAGATCTAGATATAGATCTATATATATCTAGATCTATATATATAGATATAGATATATATATTAAAAGTTTGGAAAACTGCCATTCTTCCAGTTTTTAAAAAAATGTTTTTAATGTAAACAATTCCATTTAGGAGACTATAAAAAATAATAAAAAATCCCTTAGTGCAAGCTAACAGTGGGTATATAACCCATATATGCCTTAATGTTAGTGTGTGGGATAAAAGTGGTTAAAGGAAATCCACTGTATAAATGGCTGCAGCACTTCTTCAATGAGGATATTGGATGCTTCTGTAAACTGTAAGCAAAAAGAAGGCACCACCATCTAAGTGTATCTATTTAATTGGTTAAAACACATAAAAAAGAATAGGATTGCACTAACAAAGATAACTGAATACAGGCAGATCAACTGTCTCCTTGTGATGCCCGGTGCCTGCTGGCAGAAGGCCCAGGAAGGATGGATGGAGCTGTCATGTGTCACCACTGTGATAGACAGGGATATGGATGAATATCACTCTGGAGGCTTTGCTAGGTAGGCCCGCAGGCAGCAGCATGTCCGCTTTATCGGAGGAACAGAGATGAGTATGTCCAGGGGATAATAGCCGGGCAAGCTGCCAGATAGGGGAGAGCCGCAGCCTGGAGCTGTAACCAGGCTGGAACGCAAGAATTCGGTGGCCGAAAGGACATCGGATCACGATGACGTTACATGAAGGTCCTTCCTGGACCTTCTGCCAGCAGACACAGGGAGACAGTTGATCTGCCTGTTTTTGTTTATCTTTGGGAGTGCAATCCTTTTATTATTTATGTGTTTTAACCGATTAAATAGATACACTTAGATGGTGGCGTCTTCTTTTTGCTTTTCATTTAGGAGACTAGCCTGAAATAGTACAATGTAAGTGGTAAACTGTCATAGGCTAAAGAAAGTTTAGGTTACCAAAAATTGAAAAACGATGTCAATTTTAGAGTTATAACCTTTGAAAGTGTGGGCCTTTCTTTTAGAGAAAGAGCGAAGAAAGCCAAGGTATCAGAGCACACAATTTCTTACTATTAAAAAACACATGATAACTAGAGGAAACTTTGACAGGAATCTGGCCGATGCACAGATAGAATAGGAAGATACATTTCTGAAAATTAGCAGCTTGTTTAATAGGAACTCCACAAAGCAACAGTTTCAAGGACAGCAGAGCAGCAACTGTGAAGACAGGCTACGAATTTTACAGGTCAAGTGGCAGGAGAAAAAACTTTGTTAAAATGGCAAAATAAGTAAAAGAGGCTTGCCTGGGTTAGAAACCACTGGCAGTAGACCACTAAATTAGGGAAAAGGGAAAGGTAGCAATAGACCTGTGAGGTTATTTTATTGGTATTGCTATCAGATGTAAACTTGTAATGATCTTAATCTGGTTCCCAGGCAGGTGACTTGTAGTGTAATTTCTGAAAAATGTGAATTTAAGTGCCACACCACTTCTAAAGGATCCAGATCTGACTTTATTCTAGTAGGAGGCAATAGGAAAATCAAATCCAATACATTTCAGATGTCCAAAGTCAGGGCCTGAGAATGAATATAGTGCAAATGGACTAGATTATGGGTGCTCAACCTGTGGCCTTTCAGCTGTTGCAAAACTACAAGTCCCATCATGCCTATGCCTTTGGGAGTCAGGCTTGTACCTGCCAGCCTTGCAATGCCTCATGGGACTTGTAGTTCTACAAAAGCTGGAGGGCCACAGGTTGAGCACCCATGGACTAGATGTTAATTGCACCTTTAATGACATTTATTCTATTGTGATTATCTAATCACATCTTGTCAGCAGCTGGTTTGATTGTCCCCTTGACCCTTACTGCAATAACTTCATAACTGGAACTTTTAGCTGTGGTGTGGTGCTTCAATTCAAAGTTTGCTACAGTAGACTACTGAAAATGATCTTATGGGAAAATGAATACCAATTTGTAATCTATCCTTAACTGTGCAGGCTACTTGTACTAAGTAGGCAAAAGCATGACTCATCAGTGCCACCAACTGCCAAATGTTGAGGATGAAGCAGTAGAGTCTGGGGGCTGATGCTGAATCCTGTGTCGGTGAAATACACAGGGTGACTGTCACCCATAACCTTTAGGCTAACCACAGCAATGCCATTCAATAACCTTTGGTCTACTCCTAGCCTTCAAATCATGGAATGACCAGAACAGTCTCCAGACCTAAACTATATTGAGCCGGCTTGGGATTAAATAATCAGAAAGGTGAAAACACAGTGCAGCACATTTGTGGGTGCTTCTGCAATATTGTATTGATGACTTCATTTTTATCTGAAGTATATACTATATATATACTGTATATATATAGATATATATATAGATATATCTATAGATATATCTATCTATAGATATATCTATAGATATATCTATAGATATATATATATATATCTATATATATAGATATATATCTATATATATCTATAGATATATATAGATATATATCTATATATATAGATATATATCTATATATATCTATATATCTATATATATCTATATATATAGATATATAGATATATATAGATATATATCTATATATATATATATATATATGTTCATTAAAAAAACAGATATGTTATTATCATCACATTTTAGACTGTTTTGTAAAGAAATAAATGAAAAAAAAAAACATTTTTATGCGTCTCAAGGATGACCTCCTGTCTGCATTGAAGGTTAAAATGGCACTACTTAACATATTCTTCTCCACAGCCAGTCGCTGGCTATGTTAGTATTTAAAGGAAACTTGTACTGAAGTACTTGTACTAACTATGACTGCAGTTACTGACATAAAAATAGTTTGGCTGTCATACTGATCCAGTGCTGTCTGACCAGAAAAAGACTTTTGATTAGGGATGTGCCGAACACACCCCCAGTTCGGTTTGCACCAGAACATGCCAACAGACAAAAAATTTGTGCGATAATGCGAACACCACTAACGTTAATGGGACACGAACGTGAAAAATCAAAAGTGTGCAAGTTATTGCCATAAAAAGTGTATGGGAACCCAGGTACTGCCCCAGGGGACATGTTACATGCAAAAAAAAGTTTTTAAAACTGTTTTTTTTCAGGAGCAGTGATTTTAATAATGCTTAAAGTGAAACAATAAAAATTAAATATTCCTTTAAATATCATGCATGGGGGGCCCCCTTGGTCTGCCTGTAAAGTAGCGCATCGTTCCCATGTTTATTACAGTACCGCAGCAAAATGACATTTCTAAAGGAAAAAATGTTTTTTAAAATTGCTCGCGACTGTAATGTATTGCCAGATCCCGGCAATATACATAAAAAATCATTGAAAAAAAAAAAGGAGGATTCCCCCCCAGTCCATTACCAGGCCCTTCGGGTCTGGTATGGATATTAAGGGGAACTCAACGCCAGAAGAAATGGCATGGGGGTCCCCCCAAAATCCATACCAGGCCCTTCAGGTCTGGTATGGATTTTAAGGGGAACACTGCACCAAAATGTAAAAAAAAAAAATGGCGTGAGGGTCCCCCAGATGTCGCCCCCCCATTTGAATGGGTATCGGGTACATTGTACTCCTACCCATTCACCAAAAAAGTGTCAAAGACGTAAAAACGACAGGAGACAGTTTCCTTTATTAAAAAAAAAAAAAAACTGTCCCGTGATGTAAATCCATTGTCAATCACGTCACCGATGGTCCCGAGAAAAAAAAAATGGAAAAACTCCGCCTCCATGGGAGGTGTTCCGCCGACTGCTGTCTTTTCGCTTTGACAGCTGTTATATAGCCAAGGGCAGGGCCACCCAGGTAAACGGGTGATCACGCCCCCTCTGAAGTCACATGGCTTTAGAAGGGGCAGGGTCACCCGGTTACGCCCTGGGTGGCCCCACCTTTAGTTATATAACAGCTGTCACTGCGAAAAGACTGCAGTTGGCGTGATGCCTCCCATGGAGGTGGAGTTTTTCCGTTTTTCTTTTTGTTTTTTCTTGGGACAGTCGGCGCCATGATTAAAGATGGATGGACATCGCGGGACACTTTTTTAAAAAAAAATTAATAAAGGAATTGTCAAAAACTCTCTCCTGTTGTTTTTACTTTTTTGACACTTTTTTGGTGAATAGATATGGGGTACAATGTACCCCATACCCATTCACATAGGGGGAGGCCGGGAACTGGGGGCCCCCTTGTTAAAGGGGGCTTCCAGATTCCAATAAGCCTCTCACCTGCAGACCCCCACAATCACTGGACAAGGATTGTGGGGATGAGACCCCAAAGCACCCTTCCCATGTTGAGGGCATGTGGCCTGGTACCGTTCAGGAGGGGGGACGCTCTCTCATACACCCCTTTTACTGCAGCCTGCCAGGTTGCATGCTCGGATAAGGGTCTGGTATGGATTTTGGGGGGACCCCCACGCCATGTTTTTTAAAATTTTGGCACTGGGTTCCCCTTAAAATCTATTCCAGACCTGAAGGGCCTGGTATGGATTTTAAGGGGTACCCCCACGCCATTAAAAAAAAAAACTAGAGTAGGGTTCCCCTTAACCACTTCAATACACTGTGTTAAATAAACTACACTGCTTGCATTGACTGAATATAGAGTATACACTGAATATATAAGCTACACTGAATGCAGAGTATATATACAGTATCTCACAAAAGTAAGTACACCCCTCACATTTTTGTAAATATTTTATTATATCTTTTCATGTGAGGACACTGAAGAAATTACACTTTGCTACAATGTGAGTGTAGTAGTGAGTGTACAACTTGTATAACAGTGTGAATTTGCTGTCCCCTCAAAATAATTCAACACAGCCATCAATGTCTAAACCGCTGGCAACAAAAGTGAGTATACCCCTAAGTGAAAATGTCCAAATTTGGCCCAAAGTGTCAATATTTTGTGTGGCCACCATTATTTTCCAGCATTGCCTTAACCCTCTTGGGCATGGAGTTCACCAGAGCTTCACAGGTTGCCACTGGAGTCCTCTTTCACTCCTCCATGATGACATCATGGAGCTGGCAGATGTTAGAGACCTTGTGCTTCTCCACTTTCCATTTGAGGATGCCCCACAGATGCTCAATAGGGTTTAGGTCTGGAGACATGCTTGGCGAGTCCATCACCTTTACTCTTGGCTTCTTTAGCAAGGCAGTGGTCGTCTTGGAGTCCCAGACTTTGACACTCCCACCACCCTGCTTGACTGTAGACAAGACACACTTGTCTTTGTACTCCTCATCTGGTTGCCGCCACACACGCTTAATACCATCTAAACCAAATAAGTTCATCTTGGTTTCATCAGACCACAGGAACAGTAATCCATGTCCTTAGTCTGCTTGTCTTCAGCAAAATGTTTACAGGCTTTCTTGTGCATCATCTTTAGAAGAGGCTTCCTTCTGGGACAACAGCCGTGCAGACCAATTTGATGCAGTGTGCGGCATATGGTCTGAGCACTGACAGGCTGACCCCCCACCCCTTCAACCTCTGCAGCAATGCTGGCAGCACTCATAGGTCTATTTTCAAAGACAACCTCTGGATACATTGGGCACGTACACTTAACACCTTTGGTCGACAAATGACGAGGCCTGTTCTGAGTGGAACCTGTCCTGTTAAACCACTGTATGGTTTTGGCCTCCATGCTGCAGCTCAGTTTCAGGGTCTTGGAAATCTTCTTATAGCCTAGGACATCTTTATATAGAGCAACAATTCTTTTTTTTTTCAGATCCTCAGAGAGTTCCTTGCCATGAGGGGCCATGTTAAACTTCCAGTGACCAGTATGAGAGAGTGAGAGAGATAACACCAAATTTAACACATCTACTCCCCACTCACAGCTGAGACCTTGTAACACTGAGCCACATGACACTGGGGAAGGAAAATGGCTAATTGGGCCCAATTTGGACATTTTCACTTAGGGGTGTACTCACATTTGTTGTCAGCGGTTTGCACATCAATCGCTGTGTGTTGAGTTTTTTTGAGGTGATAGCAAATTTACACTGTTGCACAAGCTGCACACTTACTACTTTACATTGTAGCAAAGTGTCATTTCTTCAGTGTTCTCACATGAAAAGATATAATAAAATATTTACAAAAATGTGAGGGGTGTACTGACTTTTGTGAGATACTATATATATATATAAATATATATATATATATATATATATATATATATATATATATATATATATACACTAGACTGTATATATCTAGATCAATCTATCTCCGTCCACACACTATACACGGCCTTACATAGTGTGGAGCATGGACTTAGTCCCCCTGAGCCACGATTGGCCAAAGGCACCCTGCGCGCTGTGATTGGCCAAAGCATGCAGGTCAGGTGCATGCTTTGGCCAATCATCATACAGCAATGCACTGCGATCTCGCAGTGCATTATGGGGTGTTCCGCGGTGCTGAAATTTGCTGCGAAGGTCCCATATTGTTCGCTCTTCGGTGAACGGGCGAACACCTTATGTTCGACCCAAACATTAAGCTCATCCCTAGTGCTTAGTAATTTATCTCCTCCTCCTTAATGCACTCCCATGTTTACACCTGACCGGAGCAGCCATGCCTCTGATCCAGCAAGCCATACTGAGCTTTGTCACTTTTCTTTCTTGAATGTGGCAGTCTGTTGACACAGAGGAACAGGTTGAGCAGTCGAGTCAGTATTTTTATAGACAGCTTCACCAATCCATGGACTTTTATGGATAGGAGAAAAGAGGCTTGGCAGAGATGGGGTTTCAGCTGTCTGTTCATAATTTTACTTGTTGGCAGATATGGGATGTTTTATAGTTAAAAGCACCTGCTACTGTGAAGGCAGCACGTAGGGCTAATTCACACTATGTGAAATGATTGTCATTTTCTACATGCCCTATTCACAGTGCAATGCAGCCGAGAGCTGTGCTGCAGTGAGCTGCGGTAAAATATAGACATGCTGCATTTCTTTGCAGTGCACTGTACAGAATTGCATGGCACTGTACAGAAGCACAATGCCTCACACTGCTGTATAGCGACATTAATGAAGTGTCACTTTTGTGCATTACCAATAAAGTTTCAACAAAAAAAAGAGAGCTGTGTGATGCACACCACACTGTTCCCTACCGCAATCAGATCAGAACAGACAGCTGCTGTTGCAGTTTTCCTCTCCGGCAGCTGTCCATTTAGTGTGACTTCACTTTTATTACAAATATAAACAGTAGAGACGACTTCCACCTGACCTAATCAATATCATTATCATCATGTTTGACAAAAATGATACATCCCTGATGCTTCCAAACTTGTTTAAGTTGATCTGTAATGCTATAAATCACTTTCTTTTCTTTTATGAGCATTTTCTTCACCAGCAATAATTTTGTAGTTTTTAAATCTGAACAATAGTTCCACAGTTGGTAAATATGAGCATTGCCTGAAAATGAGTGATATGCCCATGGTAAATCCAATCCAGATAAATATTTTTTTACAGGATCCTTTTCAGGTTTGATCTGACAGCTCTGCGGCACAGCTATTTTGCTTTGTTTGAAGTGGAAATGAGATCTGTTTCATCCTGCACACTCACTTTGCTTAATTTAAAGTGCTAACAGATATTTTGTTCTCTTAATTTCGAAACAAGAATATGCAAATGCTCTGTACAAATGTAGCTATGACCTTCAACTTGCTTCTTAGAGACAATGCAGATATTTTCCTTCTGTCACAACGTAAATACGGTATATACAATTTGGCTTGGGTGCTTTCTCAGTAATAATAACAAATATATCAAGAGCTGGATTTCTGATTAGCTTTATATGCAGAGGCAGCTCTCTAATTAGGCAAAAAAGGTGGTCACCTAAGGCCTCACACTCACAGGGACCTCGCCACCGCCTAATTGAAGAGCCGCCCTTGCTGAAAACAATGCCGCTGCGCTCTGGCCAGCAGCGGGTTAACACTGCCTGTGATCTCCATGAAGAGAGGAGATGGAGCTGTAGCTGTGTTTTGGGGAGAAGGCAGGACCAGCACTGTGTTGTTTGGGGAAAGGAGAAGGGGAGGAAACTCATTCCAGCAGCCGGAGAGACTCATTCCAGCCGGATAGAAGAGGTGTCCGGGCTACCCCTCTCTGGGGCTGTCAATCAGTGTGGGGGGGGGGAAATGGGGCTCCAGCTGCAGGGAGAGGCACAGCTACCATGCCACCATACCTTTCTGCAGCCAGCGACCACCAGCATGAGAGAGAGAGCCAGCCCCCCATCTCTGCTCATCCAGCATCCCTCAGCCACAGACTGGCTTTCATATAGACTCCCTGTCCCATCTCTTCCACTCCCTTCCTCCTGATTATCAGTGTCACTAACAGTAAGGACAGCTCAGTCCTGTGCCAGTGTCCCAATGTTCCCCCCCTGTGATTGACAGCCCCTGACCCCTCCCTCCGCCCTGCCCAGGGCTCCACTGCGGGGGTTGGGAGGACCCAGTCCAGTGCTGATCCTCAGCCATGGTTGGCCAGGTGTTCTGAATCCTGTGCTGGTACTGCTTACTGATTGGCTTCTCCGATGCTATTTCCCTCACTGACACCTGCACTGAGATAGAGAGCACTAACACTAGCACTGAGATAGAGAGCACTGACACCAGCACCGAGATAGAGAGCACTGACACCAGCACTGAGATAGAGAGCACTGACACCAGCACTGAAATAGAGAGCACTGACACCAGCATTGAGATAGAGAGCACTGACACCAGCACTGAGATACAGAGCACTAACACCAGCACTAAGATAGAGAGCATGATACCAGCACTGAGATAGAGAGCACTGACACCAGCACTGAGATAGAGAGCACTGGCACCAGCACTGAGATAGAGAGCACTGACACCAGCACTGATATAGAGAGCACTGAGATGGAGAGCACTGACACCAGCACTGAGATAGAGAGCACTGATACCAGCACCGAGATAGAGAACACTGAGATAGAGAGCACTGACACCAACACTGAGATAGAGAGCATTAACACCAGCCCTGAGATAGAGAGCACTGACACCAGCACCGAGATAGAGAGCACTGACACCAGCACTGTGTTAGAGAGCACTGACACCAGAATTGAGATAGAGAGCACTGACAACAGCACTAAGATAGAGAGCAATGAGATAGAGAGCACTGACACCAGCACTAAGATAGAGAGCACTGACACCAGCACTAAGATAGAGATCACTGAGATAGAGAGCACTGACAACAGCACTAAGATAGAGAGCAATGAGATAGAGAGCACTGACACCAGCACTAAGATAAAGAGCACTGACACCAGCACTAAGATAGAGATCACTGAGATAGAGAGCACTGACACCAGCACCAAGATAAAGAGCACTGACACCAGCACTGAGATAGAGAGCAATGATACCAGAATTGAGATAGAGAGCACTGACACCAGCACGGAGATAGAGAGCACTGACACCAGCACTAAGATGGAGAGCACTGACACCAGCACGAATATAGCGAGCACTGACACCAGCACTAAGATAGAGAGTACTGAGATAGGAAGCACTGACACAGCACCGAGATAGAGAGCACTGACACCAGCACTTTAAAGCTCTTAATATATGCAATTTAAACAGTTCATTTTTTTATCGCTTAAATTATTTTTCTCATTATGGGTGTGAGTGGGGCCTCATGTCTAGGTTTTGCCTAATGCCTCACAAAGCCTAGAGCCGCTCCTGTTTATATGTATGTGTTTTTTTTTTTAAAGGGTAAATTTATTGAGTTTTCACAAAATACAAAAACAATAGTATTAACTATTCAACAGAAAGTATATGGTCACATATTCAAACATAGCATTTGTGTAGTCATATATATTATTTTTCAGCTTACAGCAATTCAAATAATTTCTACTGCTACAAAAAAATAAATAAAAAAAAAATTAAAAAAATGTAAAAGTAAAATCCTAATACAGGTACATCAGTTATAGAGGTGCAATTATCCTAATGTAGGTATAACAGTCAGCACTTTGGTACTGAGTATCTACTGTTCCCATTTTCATATCAAAGTTCTCCATGCTTTCAATACTAGCAGATCTATGCTCCATAGACAGTAACATGGCCTTCATGGGTATTTACGTCTCAATGTCACCAGAAACCGAGGTGATCCAGCCAGACCATAGCGTCTCAAATTTTTTTGGGTATCCTCTGGAAGTATATGTGAGCTTGAACAGTGGTAATGCTCTATTAATTATGTCCACCCAGAATTGGATGGAAGGGACAATGGGATTTTTCTATTTGAGGTCTAGAGCCTTCTTGGCATAAAAAAACAAGATACGCAAAAGGGTTTTCTTATTACTAGACATTTCCCCCTCATCAAAGTCTCAGAGGACGCACCTCGCTGGGGAGTAAATGTTTGGGATGGCCAGTCTATCCTCTAGAAATACCAGGATTGCCTTCCAAAATTGTGCTACACGTGGGCGCCTCCATATCATGTGAAAGTAGTTTCTGTAAGAGAACTGTCAGGATGCGCCCGACACGCACACGTGCGCATGCGCGCATTCACGGGCATCGGCAGATTTCCTTGCGCAGGAACACACATCTGGCCACAATTGGCACCTGACAGCCTATTTAAGGGTTGCTCTGATTTTTGACAGGTGCTGCTTGATCTTCAACTTTGTCCTGAGATTCTGAAACCCTGTTTGCTTGACTTGACTTCCTGTTGCTGAAACCCTGGCCTTCCTGACCCTGTTTCTGGACTCTGATTACTCTGATTACCGGTTCCTGATTCTGGCTTCCTGTTTGACCTTGCTCCTGTTTATACCTTGGTACCTCGCTGCCTGCCCGTTACTGAACCCGGCTTACCTGATGACCCCACTCCTGTCTCCTGTTTGGCTCCACGCTGTTTCCGAGTACCTGTGCTGGCCATCCATCCTCTAAGCTTTGCTGGTTCCAGCTCTTCACCAGAAACCCTGCCTGCACTTCCCAGTCTGCAACACTTCCGGCAAGTTCTGCACGCAGCATTCACAGGCACTCATGTTCCTCCTGATCCTTGCCACCATCTGTTCCATCTCCAGTGGGGCTTGGATTGGAGATACAAGAGAGTCTGACCTCGTCATTTCAGACTCCTACCAGGTATGTGATAGTTTCCCTCCTCTCCATGACAGCGATGGCATTCAGGGGAGTCTGCTCTACCCATCTGATACAGACGAGCTGGGGTATAATATATTCTATGTAGGAAGTTAAATTGTATTACCTTGCCCCTAGCAGATATAACCGAGGGCAGAAGATCCCCTACCACCTCCGTCCATATTTCATCAGTCAGTGTTGGGATGTCGGTGGTCCACTGCCTCGCTACTTTTTACATTCTCTTGGATGCGGAGGGCAGGAGAAGGAAGTAGTATCTAGATATCAATTTAGTATGATTATCCTTAAGCATAAGTTTCTCTATTCTGGCAGGGAGAAGTGATACCTCCGTCTGCCCAAACTGCGCTGTGATCGCATGCCTCAATTGCAGGTAGCCATAAAAATATTTGTTGTGGACCTTGTATTCTAACTGAAGGTCTGAAAATGTTTTAAAGACCCCTGCGGGGGAACAATTGGCGTACATATTTAATGTCATAATTAATCCAGCGCATTCCATCAGGTAATTTGTATACTTCAGGGTAATTAAGCCAGAGAGGGGCATTGGGCGATTTTTCCAAAGAGGAGTCCCCCATCTTTTTGTTGCATAAGTGAAAGATTTTGTACAAGATTTTAAGGATGCTGGCTCCAGCATTGGGGTATGGGCCATTTCTATATGTTATATTTCTCAATGCTTTATACGAGTGAACTAAGGCAGTTTGGGTGTCTACCGATGCAATGTCAAGGTCCGGAAAGAACCACCAGTGAATAAATGTCAATTGGGCCGCTGAGTAGTGGCAATGGGGGTTTGGCAAGGCTAGTACCCCTTCCCCAATAGGTAGGTGCAAGGTTTCCAGCGATACCCGGGGTGGTCTCGAGCACCACAACAACGAGGTGATTGTCCCATTGATTTCGGTAAACAATTTTTTGTGGATATATATCAGGGCATGCCAGAAGATATAAAGAAATCTAGGGATATAGATCATTTTAACAATGCTGATTCTGCCTAATAAATTGAGAGGCAGTTTGGACCAGGACTGTAAATTTGTTTTCAGGTGCTGCATAAGGGGGGTGAGATTATTGGGGATATAAGTGTTAAGAGGTAATTTGATCTCCACTCCCAGGTAACAAAACTTATTCACCACCTGCAAAGGAGCATCTGGGGGTATCGTGGGGGTAAAGAGGGGGTCCACCGGCAAGACTATGGATTTTCCCCAATTAACCTTAAACCCAGAGTATGTACCAAAACTAGATATTATGTGCAGCGCCTGAGAAAGAGAGCCTTGAGCATCTGCTAGGTACAGCAGCATATCATCTGCCTACAAGGATGTTTTTTCATCCAAGTCGTTCAGTCTGCAACCCTTAACTGTGCTATCTGCCCTAATCCTGGCCACTAGCAGCTCTATCGCAATGGCAAATAGCAGGGGCTATAAAGGACACCATTTTCGAGTGCCCCTGCATATTTCGAAAGTGTCGAAAGTTATAATATTGTGCACTTGTAGGTGGGACAGAGGGCTGGCATACAGCAATCTCACCCAAGAAATAAATCTAGGTCCAAAATCCATCTGCTCGAGGGCTGCCATCAGGTAAGGCCATTTGATAGAATCTAATGCCTTGTGGATGTCTAAAGACACCACAATGCATTGTCAGGATCAGGTCCCATAGACTGCAGGACCATGAACAGTCTGCGTAAGTTGATAGCCGTCGAGCGTATTGGTATGAAGCTAGTCTGATCAGAGTTAATGATGGAAGCTATCACCTTATTGAGTCACCTGGCAAGGAGTTTAGCTAGGATTTTTTCATCAACATTGATTCATGAGATAGGGTGATATGACTCACAGAAATTGTGATCTTTGCGTGGCTTGGGAATTAGGACTATTAAAGCCTCTTTGAATGAGTTTGGGAGCATTCCTTTCTCAAAGGCATCATTGTACACTACTAGTAATTTTTGTGCTAAGAATTCCTGGTACAGATAGTACCACTCCACTGGATATCCGTCCAGCCCCAGTGTTTTATTAGGATGGAGAGAGTGCATCACCTCTCCATCTCTGAGACAGAGATCGGAAGTTCCAGTCCTGCTGCTGCCTCTGGAGACAGAGCGGTAAGTGGAATCTGCTCCAAAAAACTCTGCTGTATCATATCTCACAGAGGATGAGTAAAGAGTAGAATAAAATTCGAGGAATGCACTCGCTATATCCTCCGGGGAGGTACATAAAATTTGGTGTTCATCATAGATTTGGGGAATAGAGACAGGTGCATGTTGCGAATGGGCTAAGTAAGCCACATAGTTACATAGTAGGTGAGGTCGAAAAAAGACACAAGTTCATTAAGTCCAACCTATGTGTGTGATTATATGTCAGTATTACCTTGTATATCCCTGTGTGTTGTGGTCATTCAGGTGCTCATCTAATAGTTTCTTGAAACTATCGATGCCCCCTGCTGAGACCACCGCCTGTGGAAGGGAATTCCACATCCTTGCCGCTCTTACAGTAAAGAACCCTCTACCTAGTTTAAGGTTAAACCTCTTTTCTTCTGATTTTAATAAGTGGCCACAAGTCTTGTTAAACTCCCTTCCACGAAAAAGTTTTATCCCTATTGTGGATAAATAAGCTAGTAATTTACTATTCTTGTCTCCGAATTTGAAAATTCATTGAGATTGATAAAGTATTTTTTTATGAGTTTTTTCCACCAATACCAGCTCTAGTTGTCGAGCAAAATCTTGCCATACCCTAAAGTTAGAGGAGGACGGATTTCTAATATATTCTACCTCAGCACCCGTGGCCATTTATTCACATTCCTTAAGTTTCCATTCCCTGTCCATTCTAATTTTTTTAATGACCCCTGAAGTGGAGGTTTTAAATGCATCCCAGGTGACACCTAGGGCAACATTATTGCTGTTATCCTTCCAAAACTCACCAATAGTGGTGGCAGAAGATCTTTCAAAATATTCCTCTTTTAGCCGTAGGGGGCTCAGTCTCTATAGGTTGTACCCTGAGGAATGAATATGCATGTGGTTTAATGCCTGTAATCATGTTAGACAAAAGGACCTTCTAAAACACAATGCATATCTGACAGATTATTGATAAGCAAAACTGAGAGTTGCACGTTCAAGAAATTTTGGTGAAACCAGTGAGACTTTGGTGATATGTGCAAGGTAAAATGAAAGTGATTATTGTTGGTGTTTATTTGTGAAATAGACTATAGATAGCTCCTAAGAGTTACAAAAGTTGCTTTCAATTGCCCTGGACCTTGTGCCCCCAGCAACCGACCCTTTCCACTTATTTCTTTCACTCCAGATTGTGGGCAGACACTTGGTGCCTTCACAATGCAGGACTGCAGTATAGAGTAAAGTCAAAGTGCCTGTGACTGATAAAGAGGTAAAAATATGCAGCTTTGGGAGACCAGTTTCATGGAGAGGAGTATGCTTGTGGGAGTAAGTATGATGAGGTAAGCAAAACTATTTTGTCATGATACCCTTGACAAAAAGGAGCATTTAACCACTTCAGCCCCCTCAATGACCAGGCCATTTTTTGCGATACAGCACTGCGTTACTTTAACTGACAATTACATGGTTGGGCGATGCTGTACTCAAATAAAATTGATGTTCTTCTTTTCCCCATAAATAGAGCTTTTCTTTTGGTGGTATTTGACCACCTCTGCGGTTTTTACTTTTTGTGCTATAAACAAAAAAAGACCAACAATTTTGAAAAAAAAAACAATATTTTTTACTTTCTGCTATAATACATATACAAAAAAAAAATCATCAATTTAGGCCAATCTTATTCTGCTACATATTTTTGGTAAAAAAAATCCCAATAAGCGTATATTGATTGTTTTGCACAAAAGTTATAGTGTTTACAAACTACGGGATGGATTTATGGGCTTTGAATTTTTTTTGGTTTTACTGGTAATGGCAGTGGTCAGCGATTTTTAGTGGGACTGCGACATTGCGGCAGACAAACCTGACCCTAAGTGATACTTTTTGGGGACCAGTGACACCAATACAGTGATCAGTGATAAAAAAAATGCACTGATTACTGTATTCATTACAGTGGCAGGGAAAGGGTTAACATCAGGGTGATCAAAGGGTTAAATGTGTTCCCTCAATGTGTTTTCTTACTGTGTGGGGGAAGTGCTGACAGGATCAACACAGAGATTGTTGTTCCTGATCACTAGGAATAGCAGATCTCCATGTTGTCCCCTTTCAGAACAGGGATCTGACTTGTTTACATTGGTAGATCCCCATTCTGCCTCTCTATACCGCGATTGTGGGTGACCGGAGGATATCGGGTCCGCTGAAGATGCACATTGGCTCCTCCTCCGAGAAGCGGGTGTGAGCGCACAAGCGCCCACAGTATCTATATTTTTTACATTTTGGATAGCGTAAGGGAGGGTTATAACCCCTGTTAGATTGCAGCCAAAACAGAATGTAAAAGGAAATCCCTCCAAAGTAAGGGAATCCTGGGTTGTCAGCAGGGCACAGAATTAGTGTCCCCCATCGAAAGATTTCCCTTCTATTACTGTTCTTTTGGGATTTTACACTACTTTCACTTTTGGTAAAAATAAAAACATAACAATTAAAGCAAATGATTCTCCTTAACAGGGGCACAAAAAAAGAAGCTGGCAGGTGTTCTGATCCCTTTTTGCTCCATCTAAAACAACAAATGTTTTACCTTAAGTTATACTTTAGCTCTTGCAATGGGAATCTCTACTGCAACTTTACATTATTTTTAGATTTTCCCCAGAGTTCAGTTTTAAACTCATTGGTAGACCTTTTGTTAATACTTGACAATATCATATGCTAACTAGAACTTAGTTAATTGATGGTGGGATTACAAATGGGGGAATCAATGGTGGAGAAGGATCTGGGTGTTTTGGTAGATCATAAGCTTAATAATAGCATGCAATGTCAAGTTGTGGTTTCCAAAGTAAGCAAAATCCTTTCTTGTATTAAGAGAGTTATTGACCCCCTTGGATCCCGCCCAGGACCACTAGTATGCCACCCAGGACAACCAGGGTGGCCATACACACTGGACCACCAGGTATGCCCCCCTAGACCACCAGGGAAATGCAATTCTGTGCCCAGGCAGCTGCCAATCAATGCCCAGGCAGCTGCCAATCAGTGCCCACTCACAATGCCTACCACTGCCAGTGCCACCAGGGATGCCTATCAGTGCAGCATATCAGTGCCGCGTATCAGTGCCCATCAGGGCCCATCTGTGCCACGTATCAATGTCCATCAGTGCCCAGCAGTGCCACTTATCAGTGCCCATCAGTGCCACCTATCAATGCCCATCAGTGCCACCCACCAGTGCCACCTAGCAGTACCCATCAGTGCCGCATATCAGTGCCCATTGTTGGTGCCTGTCAGTGCCCGCTCATTGGTGCCACCTCATCGGTTCTGCCTTATCAGTGCCCGTCAGTGCTGCCTTGTTAGTGCCCATCAGTGAAGGAGAAAACATACTTGTTTACAAAATTTTATAACAGAAACAAAAGCAAAACTTTTTTTTCTTCAAAATTTTAGCAACAAATAAAAACTGCAGAGGTGATCAAATACCACCAAAAGAAAGCTCTATTTGTGTGAACAAAATGATAAAGATTTAGTTTGGGTACAGTGTAGCATGACCACACAATTGTCATTAAACAGCGCAAAAAACTGAAAATTAGCTTGGGCAGGAAGAGGGGGAAGTGTCTGGTATTGAATTGGTTAACCACTTAAGGACCAACCGCCGCAATTGTACTGTGGCAGTTTGGCTCCCCTGCACGAATCGCCGTCATTGTACTTCGGCTCACGCAGGCGCAGCTGCGGGCTGGTGCACCCTGCCGGCAGCGCGCTCTCACGCCCGCTGCAGGAGCATGCCCGCGGGTCGGGTGGACTGGATGTCCGCCAGCGACCCGTGATCGCCTCGTACAGAGGTAGAATGGGGATCTGCCTTTGTAAACAAGGCGGATCCCCATTCTGACAGATGACATGATAGAGATCATTCACAAGGCACTGTCAAATGCCTGGTGCTTTTACTCAAACATGTAGTCCTTCACAATTTTGCTCTTTTCCTATAGAAAGCTACATCTTGGCAGCTTTGTGGGATTAATAATGACTAACCTTTTGCATAACTCTGTGGGGTATTATAGTAAGACTGGTGTTGTATTACTCTACACAATTTCTGATGTTGCAAGCATTGCAGTTCAGTTCTGGTCCATTTCATCTTTGTTCATCTGAAGTTACCAAACCAATTGCAGATTTGGGACTTAGTTTGGAATTTTCTTTAACATAAGCCAATATGGTCTGATTCTAAACAGCATTTCATCTTTCAATAGTTTGGGACAATTAGCTGTTATTACCATATGTAGTATTTGTGTTAAATAATGTTTATCACAATAATCAGACAAGGTGCTAAAAAGAACCTGGCTTTATGATTATAGTGGTACTGGTACAAATTACAAACACTAATGCCGCGTTTACATGCTGCGTTTAGTGGCGTTTTGCTGGATTTGTGTTTAGAAGCATTTCTAAAAAAAAAAAATTTTCTTCTTTAAAATGGGCAAAAATTAAAAACACCTATAAACGAAATGCAGCTAAACGCGGTTACCGCATAAACACTTGATTCTTCTGTTAACTCAACTTGATTACAGCTAGCCTTTGAGGTTCAGTACCTTGTTCTTGTAGCTGAGAACTTGGCATGGGCATTATTGCTAATTACTTGTAACTTTTAACCTTATTTTAGGACTAAACCCATTTTTTTTACTTGACCCTTCAATGTGTTCCTTCAGTTTACCCCCCCCCCCCCCCCCCGCAGTGCAAAGAGCATAAACTCTGCGTAGAATTGAATGAAGCATGCTGCTTGAAACTGCAGGCCAATCAGAGACGATTTTAACAAGTGGCTCTGAAGTGCTGGAGGTCATGTTGTGCTTTACACTTGAGGAAGCCATTGACTGCAAGCACTGATTGAATGCTGGATATCCAGCAAGACTGTTTGACAAAAGCTGGACATTAGACTGTCTGTTGAACAGACAGTGGTACACAATTAAGGAAAGTCCGACAGTTCTTGCTGAACCGTCCAGTTTTCGGTATGTGTGTACTGGGCTTCACACTAGTATCTCCAATTTATTTTTAAATAACAGCTAAGTCCTAATGCCACACATGTATGTTATTTGAAAGTAGCCCTAAAAGTATGTGGTTGAGGCTGTTTACTTACCATACAATATATAGTTTCAGCCTATATCAGTGAATAGTTTTTTAGTAAATTATGCTTACTGACAATCATCCTGATATAAAATTGCTATCACATCTTCAAAAAAAGCATCTGTATGCATGTATGCATGACTTGCAGCAACTATATAATGTAAGCTCAAATAACATCCAGCTTTGCTTAAAATACATATATATATATATATATATATATATATATATATATATATATATATATATATATATATATTAAAGTAAAATCACTCCTGTCTCTAACATGGAAAACATGGAAAAAATCATTTACAAATAGAGAAATGCAAACCTAATCAATAACCAACAGATAACAAATAACGGAAAATTGTTACCAATACTTACTGTAATTTTCCTTTCCTGGCCTGTCCTCAAGTCAGCACACCTGGGTTAACCCTGTCCTTCCAGTCTCTCAGGACCACCTTCTCCTAGCAAATAAAAGAGAGCCTCTCCCCCCCCCCCCTGTTCCATTAACTAGCGACAACAGGCTTGTAGGGAGGGAAGAAGATTGTGCTGACGTAAGGACAGGCCAGGAAAGGAAAATTATGGTAAAATATTGGTAACAATTTTCTGTTTTCCTGGCCAGCCTCACGTCAGCACACCTAGGATTTGATTTAGCTGATCTAGGGTGGGATAACAAACTCAAAAACAACTGGTAGTGCTGCTTAGTGAATGTTTTATTTTGCTTGGAAGGGTGCTGACACCACTGTGTTTCCAAATTTTGCACTAGCCGCAGTGACATCCAAACTGTAATGTTTAGTGAAGGTTTCGCAGGAGTTCCAACTAGCCCTCCTGCATCTGTCTTCAACCGATATTTTAGCAGAATCTGCCCATGAGGCTGCCACCCCTCTCGTTGAATGAGCTCGAATAGCTTGTGGAGACGCCAGCCCCTGTTTCTCATACGTAAGGCTTATCACCTTGGTGATCCAGGTAGCTATGATTCTAGCTGATGCTGCTTCTTCTCTCCTAGGTCCTGATGGTGGGATGAATAAAGTATTGGTTTTGTGCATCTGCCGAGAGTGGTGTAAGTATGTTGAGAACAAGTTGACCATATCCAGCGTTAAGATCTAGTTCCTCTGCTTGTCTCCGCAGTTTTGTGAAGCTAGGTAGGACTGACTCCAAATTTACATGAAACTTGGAGACCACCTTAGAGGTTAGGGCCGATGAGGGCCTCAGGATTACTTTGTCTGGGAGAATGATGCAAAATGCATTCTTGCAGGATAGAGCTGCCAGCTCTGAAACTCTCCCTGCTGATGTTATGGCTGTGAGGAAGATCAGCTTGACTGTCAGGAACCATAGCGGGCATGTTTCAGCAGGCACGAATGGGTGTTGAAGCAGAGCTCTTAGCACTGTGCCCAAGTCCCAGGCTGGGAACAGGGTCTTCTTTGGTGGTCTCATTCTTATGGCCACTCTAAGAAATTGCTTTATAGTGGCTCGTCTGCCCACTTGCGGCATGTGAAGCTGGATAAGGCTGACACCTGTACCTTTATAGTGTTATATGCCAAGCCCATCCTTAGTGCTGACTGTAAAAACTCTAGCACCTGTGCAAGGTTTGCGGTCAATGGGGAGAATTTTCGTTGTGAAGCAAATGTTGTAAACTTCTTCCAAATCCTGGTGTATGTGGCATTGGTTGTGGCCTTTCTCAACTTTAATAGTGTCAAGATTACCTCCTCTGAAATACCTTGAGACTGCAGTCTGGCTGATTCAACAGCCATGGTGTCAGTTGCAATCTGCCTGGGTTGGGGTGATTCCAATGGGCCTGCTGTAGTAGGTCCCTCTTCAGTGGAGAGATTGTCTCCTTTTGAAGTAACTCAGTACTTTCTTGCAATTCTTGCAAGCACCTTTGTTTCCTCTGGTCATGTGGCCATTCTGTCTGGACAAAGATGTCTGGTGTTTTTTCTTGAAATATTAAAAAAATGAATAAAAACCAAGCGCTGATGTGGATAGATATGTGTGATATAAATAAATTGTGCTTAAAAATATATATATACCAATATAGTTAGTGCTATGATAAAATCAGTAAATTAAAGCTGCTATCAATATAGGGTGATCAGATAACCAAACAAATAGTACTAAGTATAAAATTGATGCGCTTTAAATAAATAGTGCACAATATGCTGCTGCGACTAAGCTTAAATCCAGGAATAAAAAATGCATACATGTGAATAAAATAGATAAATAATTATGGTGCTAATACATGTGTTAAAATTGCCAAAATAAATCTTCAAATTGGTGATGTGACGGTGAATATAAATAAAATAATAATGACACTCTGAGTACAATGTCCAGGCAGAGATAAATAGTGGGGGAAAGTAAAAATAATTAAACAGTTCCTTCCCTTAATCCAGATTGATTGACTCACTTGGTTAGATCGTTTGTATCAGGATATTTAGTTTTTCTTGCATCCCACTTTAGCCATAATACTGCTGGTGATTCGGCTCTCAGGATAAAGGTTTTATGCAAAGCAAGCAAAGAAAAAATAGATCATTGTGCAGTGAACTTACTAGATAGTACACAAGCAAAACAGGGACAAGAGATACACTCACAAACTCCCGGTCTTTTAGAAGCATTCAAATATGCAGATTGCAGTCAGCCGCTGTGGACGAGGTTTCCCATAGAAACTATGCATCACTGACACGTGACTTTTTCAAGGATAAAAACATCCTTGAAAAAGTCACGTGTCAGTGATGCAACACGTGGGAGGAGCTTAGGACGTTCAGTGCTGCAATACACCTGAAGGTTAACAGCAGCTGTTTCTCTATGGGAAACCTCGTCCACAGCGGCTGACTGCAATCTGCATATTTGAATGCTTCTAATAGACCGGGAGTTTGTGAGTGTATCTCTTGTCCCTGTTTTGCTTGTGTACTATCTAGTAAGTTCACTGCACAATGATCTATTTTTTCTTTGCTTGCTTTGCATAAAACCTTTATCCTGAGAGCCGAATCACCAGCAGTATTATGGCTAAAGTGGGATGCAAGAAAAACTAAATATCCTGATACAAACGATCTAACCCAGTGAGTCAATCAATCTGGATTAAGGGAAGGAACTGCTTAATTATTTTTGCTTTCCCCCACTATTTATCTCTGCCTGGACATTGTACTCAGAGTGTCATTATTATTTTATTTATATTCACCGTCACTTCACCAATTTGAAGATTTATTTTGGCAATTTTAACACATGTATTAGCACCATAATTATTTATCTGTTTTATTCACATGTATGCATTTTTAATTCCTGGATTTAAGCTTAGTCGCAGCAGCATATTGTGCACTATTTATTTAAAGCGCATCAATTTTATACTTAGTACTATTTTCTTGAAATATTATCTTATAGTCTTGTTTGATTGTTTTCTGGACCCATTGGTCCGTGACTTTCTCCACCCATAAGCTCCAAAAGGACACCAACCTAGCACCCACCTGGAGGGGACGGACGGCCAAACCCTCAAAAGGACTTCTCTGCTTTCTTAGCGGTCTGAGCAGCCCTGGACTTCATGTTCCAAAGAAAGGAGCTTTGTGTGCCTCTCCATTGGGATCTTGCATATTCTCGACCTGGTCTACATGACCTGGCCTCACAAGCTCTTCTGAACTCTGATTGGCCTGACCGAATGGCTTGCTGTCTCCTTTTGGGTCTCTGTGGTAGCAGACCCGACTTTCCTCCAGTTGCTCGTTTGATAGCTTCTTCCAGGGTCTCCCCGAATAACATCCTGCCATTGTACCGGATGTTAAAGAGTGCCTGTTTTGAGGTGCCGTGCGCCACCCAATGGCACAACCACAGGGCCCTTTTCGCTGTTACTGAATAAATCATGAGCCTTGCCAGCAGTTTCACCAGGTCTATGGAGGCTTCTGCCAAAAAGGCAGCTGAGAGATTAAGTTCCTACAGCACCGTAATGATTCTGGCCATCTCTACGCCTGACTTCAGGGCTGTCTCCACATTTGTGACCCAGACCTTTGAAGCCCTGGAGATCGAGGTTAGGGTTATGGCTGTGCGGCAGGCACAGCCTGCACTTAAATAGATCTTCTTTAGATCTGCATCTGTGCGCCTGTCCATTGAATCTCTGAAGATTGTAGAATCCTCCAATGGCAGGGACACATGCCTTGCTAAACACTGCAAGGCTGCATCTACTCCTGGAGCTGACTCCCAAAATGCAGCGTCTGAGGCCTTGAATTGGTATAATTTTGAATGGGTATAATTCCCATTCCTCCTCGAATAACTCATGGATCTCCATCATGAATGGAAAGGTTGCCCCCTGCTTCTTCAGGTTAGGAAAATATCTCTTCATTTTTTCTGGGGGTTGGGAGTCTTGCTCCCACTCTATGGCCTCCTTCACTGCCATAATGTAAGGCTCTATGAGCTGAAAGTTGAATAAATATTCTGACGGTTCATCGGGCTCTGACAAGTCTCCTGAAGATATTTCATGCACCGGTGGTGAGTCCCGCCTCTGCTTAGACACGCATTTGACTCTAGGCTTGGTCTCAAAAGCACTTGCGCTGGAGACCAACTATATACTTTCAGTCACCGCCTCATGGATATAATCCTTTATCCTAAGCGCCTCTGTCTCTTTATCCATGGCTACATATCTTATGCATTCTGCACACAAGAGTTTCTCAGGGGGCAGATGGTGCAGAGGCCCTCGGCAGGATGACCTCTTGTCACTCTTGGCTCTGATTTACTGTGGTCTGGACTGGCAGTTGCTTGGGGTCTATGCCCTGTGCGTGACCCAGATGCATGCGGAGAATTTGAGCGGTGGTGGGACTTTTTCTTCCGCAAATGTCTTTTTTTAGGGCTTCTGCTCTTATAAAGACAGGAAACCTTATTAGTCTGGTGTATGGCACTCTTTTGTTTATGGCCCCGTAGACCCCTCCTACCTTTCTGATGATCTTCGTGCTCTTTGGGACTGTGGTGAGCTCATAGCTGAAGCAACAAAAAGACAGAGTTCAGAGAATAAGAAGATAAAAGCTCCTATTCTACTCTATTTTTGTTGTTGTTACTGGATCTTTAAGAGAATCTGCTTTACCTGGATACTGGATAGAGAGTCATTCAGGATGGCAGCAGACTTCAGAAAATATCTGACAAGCTGTAAACACAGAGGATTATGCATTAGGGTTACTCAGTGGTCACAGACTAGCAAACACTGACAACAGCACAGCCACCCTTCCCCCTATCAGAAGGGAACTCACCAGTACACTTCCCTCTCTAGCTGTGACATACAGCACTGGAGTCGCTATGTCCCCAGGCTTTATTCTGGGTGTTGTTAGGCGACGCCTGTCACCCCCGCCCCTCACAGCTCCCCCCCATGACATCATCACCGGCTGACAGAAAACACAGGAGAGGCGGCCGGCACGGCTCCTAGGGACAGGAAAGCAGCAGGAAGGAGTGCACAATCTTCAGGCAACACCATACCCTTGAATTGGTATGCTCTTTAAGCTTTTACCTACCCGTAGCTCCGGAAACCCGGAGCATCCGGTTTTTAAGAGGGTTTAACTCTATCATTCTGGACCTTCCAACCCAGGAGAGGCTTGAACCTGGGAGGGCAGGTTCAGTAGAGGGATGTAGTCAATTCCTCGAGCATGGAGGCTTGGAGTTTGACCAAAAAAGAGAACAAAGTGGGAAGGAGAGGCTCTCCTTTATTAGCTAGGAGAAGGTGGTCCTGAGAAACTGGAGGGAGGGGTTAACCCAGGTGTGCTGACGTGAGGCTGGCCAGGAAATCACATGTACTGCTGAAAGTATTTTCTGTGCGTCCTATGAATAGTAAGTAAATCTGATGTATTTCAGTAAAATTTCCAATTTCCACTAAAAATAGAAAATGACTGCCTTTGCGTTGTACCATAACAGTCTTTTAGATGATAAAACAAGTCAAAACAAGTTGGGGGGGTTAGAAGGGTTTTAGGCAAGATGATTATTTTCTGTAGTAATACAGAGGCAATAGGTCAAGAGAGTGGAAACCCATTTTAAAAGGAACATGTGAAGATAGCTACAGTATATAGGTGCTCCATTACTGCCTTAGTTTTTAGCAAGGTGGCAAGTCAATGACCCACTAGAAGCTGGAAGCATGGTGCTAGAATCAAGGTGGCAGCCCAGAAACCTGCATTTTAAAGTGACTCAGCAAGTAGCTGAAATAAATATATTAAAAAAAAAAGATAGTTTACTGTACATCCAACTTTGCCACTATCTATGCCACCTATCCCCATTGTAACAAAGCAAAACCATCGCTCATAGAATCTTTAGAAACTAACACTTCCAGGAGTGGTCAGATTCCTTGTCCCTCTCTGTTATATGTGCTTCCTCCTACTGACCCCTTCCTGAATACTGAAAACAATAATAACACAGAGGTCAGTCACTAAGTGTAGCAAGAGCCAGAATAACTGAAGCATTGGATTCTGAAGATTCTTCGACAGTGATATCTTTTCAATACAGCAGAGATTGGTGTGATGGCATTAAAAGTAAAAACAAATGATAATCTTCTATGTTGCCTTGAGGGGACACTTTCTGTACCCATTAATTTTAGTTACAGAGTCCCGTTAAAGGAAACGTTCACCTTTAGTAACCTGTTACATGTTACATCCATATTTAGGGTGTAACATGTAACATGTTACCAAAGCACCCCAACCTAATCCCTTATTGTGACAGCAGGCAGGGTATCCTCTCTGTCACAATTTAAAAAAAGAGTGGCCATGCAGGGCTCTGCCCACACAGCCCTGTCATTCATTTACAGAGTTCTGTGAATATATGAACTATAGGTACTGTCTTCCACCACAGCAGAACGTTTGCAGTTCTCAATGAATTGCGAGGGTGTTGGTGAGCGCTTTCATAGTTTATTGATCTTCCTGCTGTTCAGTAGCTGCCTGCCCATACAGGAGGTATGAGCAGACAGCTTTACTGACAGTCTGCAGGAGCCTGACAATGCACGCATAATCCGGAATCCAGAGAATATAAAGAAAAAGAGAACAAACTACAAGAAGCCATGACTAAATATGATAAAGAAATACAGCTGAAGAAACAAAAAAAGTTTAGAAGAGATGTGCTGGACTACAAAAACCAGCAGGTATATAAATGGCAAATAGATGAGAATTACATGGAAGATAACCACAACATCTCTATGATAGACGAATCAAGGGAAAGTTCAGTAATAGAAGATACTACACCATGGCAAGAGATAAGACCCACAGAAATTAGGACACCAAGAACAAGACCAGAAGAACTACCAAATATAAGAATGAGAAGAGAGGGAACTAGCCCGGAACATCGGTACTACAGGGATCAAGCTGGAGATGAGAATAGACCACAACAATGGAACAACCCCTCAAGTATTTTGAGGACACCAAGATATAATAATAGATACTCCCCTCTGAGGAACGAACAACATTACACCCCCTATGAAGAACCATCACATAGGCGGGGTTTTTTTCCCAGGGAATACAGAGGGAGACCCCCAGTCTTCAGAAACAGACGGTCTCCCTACAGGGATACATATGGGCCTCAAGACAGACAAAGGGGAGGGCAACCCTTCAGGTTTCCCACCAGGAACCGAAACAACGGAGACCCTCGACGGAGCTGGAACATGAGGACCACCAGGAACACATACATGGGCCCGAGGAACAGAATGCAAGAAGAAACCCAACGAGAAGAAAGAACAGAGCATACATACAGACCACAGAGATGGGAAAGAGGAGAAGAGCACGCGGTAAGAGAGGAGGAATCAAGAAGAAAAAGAAGAAGAGAATATTAGGTACAGGAATTTTTAACCTAAGCGAAGCCAATTTTAATGAGGAAGAATTGAGAGTGTTGGATTTAGGCTTAAAATATGCCCCTGATAAGAATCTTGACCCCTTCGAAGTATATATAGACCTCCAAAAATTCGTAAGAAAACTTAACATAAAAAAATTTTACTTAATGAAAGGAGATATTAATAGGAACGTACGAACAGATGATGACCCCCCTTTATTCCAACATTCAGGACTAAGAAACAATTCAACATTCAATCCGAATATTCAACAAAATGAGAGCCTGATGACTTTTAAAAAAATGGTCGAACAAGATCTTAGGAAGATGAAACCGAAGAAAATAAAAACAAACATATGGAACATTATTAAAGAAATAGAGAAGAAGAAAAATATAGTCATCCGACCGGCCGATAAGGGAGGAGGCCTGGTCATTTTAAACAAAAAAGACTATGAGTCAGAAATGAAGAAGCTACTGGAGGCACCCAACACATACAAGAAACTGAGGGGCAACCCAAGAACAGAATATAAGAAAAAACTGAAGACCTATGTCAAAAAAGGAGAAGAAATGGGGATTCTAACAAAAAAAGAAGCCAAATATCTAACCCCTGAAATAGCCAAAACTCCAATTATATATTACGTACCAAAGATCCATAAAGACCAAAAGAACCCACCCGGCAGACCGATAATCAGTGGCATTGATTCACTGTTCTCCCGGTTGGGAGCATACCTGGACGGCTACTTACAGCCCCTAGTTAAAAAAGGGAGATCGTTTCTGAGAGACAGTAAACAGCTAATTGGGGAATTAAACAACTTTGAAATAAATGATAACGACATACTAGTAACCGTTGATATAAATTCTCTGTACACCAACATCGTACAGAAAGATGGCATTAGTGGTGTCGAATGGGCTTTACACACGCTAACGGATCTAAGGGTAACACAAATCAATTATATCTTGGAGGGACTAAAATTGGCCATGAGCCATAACTATTTTTGGCACAAGGGTGACTTCTACTCCCAAATAAAAGGAGTAGCCATGGGGGCTAAGTATGCCCCCAGCGTAGCCAATTTACTACTCAATAAATGGGAGGAGGAACAAATTTATAGTAAGGAAAGAAGAAATCTGAAATTATACAGGAGGTACATTGACGACATTGTCATGGTATGGAGGGGTACGATAGAGGAATTACAGAATTTCTTCAACGAGATCAATGGCAATGCCTATGGACTGACCTTCTCAGGAAACTGGAATAAAGAGACTGTGGATTATCTGGACCTACAAATATTTAAAGAGGATGGACAGCTGAAAACAAGAACATATTTCAAAACTACGGACAGAAATGGGTATATCCCAACTAGCAGTTGCCATCACCCCCGTTGGCTAGGAAATATACCTAAGGGTCAGTTCATGCGGTTATATAGGAATTGCTCCAACAAACACGATTATGAGAGACAAACGGACACTCTAATAAACAAGTTCGTGGAAAAGGGATATAAAAGAAAGGACCTAGTGGCAATGAAACACACCGTCGGGAAAATGGACAGAAACAAAATGTTAGACGAAACAGGAATACAACATAGAAGAACAAAAAATGAAAAACCGGAAGTAGCTTTTCTAACGGGGTACAATAGACAATACAAACATGTGGAGACTATAATTAAAAAACATTGGCCCATTTTACAATCTGATAGGACCCTTAACTCTATATTGCCTAGGAAACCAGTTTTCATCTACAAAAAAGCACCAACTCTGAGGAACAAACTGGTACACAATGCAATAGATCCACCTAGGGAGATAAAAATAGGAAAAGGTTTAAAAGGGTTTTTTAAATGTGGCAAATGTTTACCTTGCAGAACCAGTAAAAGAACCAGCAAGAAAACAACGAAATTTAGGTCTACTGCTAATGGAAAAGAGTTCAATATTCGAGAGCTCATTACCTGCCACAGTACCCACGTCACTTACGTGTTAGAGTGCCCATGTCGGAAGCAATATGTAGGAAGGACAACGAGAGAGCTGCATGTCAGGGTCAGAGAACACATTAAAAACATCAAGAAAGGTTTTAACAAACACAGCGTGTCCAGGCATTTCAGAGATTACCACAATAGAGACCCGGCACAGATGACCTTTTACGCAATAGATAAAATCAAGGGTCACTGGAGAGGCGAAAATAAAAAAATTAAGGTCTCACAAAACGAAACCAAGTGGATATTCTTATTAGATACCCTGCAGCCTATGGGCATGAACATTGACCTCGACCTCAACTGCTTCCTAACAAATTATTAATATTCATATCAAATATGGGAGACATAGAGCACCTATACTCTCGACACATAAACACTCTGACATCTAATTACCCCCTTTTTCCTTCTTCCCTATAAATGAGCAGAAAGTACCGCAATAGGATATAAACATGAAAAATAACCAACAGACCCAGTACACTCTCTAGTATATATATATACACGCACGAATAGTATAATACAGATTTCGAAATTAACCCTTCTCCTCCCGTTTTATTCTTCCTGTCTTCCTTAAGCCATTTTATACTAGTATATATATATTTTTATACTGTCTTTTATAATATTTTTATAATTTTTTACATATATCTTCTTCATATAGTCCATGTATGGGACATAATATCCAGAACGAAATGCTAAATATAAAAAAATCTAAGATTCCTTTCTTACGTACGCACTATAGAAGTAATTACTCTTAAAAATAAGGATATATAATGTATAAATGTGGACACCCTAAAAGATTAATATATACAACAAGCCCCCTTAAAAATAAAAATATGTTCCCCCTCTCTTCAGATACACAAAAAATGCCATATAATATATGAAGTTAAGTTTTATTTATTTAATTAATTTTTTCCAATTTTTTCCAATTTATTTTATTTATTTTAATTTAAGAACGATATGTATTTAGTAAGCTCCCATTTAAGTATTCCTCATGATCCTCTATGTGCTCCTCATGATTTTAATTTTAATTTTAATTTTTACTTGCATTGATTTTTATGTATTCTTTATGTTTTTTTATGTATTTCTTATGGGTTTTAAATCATTTTGAATTTAGTATGATTTTTAGCGTCATATAAAGCAAGCCGATTAATGTACAATAAACCTTTTATAGTGTGTGATAGATTTAACACCATATATCTGCAGTTGACATCAATAGGGAGATCTATTTACGGTCTCCATTGTCCACAAAAACACAGGCAAAATGGCCGCCGGACTATGCAATACAAACAATGGGGAGAATTGTTTACGGTCTCCATTGTCCACAAAAACATAGGCAAAATGGCCGCCGGTCTCATCAATAGGGAGATCTATTTACGGTCTCCATTGTCCACAAAAACACAGGCAAAATGGCCGCCGGACTATGCAATACAAACAATGGGGAGAATTGTTTACGGTCTCCATTGTCCACAAAAACATAGGCAAAATGGCCGCCGGTCTCCATTGTCCACAAAAACACAGGCAAAATGGCCGCCGGACTATGCAATACAAATACACAGAGACAGGTAACTTGAACTACTGTCTAAAAATAGCTCAGGCAAAATGGCCACTAGTAGTCCCACTGCTATTAACACAGGAAGTCGGACTTCTGTCTGCAAAATACAAACAAAATGGCCGCGGACGAACTTCCGGTCCGTGGGAAAATGGATGCCAATTGAAAATTTAACAAGGGGACACCACACACACTATATAAGGATGGGAAGACACAACACAGGTCACGCTCCCGTAGACGTCCTAACGACGAAACGCGTAGGGCGTGGCCTAATCTGTGCTTCCCAAACATCACCTCCTGTATCAGCGCTGAAGGATATTAATGACGGTTTTGACGTTTTTACCATTTCGCTTGATTTTTACTGCAAAAGTGTGAGTACCCTTTCATTTTGTGTAATAAAACTTTTTTTAAAGCAATTTTACGCTATGGGCACTCCCTCTCTTTTTATATATGATATACCACGATCCTGAGCCCGCCAGCGATCGCTGTACAGTGGCGATAAAACTGTAACTGCCTACTACCCCCGCAGGGGTGAAGTGATCTGGTGAGTGGCTGCACTTTCAGAGCAAAGAGATATTATAAGTGAAGGATTATCACCACAGCACAAGAATATGACACAAGAGACTTACTAAAGAATTTTGAAGCACGTTTGCACTTTTATCTTGTCACTGTTGCCTTTTGGATTGCACCAGCACATTTGCACTTTATCTTGTTATTGTAATTTTCCTTAGGAACAGATTTCCTACACCCCTCCCCACCTTCCTATCTCACTCCCTTCTCCCTTCCCCCCCCCCTTTCCTCCTTCCCCCCCCCCCCCTTTTCTTCCCTCCCTAGCAATATTACATATGTAAGCATTTAAGTTATGTCTATGTATCACCTATGATTGCACAATATTGCAACAGAATATTTAATTGACACATGCACGGTATACTTGGGAATTCATATTGTTAATTTGTATTTAATATTTGATATATGCACGGTGCACCTAAGAATTTATTTTAATCTAGTAACCTATATGGAGGTAGGAAACTAAATAGGAACAGCGCCAAACCCTTCTATCATTTCTAATATATCTCAGCTGTCCCCATTTTAGGGTGACTGCCTGTTGGGAGGCAGCAGTTCCAAACTTTACCAATTAAGTCTTTATGTCCACTGCGCGGGTTCACCATCCCTTTACTAGTCACTGTTTAATTTAAAACTAAACAGAAACCTGCAGCAATGGATATCTTTAGATACCTAAACAACAGAAACATCAACCTCACCGAAGTCTTTAATCAAGAACAAGTAGCCATACGGCAGGATATAGACAGTCTATTTAAACATCTGAAACACAATATCGAAAAACAAATAAGAGTTTGGTGGGATATAGCAACTATTGAAATGTACATTACAGAGAAAATCACCCCAAGACGTTTGAGGTGGGATATCTCACCCAACGATGCAGTTAATGATAAAGGATTGATGGAAGATTGGTATAAATTCTTCAATGATAGCGAAAATGCACTGCTCGGGAAAATAGTAATACGAAGACGACATAAATTAAAGAACATAGAAACAGAAATACTACAAATAAGAGACCAACTCGTACCTTTCTTGGAATCCAGAGAATATAAAGAAAAAGAGAACAAACTACAAGAAGCCATGACTAAATATGATAAAGAAATACAGCTGAAGAAACAAAAAAAGTTTAGAAGAGATGTGCTGGACTACAAAAACCAGCAGGTATATAAATGGCAAATAGATGAGAATTACATGGAAGATAACCACAACATCTCTATGATAGACGAATCAAGGGAAAGTTCAGTAATAGAAGATACTACACCATGGCAAGAGATAAGACCCACAGAAATTAGGACACCAAGAACAAGACCAGAAGAACTACCAAATATAAGAATGAGAAGAGAGGGAACTAGCCCGGAACATCGGTACTACAGGGATCAAGCTGGAGATGAGAATAGACCACAACAATGGAACAACCCCTCAAGTATTTTGAGGACACCAAGATATAATAATAGATACTCCCCTCTGAGGAACGAACAACATTACACCCCCTATGAAGAACCATCACATAGGCGGGGTTTTTTTCCCAGGGAATACAGAGGGAGACCCCCAGTCTTCAGAAACAGACGGTCTCCCTACAGGGATACATATGGGCCTCAAGACAGACAAAGGGGAGGGCAACCCTTCAGGTTTCCCACCAGGAACCGAAACAACGGAGACCCTCGACGGAGCTGGAACATGAGGACCACCAGGAACACATACATGGGCCCGAGGAACAGAATGCAAGAAGAAACCCAACGAGAAGAAAGAACAGAGCATACATACAGACCACAGAGATGGGAAAGAGGAGAAGAGCACGCGGTAAGAGAGGAGGAATCAAGAAGAAAAAGAAGAAGAGAATATTAGGTACAGGAATTTTTAACCTAAGCGAAGCCAATTTTAATGAGGAAGAATTGAGAGTGTTGGATTTAGGCTTAAAATATGCCCCTGATAAGAATCTTGACCCCTTCGAAGTATATATAGACCTCCAAAAATTCGTAAGAAAACTTAACATAAAAAAATTTTACTTAATGAAAGGAGATATTAATAGGAACGTACGAACAGATGATGACCCCCCTTTATTCCAACATTCAGGACTAAGAAACAATTCAACATTCAATCCGAATATTCAACAAAATGAGAGCCTGATGACTTTTAAAAAAATGGTCGAACAAGATCTTAGGAAGATGAAACCGAAGAAAATAAAAACAAACATATGGAACATTATTAAAGAAATAGAGAAGAAGAAAAATATAGTCATCCGACCGGCCGATAAGGGAGGAGGCCTGGTCATTTTAAACAAAAAAGACTATGAGTCAGAAATGAAGAAGCTACTGGAGGCACCCAACACATACAAGAAACTGAGGGGCAACCCAAGAACAGAATATAAGAAAAAACTGAAGACCTATGTCAAAAAAGGAGAAGAAATGGGGATTCTAACAAAAAAAGAAGCCAAATATCTAACCCCTGAAATAGCCAAAACTCCAATTATATATTACGTACCAAAGATCCATAAAGACCAAAAGAACCCACCCGGCAGACCGATAATCAGTGGCATTGATTCACTGTTCTCCCGGTTGGGAGCATACCTGGACGGCTACTTACAGCCCCTAGTTAAAAAAGGGAGATCGTTTCTGAGAGACAGTAAACAGCTAATTGGGGAATTAAACAACTTTGAAATAAATGATAACGACATACTAGTAACCGTTGATATAAATTCTCTGTACACCAACATCGTACAGAAAGATGGCATTAGTGGTGTCGAATGGGCTTTACACACGCTAACGGATCTAAGGGTAACACAAATCAATTATATCTTGGAGGGACTAAAATTGGCCATGAGCCATAACTATTTTTGGCACAAGGGTGACTTCTACTCCCAAATAAAAGGAGTAGCCATGGGGGCTAAGTATGCCCCCAGCGTAGCCAATTTACTACTCAATAAATGGGAGGAGGAACAAATTTATAGTAAGGAAAGAAGAAATCTGAAATTATACAGGAGGTACATTGACGACATTGTCATGGTATGGAGGGGTACGATAGAGGAATTACAGAATTTCTTCAACGAGATCAATGGCAATGCCTATGGACTGACCTTCTCAGGAAACTGGAATAAAGAGACTGTGGATTATCTGGACCTACAAATATTTAAAGAGGATGGACAGCTGAAAACAAGAACATATTTCAAAACTACGGACAGAAATGGGTATATCCCAACTAGCAGTTGCCATCACCCCCGTTGGCTAGGAAATATACCTAAGGGTCAGTTCATGCGGTTATATAGGAATTGCTCCAACAAACACGATTATGAGAGACAAACGGACACTCTAATAAACAAGTTCGTGGAAAAGGGATATAAAAGAAAGGACCTAGTGGCAATGAAACACACCGTCGGGAAAATGGACAGAAACAAAATGTTAGACGAAACAGGAATACAACATAGAAGAACAAAAAATGAAAAACCGGAAGTAGCTTTTCTAACGGGGTACAATAGACAATACAAACATGTGGAGACTATAATTAAAAAACATTGGCCCATTTTACAATCTGATAGGACCCTTAACTCTATATTGCCTAGGAAACCAGTTTTCATCTACAAAAAAGCACCAACTCTGAGGAACAAACTGGTACACAATGCAATAGATCCACCTAGGGAGATAAAAATAGGAAAAGGTTTAAAAGGGTTTTTTAAATGTGGCAAATGTTTACCTTGCAGAACCAGTAAAAGAACCAGCAAGAAAACAACGAAATTTAGGTCTACTGCTAATGGAAAAGAGTTCAATATTCGAGAGCTCATTACCTGCCACAGTACCCACGTCACTTACGTGTTAGAGTGCCCATGTCGGAAGCAATATGTAGGAAGGACAACGAGAGAGCTGCATGTCAGGGTCAGAGAACACATTAAAAACATCAAGAAAGGTTTTAACAAACACAGCGTGTCCAGGCATTTCAGAGATTACCACAATAGAGACCCGGCACAGATGACCTTTTACGCAATAGATAAAATCAAGGGTCACTGGAGAGGCGAAAATAAAAAAATTAAGGTCTCACAAAACGAAACCAAGTGGATATTCTTATTAGATACCCTGCAGCCTATGGGCATGAACATTGACCTCGACCTCAACTGCTTCCTAACAAATTATTAATATTCATATCAAATATGGGAGACATAGAGCACCTATACTCTCGACACATAAACACTCTGACATCTAATTACCCCCTTTTTCCTTCTTCCCTATAAATGAGCAGAAAGTACCGCAATAGGATATAAACATGAAAAATAACCAACAGACCCAGTACACTCTCTAGTATATATATATACACGCACGAATAGTATAATACAGATTTCGAAATTAACCCTTCTCCTCCCGTTTTATTCTTCCTGTCTTCCTTAAGCCATTTTATACTAGTATATATATATTTTTATACTGTCTTTTATAATATTTTTATAATTTTTTACATATATCTTCTTCATATAGTCCATGTATGGGACATAATATCCAGAACGAAATGCTAAATATAAAAAAATCTAAGATTCCTTTCTTACGTACGCACTATAGAAGTAATTACTCTTAAAAATAAGGATATATAATGTATAAATGTGGACACCCTAAAAGATTAATATATACAACAAGCCCCCTTAAAAATAAAAATATGTTCCCCCTCTCTTCAGATACACAAAAAATGCCATATAATATATGAAGTTAAGTTTTATTTATTTAATTAATTTTTTCCAATTTTTTCCAATTTATTTTATTTATTTTAATTTAAGAACGATATGTATTTAGTAAGCTCCCATTTAAGTATTCCTCATGATCCTCTATGTGCTCCTCATGATTTTAATTTTAATTTTAATTTTTACTTGCATTGATTTTTATGTATTCTTTATGTTTTTTTATGTATTTCTTATGGGTTTTAAATCATTTTGAATTTAGTATGATTTTTAGCGTCATATAAAGCAAGCCGATTAATGTACAATAAACCTTTTATAGTGTGTGATAGATTTAACACCATATATCTGCAGTTGACATCAATAGGGAGATCTATTTACGGTCTCCATTGTCCACAAAAACACAGGCAAAATGGCCGCCGGACTATGCAATACAAACAATGGGGAGAATTGTTTACGGTCTCCATTGTCCACAAAAACATAGGCAAAATGGCCGCCGGTCTCATCAATAGGGAGATCTATTTACGGTCTCCATTGTCCACAAAAACACAGGCAAAATGGCCGCCGGACTATGCAATACAAACAATGGGGAGAATTGTTTACGGTCTCCATTGTCCACAAAAACATAGGCAAAATGGCCGCCGGTCTCCATTGTCCACAAAAACACAGGCAAAATGGCCGCCGGACTATGCAATACAAATACACAGAGACAGGTAACTTGAACTACTGTCTAAAAATAGCTCAGGCAAAATGGCCACTAGTAGTCCCACTGCTATTAACACAGGAAGTCGGACTTCTGTCTGCAAAATACAAACAAAATGGCCGCGGACGAACTTCCGGTCCGTGGGAAAATGGATGCCAATTGAAAATTTAACAAGGGGACACCACACACACTATATAAGGATGGGAAGACACAACACAGGTCACGCTCCCGTAGACGTCCTAACGACGAAACGCGTAGGGCGTGGCCTAATCTGTGCTTCCCAAACATCACCTCCTGTATCAGCGCTGAAGGATATTAATGACGGTTTTGACGTTTTTACCATTTCGCTTGATTTTTACTGCAAAAGTGTGAGTACCCTTTCATTTTGTGTAATAAAACTTTTTTTAAAGCAATTTTACGCTATGGGCACTCCCTCTCTTTTTATATATGATATACCACGATCCTGAGCCCGCCAGCGATCGCTGTACAGTGGCGATAAAACTGTAACTGCCTACTACCCCCGCAGGGGTGAAGTGATCTGGTGAGTGGCTGCACTTTCAGAGCAAAGAGATATTATAAGTGAAGGATTATCACCACAGCACAAGAATATGACACAAGAGACTTACTAAAGAATTTTGAAGCACGTTTGCACTTTTATCTTGTCACTGTTGCCTTTTGGATTGCACCAGCACATTTGCACTTTATCTTGTTATTGTAATTTTCCTTAGGAACAGATTTCCTACACCCCTCCCCACCTTCCTATCTCACTCCCTTCTCCCTTCCCCCCCCCCTTTCCTCCTTCCCCCCCCCCCCTTTTCTTCCCTCCCTAGCAATATTACATATGTAAGCATTTAAGTTATGTCTATGTATCACCTATGATTGCACAATATTGCAACAGAATATTTAATTGACACATGCACGGTATACTTGGGAATTCATATTGTTAATTTGTATTTAATATTTGATATATGCACGGTGCACCTAAGAATTTATTTTAATCTAGTAACCTATATGGAGGTAGGAAACTAAATAGGAACAGCGCCAAACCCTTCTATCATTTCTAATATATCTCAGCTGTCCCCATTTTAGGGTGACTGCCTGTTGGGAGGCAGCAGTTCCAAACTTTACCAATTAAGTCTTTATGTCCACTGCGCGGGTTCACCATCCCTTTACTATGTTACCAAAGCACCCCAACCTAATCCCTTATTGTGACAGCAGGCAGGGTATCCTCTCTGTCACAATTTAAAAAAAGAGTGGCCATGCAGGGCTCTGCCCACACAGCCCTGTCATTCATTTACAGAGTTCTGTGAATATATGAACTATAGGTACTGTCTTCCACCACAGCAGAACGTTTGCAGTTCTCAATGAATTGCGAGGGTGTTGGTGAGCGCTTTCATAGTTTATTGATCTTCCTGCTGTTCAGTAGCTGCCTGCCCATACAGGAGGTATGAGCAGACAGCTTTACTGACAGTCTGCAGGAGCCTGACAATGCACGCATAATCTGCTGATCATGGGTGCAATGCTTTACAGGCTCCTAAGAATAAATAAATAAATGCACATTTTTTGTACCTACAAAAATTTGCATTCATTATAATTTTTTTAACCCCTTCATGCCGACCCTTTGCAAATTTGCGTTCATGGCTTGAAGGAGTTATAGCGGGATGATGCCTGCAGCTGTAGGTATCACCCCAGTACCATTTTTTAGAGCGGGCTGTTGGCTCTTTAGTGATAACAACGGATGTGGCTAAAAGCCGATTGGCTGTTATCCTAAAGGAGCAGGAGGGGACTCCCCCCTTCCCGCCAACTCCCGCCACTCTTCCCTGGCCTCCCGTCCCACCAGGAAACCCGAGCCACCCCCGATCCCTCCATGAAGTGTGCTTGTCACCACCTATTACTGTCACAAGGGATGTTAACATTCCTTGTGACAGCAATAAAAGTGATCAGATTTTTTATTTTTTTAAAGGTACAATGTAAAATAAATAAATAAATAAAAAAGAAAAATAAAAACATTTAAAGTTACCCCGTCCCCGCGTGCTCGCGCAACAAAGAAAAAGCATATGTAAATTGCGCCCGCAAAAGTAAACAGTGTTCAAATCACACATGTGAGGTATTGCCACGATCGTCAGAGTGAGAGCAATAATTCTAGCAAAAGACCTCCTCTGTAACTCTAACCTGGTAACCGTTACAATTTTTTAAAGCATTGCCTATGGAGATTTTTAGGTAGAGTGTGCAAAATTTCAAAGCATGACATGTTAGGTATCCATTTACTTGGCATAACATCATCTTTCACATTATACAAAAAATTGGGCTAACTTTACTGTTTTTTTTTCCCCCAAAAAATGCGTTTGAAAGACCGCTGTGCAAATCCAGCACGACATAAAATATTGCAACGATCACCATTTTATTCTCTAGGGTCTCTGCTAAAATATATATAAATGTAGCGCCCTCTACCAATAGGTAGGTGGTAGTATGGGATTTTTACTAGGGAGACTGTCAGCACAGGTAAATTTAGTCAGGCCTATGCTTTAAGCTAGGCCTGTCTGTTTTGATCTGTGGCAGGGAGTGGTTAGAGTAGCAGTGGGTGTGACCACCTGTGCTCTAGTTCTGAGGCGCCTCCTCTACTTCCAGGAAGAATGTTCTGGAAGAGGGGCAGGGCATAGAACTGGAGTGGCAGGCAGCTCATGTGGGAGCCCTGACCAATCCCCAACTGGTATTGGCAGGGGGCGGGTCTCCTATATAAGCTGAGGTAACATGCCACTTGTGAGGAGTTGTCGGCTGGGAGAAGTGGAGAATGGAGTACTAGACAGCAGCTGGAGGGCACCGCCATCTGGGGGGGTGCACCGAACGCAGTGAGGGAATTTCACCTTTACATGGTCATTGGTGAAGTCCGCATCATTACACTGTCATTGATGAAGAATTCCTGGAGCAGAGGGGCAGGTGAAGCTATCAGAACGTACGGTCCGGTTAAGTTCTCCATCATGGACTCAGGGCAGAGGAAGGTCAGTGAGTGTACCACAGTGGAGGGCTGGATGTGGAGACATGCAAGGGAATCTGTGAGGGAACTTCGCCTTTACACGGTCATTGACGAAGTCCTTATCATTACACGGATATTTATAAGGAGTCCTGGATCAGAGGAGAGACTGTGAGGAGTTGTGTCAAATCGATGTGGCCTGAGGGCACAGGATTTGCAAGTTGGGCTAGCTGGGAACAGTAGTCCACTGTTCAGGACATGCTTTTAAATTACTAGGCCTCCGGGGAGAGGTACTACAGGCCTCTGGCCTAGTACCAGCAAGCAACCAGAGTCAGCATGAGAAACTATTCAGAATGGGTTCTTTTGCTTACAGAAGAAGATGTGACAAGAAATTATTATGCTACAGTATAAGCTTGTGCAGGAGGAAAGGATTTCTGGGAACATCTTCCTTACATGGTCAAGGGTGATGTCCTCATCTTTACACAGTCATAGATGAGGAAGTTCTGGAAGCAATAGTTTGCAGGAGTTATGCAGAGGAGGAGCAATAGTTTGCATGGTGATGCAGGGAAAAAGACTGTAGCTGTTACACATGCGCATCATTCCTTCAGGCTCAAATTATGTGCTAAACTATGAAATTTCTAAATATGATGACAAAGTGATCTATTCTATGGGCATCCCATATACCCCTTTCCCCAACCAAGTTATATCCCCCCATAAACAAAAACAAAACACAGCAAATGACTTTCCATTGTCTTTGCAAGTGATATATTGGAGTCTGAAAGCGGGGTGATATGGTGGATGTTTGTTACTAGTGGCAACTACACTGCTACATATATATAATATTTGGGGGTTCTAAGTAATTTTCTAGCAAAAAATACAGATTTTTAACTTGTAAGCAACAAATGTCAAAAATAGTCTTAGGCATGAAAGGGTTAAGTAAACTTATCCTTTAAAATCAAAATAAGCAATGGCAGCTTCCTTATTTCAGTCTTCATAAATTCCCTTTAAGCACTTTGCTCAGCTTTATAACCGTCCTCCAAATGTATTCATGAATGCCCTTAGTGCAGCACATTTCATTCCATATTTACAAAGCCAAGGGAACTTAACTTGAAAGTGAATTTTCCTTTCCATATTCACAGCTATAAATCTGCCATTCTTATAAATGTATTATTGTGAACTACCATACACTGACCTTCAATAGTATTTCAAAATTTTTTTTTTCCTATTTTCAAATCATGTTCTTGAGTGATGGTACAGTCCAATTTCTTTGAAGCAGACAAACATTAAATGTTTCTTAAATTATCACACACAGTTTAAGATTTACAAGTAAAATTAGATATTTAACATATATATTTTGCTTATCTTCTTGGCATGTTTGGAAAAATATCTGCAGGAATGTCTGTTACTTTTTGATGTAATATAAAAGAACAGATAACCATTAAATATGAATTTGTATGAGGAGTCTAAATTGTCATATCAAAGTTTTATAACAGAAATCTCCTATTACTGTACCTGTCATCAGAAACAGCAGACACAGCCTATAAATTATATTGCTTTGCAATAGCAATAGGAAAAAAACTCCAGCCATTATTTTTTCAAATTACAGTACTTCTTATCTCTCCACAGAGAAGTTCCAGCTGTCACACTATTGTAAATTAAGTGCTAGAAACTTTTATTTCTTTGCTTTTGATCCATAGGTGAAAAAAAAGAATGTATGTTCAACTGAGCAAAAGGTCGGACGCTTTTTCAACATTTCCATATTTGTCCTACACTATTACTTAGCTGCAAATTGCTAGTCTATTTTCAATTACAGAAGTATAATTCCACAATTTTATTCTGTAATGTTTAGGAGAGAGGTGTCAAAACAAACATCAATGTGAGAAAAATGAGCCTTATATAGCACAGAATAAAAAATTAAAGGAATTGTTTGTTCATGGAAATGCTATAATTTTCCTATGTGAATTACATAAAGAAAATGATAAGGTAGTTATTAATTATGCTGGGAAATATAATTACTGTATAATACAACCTGCTCTCATGCTGCTTTGGTAGGACACTAGCTCCTAGGTCTAGCTGGTGCCAGATTTAAATTGTGGTATTGTATGCAGTGTGCTCATAGAGATACAGATAACTTACGGGTTATGAACCACAGAGCTTTATGCCAAAGTAATTATTTATTATAGATATACTGTAATACAGCAAAGAAATTAATTGCACAGAGCATCATAAAATTTACATTCAATCTTATTCAACAAGGCAAATACCTATGTGCAAAGTAACGTTAAATTCAGCAACTACTAAGAAATTGACTTTTGTTTTCTTTTCATAACTGATGTCAAATGCAATCTAATTTCTCATTGCTTTATTGTATATAACTGATTGTGTACATTTTTTGATACAGGGATCCACATCACAGTTTGAACTCTTGTATTTATCTCACTTAATTCTTCCGTCAATCTATGTTTACTTTGAAAGTGTAAACCCTTTTCTAAACCTCACAAAAGCTTTTGTCGAATTAGTTGTGACCTACTTCAAAGAGAAGTATGGGTTTCCTTTTTATTGCTTACATCTATTCTATGTGAGCTGCTGATATCTATAAATCCTTCCAGCCCTCTCAGAAGTGCCCCCATTCTGTTAAAATCGAGCTAAATACCTGTGGAAGGGGCTACAGACTTTCATACAGTGTCATACCGACAATGGTCTGGCTCTGGAGTCTGGATCCAACCACTTTCCTGTCATTTTGCTTGATTGATGTCCTCTCTCTGCTTACTTCCCAGACTTCACAGAGCGTAGCTGCTCCCCCTCCCTCCTCCCTCCTTCTCCTACCTTCTCTCTCCTCCCTACCCCTCCCTTCTCCCTCGCAGCATGTTTCAATGGTTATAAGAGTCGGCAGAGATAAGAGCACTTCATTCAGTGACTAAGGTAGGAGAAGTCACTGATAGTGCTGTGTATGTAAATGTCCTCCACATATTACTATCTATCAGAGTGAAAACAATATATTTGTAAAGCAGAATACACATATCGATTTGACAACACACAGGCATTCAATGCATTACTGGTATAGTAAAATTCCATTCACATCTACTTGTATTTTCATACTGAAGCCCAGAGATCCTCAGACATGGACAGAGCTTTGCTCCCCCATAATTGGAGTATTACCTATTACCCCTATAGTAATAATGTTTCCTTCATTGTAAATAGAGTATTACAGGATCACATGCCGTACAGTGCCATCACATGCTGTACAGTGCCATCACATGCTGTACAAAGTCATTACATACTGTACAGTGCCATCACATGCCATGCAGAGTCATCACATACCGTACAGTGTCATGACATGCCGTACAGTGCCATCACATGCCGTGCAGAATCATCACATGCTGTACAGTGCCATCACATGCCGTGTAGAATCATCACATGCCGTACAGTGCCATCACATGCCGTACAGAGTCATCACAAGCCGTACAGAGTCATCACATGCGGTACAGTGCCATCACATGCCGTACAGAGTCATCAAATGCCGTACATAGTCATCACATGCCACACAGAGTCATCACATGCCATACAGTGTCTTTACATGTTGTACTCATTGCCATACGGGGATGGGGATGATGGGACTTTATAGGAGTACAGGGACAGAGGGATGATTTGTATGTACAATAAAGGAGACTTTGGGGACAAATCGGGGGTCACTTTAGATGTGGGGGAGTTGTCAGTCTCCTCTCCTATACAATAAAAGCAGTAAACAGAATATCAGAGATGATAGAAGACTCTGATCCTAGCGCTCAAAAATGGATGAAAAGTAAGTTTGCGCACTTCTAGCTGCTGTCATAAACTCAAACAATAATGCAATAAATGTATACTTTCTTAGAAGAAGGAAGTATTAACAGCGCTTAATATGAATGGTCATTCGTAAATATGATATCTCATAAAGTGCTAAAACCATCTATTAAACTTTTAGTCATAATCCACACTGTAACTCTAATGCCCCGTACACACAGTCGGATTTTCCGATGGAAAATGTCCGATCGGAGCGTGTTGTCGGACACTCCGACCGTGTGTGGGCTCCATCGGACATTTTCCATCGGATTTTCCGACACACAAAGTTTGAGAGCAGGCTATAAAATTTTCCGACAACAAAATCCGATCGCGTCAATTCCGACCGTGTGTGGCCAGTTCCGACGCACAAAGTGCCACGCATGCTCAGAAGAAATTCCGAGACGGAACAGCTCGGTCTAGTAAAATTAGCGTTCGCAATAGATACAGCACTTTCGTCACGCTGCAATGTAAAAAATGGTTTAATACAGCGCACTCTCTTCTTCTTTATAATGTGAGAAGAATGAAGTAGTTTTGCTGCTCATATTCACACAGACTTCTCACAAACTTCTTTCTTTATTATTTATCGGGATTCCCTCAATATATTTTGATTTGTCACATCTGACAAAATTATTTATTTATTTATTTTTTTTTAAAGGCTGTTTTTTTTTTGGGGGGGGGGGTTGTATTTTTTTCAAGGCTGATCTTTGTTTTATTTTTTGGTTAGTTTTACTCCCTAATATTTTTGTGTGTGTTTGGTGTGTCAAGTTACCACAACACCATTGATATCTTATATTATTTTTAATCTCAAGAAGGTTGCTTGGTGTTGGTGTCCCTTGTTAATTTCACATTGTATTTTTGAAATGTACCTGCCTCCTCACAAACCAACTGTCCTTTTTTAAGGAAAACACACATAGGCAAGTAGAATTGAAACAAAAATTCCTTTATTAAGGGCTCAGAACCAAACAAAGAAGGAGGCAACACTGGAGAAACAGCAGAAATTGGCGAAGCCTTGAACCCCCAGGGCAGACATCAATTCTTTAACATCAAAATTGGTGGCCTGAGGAGTCCATATCTAAGGGAGTGCAGTCTGGTCCAGAAGTCCCAGAGATCATGAAAGCAGCAGATGACATCTGTGTTCCCCGGCTGTGGTACTACAAGAGCCTGCATCTTTTGCCAGACCGGACTGGACCCAGGGTCATCACTTTCTGGTCTTCTTTCCACGCTTCCTTCCTGGCTGTGGCTCTGGAGATGTGGCAGGAGGAGGAGTAGGACCTGGAGGAGGAGGAGGAGGAGGAGGAGGAGGAGTAGTAGGACCTGGAGGAGGAGGAGGTCTATGTGTGAGGTCACAAATGTGGGTAGCACATGTTATTTGGCCCCTCAACCCCTTATTGAGAGCTTCCAAAATTAAGGACTCACACAGTAGTCGTTGACCCTCCTCCATCTGCAGCATTTTGCAGGCAGTTATGCAAGCAAAGTCCTCTTCCACAGTGTGGGGGGTTCTCAGGGCCTCTGTAGCCTTCCAAAAGAGGCCTATGGCAGCCTCCTCCAGGTTACTCATCTTCTTGCCACTTTTTCTTTGAAGGTGGAGGGGAGGGACCTGGGTATCAGGCAGCCTGCTTGGCCCGGCCACCTCCTGGCTCAGACTTCCCTGTGTATGAAAAAGAGACATGGTTTTAGTTTTTGCATCATCAATCATAAATTAGTACTCCAAACTAACATCTAGTTAACATCATTGATTGGACAAGCAGAAATATTTAGAGGAATGCTATACCTGGCTCAAGCTGGGCTCCTCCACATGTTGCTGCCTGGAAGGCCCAGGTTGGACGTCAGAAGCCTGGAAGGAAGACTGGAGAGTGATGACCTGGGTTCAGTCTGACCTGCCAGAAAATGCAGTCTGTCATAGTACCAGAGCCTGGGTACATAAATGTCATCTGCAGCTCCGGATCTCTGGGAATCCTGGACCTTCTTGTGCTCCCTTAGATAAGTGCTCCTTAGGCCACCAATTAGGATCTTCAAATAGGTGATGTCTGCCGTGGGGATCACCGTCTTCACAAATTCCAGCAATTGATCCAGTGCTGCCTTCCTCTTTGTTTGGTTCTTATATTCAGGGTGGTTTATCTCCCATAGACAAGGCAGCTCCCAGAACATATCAATGAAGATTGCCATAAAGTCGTTATCTTTCATGATATCCATTTTCACTGCAAGACACAACACAAGACAAACCCTAATGTCAGGCAAAACTCTCCTAATCTTGTTACAATATAGGCCTCAATCTAGAAGCAGTATAGGCCTAAGTTTAGATCTTACCTTCGTTATCACGATCGACGCCTCCGATACTCCTTCCTCCGCTCACAGATCATACGCACTACACACTGCGCATGCGTGTAACTCCGCCCGCCCCTGACGTTCTTTCTAGTCTATTCCCGCCCCTTTTCGTTCGGTGCAGTGGGGGAAGAGCACATGGCGGAGTCAGAGCAGGTGCGTGCTAATTATAGCAACGAGGAAGAGGGGGAGGAAAGCCCGGAGCCAGAAACGTCTGGATCCAGAAGGAGAAGATTTAAGGCATCAAATATGTCCTTTGGGGAGATGTTGGAGATGGTCAACTTCCTTAAGAGGGCCGACTATGAATGAAAGTATGGAACTTACCCTAACCCCAATGTCCGAAAGGCCAAGATAATGGCAAAAGTGGTCAAAAGTCTGCACTGGAATTTCGGGGTACGACGATCGAAAGATCAGCTCAGGAAGCGGTGGTCGGACCTGAAATTAAGAGAACACGAGCAGTACAGAAAGATCCGGAGAGTGCTGCAAAAAGTAAGTAGTTGTCCTGTGTGCCTATTCTTTATGTGTTTATTACGTTCGTGCTGCTCCATGTGCTTTTATTAACTGTTGTACAGTTTAAAATGTCAACTTTCATGTTCATGGGCACATTATTCGTTTGTATCCAACATTTTTCTTCTGGCCTATAAAACACCATTGTTTGGGTCATATGCATTTGCCCACATTTTTTAGGGCCTACTTGTATGAAAATAATTTGGTTGTGTAGATGGATTTGTTACTAGAATGAAATGCAAACTCGATTTTGTGTAAGGAGAGGACACTCAGCAGCAGTTTTCACATCTGGATGCTGGAGCACTAGTGTGGGACCCCAGAACACCCTTTTTATTAGGGGGCCCACACAGGTGCTCCAGTGTATACTATAGGGGTGTCTCCATCTGTGAAGCTTGCACAAAACAGGTAAAGTATTGAAGCTTGACAAAGGACACTCAAAATTCAACATCTTGGAACTCTGCCAAAATAGATAATTGTACCCCACTTCCAAGCAATGATTCATATTTATATTTCTGCCATCAAATATCTGTGTGCTAAGTATACCATTTTTTTTACATAGGGGAGAAAAGACTCGGAGGACACCCCTCATCCGAGAAGACCACAGACCCCTTACCTCTGGAAGAAGGGGAAATCCCCCAAAGACAAGAAGAGCAGGAGGAGGAAGAAGACGTGGTGGAACTAGTCACCACAACAGGTGAGTGTCTGCGACCACAGGCTCAGGTAAGAGATGGATGCCGGCATATTTATAATACATGTTTTTTTTGGTTTCTATCTTTTTAGGTGATTGTGATGTTGTGGATCCAGGGCATTTCACCTCGGAAAGTGCACAGATCCTGATTGGGGAGATCATGGGGTATAATGTTGCATTGGAAAATATTCAAAAAAATAATAACATCATTGATGTTTTGGGGAGAGTTTAAAAACCCTCCAAATCCCTTTCTTTTATGGTGTGCTACAATTTTAAAATTTTTTGTACAATTGTAGAAAAGCCAAATTTTGAAGAGGCAAACAGTGTGTCAACATGTGCTATCTGCCATCACGGGAGATCAATGGATGCGTTTTGGGGGTGCAACCCCTTCCTCAATAATAAAGTAGCTGAGAGGAAGGGGTTGCTCCCCCAAAACACGTCCCTTGATCCCCCGTGATGGCAGGTAGCACATGTTGACATTCGTAAATTGGTGTGCCTCTTCAAAATTTGGTTTTTCCTGGGGTGACTTCACCCCATCTGAACGCAATATCAAACGCAGTTCCTAAATACTCATGTCTGATATTGCCTTCAAGTTCTACCAAATGTGAACTTTGTAAGTTCAAGATTTGTGTCTTTCTTGTTAGTTTTAACCGCTTGTCAACCGCCGGCTGTCAATTGACGGCCAGGCGGCACGGCTCTCGTTGCGGGAGGGCGTTATATGATGGCCTCCCATTTAAACAGGGAATGCACGCGATCGTGCGTGCGCATCCCTGTTCCTTCGGTGGCGGTGTGTCACGGAGACACCGCTCGCCACCGAGGGGGGTGAACAGCCATTGGACATGGCTGTTTACCACGTGATTGGCCGTGATGAAGTCACGGCCGATCACAGATAGGTCCACCCCATTGTGCGCGGCGCATGCGCGCGATCGCGCTACGCGTGCACGCTGGTGGCGGAGTGTTCCCGGGAACACTACTCATCACCGACGCCGGTAAACAGCCATTGGCTGGCTGTTTACCCACGTGATCGGCTGTGATCCATTCACAGCCGATCATAAATGTAAACACAGAGCGGTAACTAGCTGTTACCAGCTCTTCTCTCCTCACACACCATTTCCAGTGTGAGGAGAGAAGAGCTAGAAGCAGTGAGTTACCGATCTGTGTTCTGTAGTGTCTGCACAAACACCACACCTGTCCCATCGCCCCCCCCAATTGTCATCTGTCACCCAACAGTCACCACAGTCACCCAATAAAGTGCACCTGTCACATAAGGGACTGCCATCAGTGACTGTCAGCGGTGCACCTGTCACCTGTAACAAAACAGTGACCATCAGCGGTGCACCTGTCACCCGTCACAAATCAGCCATCACCTGTCACCCATCACCCGTCACCCATCAGTGACCGCCAGCCATCACCCATCACCCATCAGTGACCGCCAGCCATCACCCGTCACCCATCAGTGACTGCCAGCCATCACCCGTCACCCATCAGTGACCGCCAGCCATCACCCATCAGTGACCGCCAGCCATCACCCGTTACCCATCAGTGACCGCCAGCCTTCACCTGTCACCCATCAGTGACCGCTAGCCGTCACCCATCAGTGACCCCCAGCCATCACCCGTCACCCATCAGTGACCACCAGCCATCACCCGTCACCCATCAGTGACTGCCAGCCATCACCCGTCACCCATCAGTGACCGCCAGCCATCACCCATCACCCATCAGTGACCGCCAGCCTTCATCCGTCACCCATCAGTGAACGCCAGCCTTCACCCATCACCCATCAGTGACTGCCAGCCATCACCCGTCACCCATCAGTGACCGCCAGCCATCACCCGTCACCCATCAGTGACCGCCAGCCATCACCCGTTACCCATCACCTGTCACCCATCAGTTAACGTCAGCCATCACTGATCACCTGTCACCCTTTAGTGACCGTCACCCATCACCAGTCACTGTCCGTAGCCTGTCACCCCTCAGTGACCATCACCTGTCACACCGTCATCACCGATACAGCAGTGAGGAGGCGTTCCAGATCCTCTCCGCGACCGATGAGAGCAACGGGGATTTCTCATCAGATTCCAATTCTGATTCCGAATCAAATTCGGCATTTGAACCAAATAGTGAATCAGGAAATGATTCGGAGGAAGAATGGGTCCCTCCCAAAAGGGCACGGCACTCTGGAAACCAGGATTATATTCCCAGGCCCAGTACCAGCGCTGCAACCACCAATAGGCCCCAGGAACAAATTCCCAGGCCCAGTACCAGCGCTGCCGCCAGCGTTAGGCCCCGGGAACAAATGCCCAGTACCAGCGTTGCCGCCGGCGATAGGCCCCAGGAACAAATGCCCAGACCCAGTACCAGTCCTGCCACATCACGCCTGAGTACCAGCACAGGAAATTCCAATCCAACTACTGAAGTGTCACACCCCCCAAGAGCCAGGGCCTCTACATACATGCCAGATGGTCTTGCCAACCCAACATGGCTGCCTTCCAACTCGGCATCGCCAATTATTCCCCCGTTCACAGCACTGCCAGGTGTGCAGACCAACACCTGAAATTTCTCAGAGATTGATTTCTTTCATATGTTTTTGCCCGACACTATGCTGCAATTTATTGTGGACCAGACAAATTTGTATGCCCAGCAATATATTGCCAACAACCCCCAATCATCCTATGCCCGTCCTTTTTAGTGGAGAGATCTGAATTTGGAGGAGTTCAAAGTGTTTATGGGCCTCACCCTAAACATGGGGATTACAAAAAAAAATGAAGGAAATGCCTATTGGTCCACCAACCCTATCCACAATATGCCCATTTATTCTGCCCTAATGTCCAGGTCCCAATACAATATGATAATGCGCTTTATTCACTTCAGCGACAACACCCAGTGCCCTCCCCACAATCATCCAAATTACGACAAGTTATTCAAGATTCGCCCACTGATAAATTTCTTTTCCCAACAATTTGCAGAACTCTATGTCCCCGATCAGAATATTTGCGTCGATGAGTCCCTGGTACCCTTTTCAGGCCGACTAGGAATAAAGCAGTATATTCCTAGCAAAAAGCCAGATACGGAGTAAAGTTATACAAGCTATGTGAGAGAGCCACGGGATATTTGTATGCGCTCCGCATATATGAAGGAAAAGATTCCAGCTCCAGCCCCCTGAGTGCCTGGCCTACATGGGCACAACTGGAAAGATTGTATGGGACCTGGCATACCCACTTCTAAACAAAGGATATCACATTTACGTTGACAACTTTTACACAAGCCTGCCCCTTTTCAAACACTTATACACTGCAAAAACCCTGGCCTGTGGAACCTCCAGAAAAAATAGAAAGGGCTTCCCACAATCTTTAGCGAACAAAAAGCTGCGAAGAGGGGAAAGAGCATCATTGAGATGCAATGAAGTGCTGGCCTTGAGGTGGAAGGATAAGAGGGACGTGCACATGATGTCCACCATCCATGACGACATTACAATTGAGGTACAAAGAAGACAAGGTCCCATTGAAAAGCCAACATGTGTCCAAGATTATAATCTCTACATGGGGGGGTAGATTTTAACGATCAAATGATTCAGCCCTATTTGTCAATAAGGAGGTCCCTATTCTGGTATAAGAAGGCAGCAATTTATCTCATCCATTTTGCCATTTACAATTCCTACGTAGTCTACACCAAATCCATTGAAAGCCCCGCCCCCTTCCTAAAAGTCATAGAAGAAGTTGTCACGTCCCTCATCTATCACCAAAGACTCCCCCCAGAAGACCTTCGCTCTGAGGCTGTTTGCCGACTTCATGAGAGCCACTTCCCCTTCAGCATTCCACCATCTGAAGCAGGCCGAAGACGGCAAAAAAAATGTCGCGTGTGCACCAAAAAAGGATTTAGAAAAGATACCAGCTACCATTGTCCCCAGTGTCCCTCCCAACCTGGCCTTTGCATTGGTGAATGCTTCCAACTTTATCATACACCCATAAAATATTAGCCCATATTTTTAACCATTTCCCCATTTTCATCATCTGTGCTGACCATTTTCCATTCTTTCCCAAATAACCATGCCACTGCCTTCCACGTGAACTGACCCTGGCCTGTTTTTTGACTATGCCTCTGCCTACCGTTTGGACTGCTTTCATGTGAACTGACCCTGGCCTGTTTTGTGACTATGCCTCTGCCTACCGTTTGGACTGCCTCCACGTGAACTGACCCTGGCCTGTTTTATCAACTACTCTACTGCCTACCGCTTGGACTGCTAGCACGTGAACTGACCCTGGCCTATTTTATGGACTATGCTTTTGCCTACCACTTGGACTGATCTGTTGCCCTGCTACTGTAGTACACAGGGGTCTCACATATGTGAGGGGCTCCAGAATTGTTTTTCCGGTTGGAGAAAACAATTATTTTTGTTTTTTCTGGGTTTCGGAATTAGGGTCTGGAGTCCGGAGGCTTCATAGAGATTTGGGTGGGTCGAAGCCTCTACCCCTGTGCCCCTGTGCACAGGTCTTACCTGATTGTGGCCCTCAGCCTACTGCTGACTTACTGCCACCATGCCCATGCCTGTCGCATGAATGGACCACACCGCTACCTGGACTATGCAAATAATTAGTTGTAGCAGGAGGCAGTATGTTTATGAAGGACTGGAGAGCGGTACAATAATGAGTGTCTGCAGTTAACAGTGTACCAGGACCAATATTATGGCTGTGCTGGCTGTCTCTGCCTGGACAATTTCTATGGACTGTGCTGTGCCGACTATAGACAATATTCCTGCCTGCTGCCAGGATAGTTAATATTGCTGTCGCTAAGCACCTCCCTGCCTGCTGCCTGGACCAGTGCTCTCCTCTGTGGATATTACTAAAAGCACAGGTAATGCTTTTTTTTTTTACCCTTTCTGCAATCGAATTTATTTTGGATTGTAATTCTTGGTATGTGCATGCTATGTGTTAGAAATATGAAGGGTTTTCAAAAATGATAGGTTGCCAGGAAATTATATATGTCATTTATGCTTCTAGAACGCCTGATGGTGCTACTTGGATGTTGGGCCACTGTATGTGGCCAGGCTGTGTAAAAGTCTCACACATGTGGTATCATTATACTCAGGAGGAGTAGCAGAATGTATTTTGGGGTGTCATCTTTGCTACGTACATGCTATGTGTTGGAAATATCTGATAAATGGACAACTTTGTGTAAAAAAAATGCGTTTTCATTTTTTTCCACATTTTCCAAAAACTTCTGGAAAAAAATGAACTGTTCAAAAGACTCATTTTGCCTCATAGATTATACGTTGGGGTGTTTGCTTTCCAAAATGGGGTCATTTTGGGGGCAATTCCATTGTCCTGGTGCTCCAGGGCCTTCAAAAATGCAATAGGTGGTTGAGAAATGAGATGTGTCATTTATGCTTGTAGATCGCCTGATGGTGCTACTTCAATGTTGGGCCTTTGTATGTGGCCACGCTGTGTAAAAGTCTCACACATGTGGTATCGCTATACTCAGGAGGAGTAGCAGAATGTATTTTGGGGTGTCATCTTTGCTACGTACATGCTATGTGTTGGAAATATCTGATAAATGGACAACTTTGTGTAAAAAAAAATGCGTTTTTATTTTTTTCCACATTTTCCAAAAACTTCTGGAAAAAAATGAACCATTCAAAAGACTCATTATGCCTCATAGATTATACGTTGGGGTGTTTGCTTTCCAAAATGGGGTCATTTTGGGGGCAATTCCATTGTCCTGGTGCTCCAGGGCCTTCAAAAGTGTAATAGGTGGTTGAGAAATGAGATGTGTCATTTATGCTCGTAAAACGCATGGAGATGCTACTTCAATGTTGGGCCTTTGTACGTGGCCAGGCTGTATAAGAGTCTCACACATGTGGTATCGCCATACTCAGGAGGAGTAGCAGAATGTATTTTGGGGTGTCATCTTTGCTACGTACATGCTATGTGTTGGAAATATCTGATAAATGGACAACTTTGTGTAAAAAAAAATGCGTTTTCATTTTTTTCCACATTTTCCAAAAACTTCTGGAAAAAAATTAACCGTTCAAAAGACTCATTATTCCTCATAGATTATAAGTTGGGGTGTTTGCTTTCCAAAATGGGGTCAGTTTGGGGGCAATTCTATTGTCCTGGTGCTCCAGGGCCTTCAAAAATGTAAATGGTGGTTGAGAAATGAGATGTGTCATTTAGGCTCGTAGAACGCATGAAGATGCTACTTCAATGTTCGACCTTTGTATGTGGCCAGGCTGTGTAAAAGTCTCACACATGTGGTATCGCCATACTCAGGAAGAGTAGCAGAATGTATTTTGGGGTGTAATTTGTTGTATGCACTGAGAGAGAAATAACCTGTTAATATGACAATTTTGTAAAAAATTAAAAAAAAAAAAAAAATCTTCATTTTGCAAAGAATTGTGGAAAAAAATTACAACTTAAAAAAATTCACCATGCTACTTACTTAATACCTTGGAATGTCTACTTTCTAAAAAGGGGTCATTTAGGGGGTATTTGTACTTTTCTTACTTGTTAGTGTCCCAAGAAATTAGATAGACCATCAGTACATCTGTGTGATCAGATGTGATCAATTTTCAGTGATTGGCACCATAGTTTGTAGACTCTATAACTTTCACAAAGACCAAATAATTTGCACTAATTTGGGTTATTTTTTACCAAAGATATGTAGCAGTATAAACTTTGGCCAAAATTTATGAAGAAAAATTACTAATTTGCAAAACTTTATGACAGAAACAAAGAAAAAGGCATTTTTTTCCACAAAATTTACGGTCTTTTTTATTTATAGCACAAAAAATAAAAAACCCACTAGTGATTAAATACCACCAAAAGAAAAAGGACGCAAATTTCATATGGGTACAGTGTTGCATGACTGAGTAATTGTCATTCAAAACGTGAGAGCGCTGAAAGCTGAAAATTGGTCTGGGCAGGAAGGGGGTGTAAGTGCACTGTATTGAGGTGGTTAAACATGCCTGTTTTATCTCAAATGGACATTTCTACTTTTTCTAATGCCACCCCAAAAATTGTTATACAACAAACATGTTGGTTTGCTTTAAAAACCTTTTCTAAGTGCACATGTGATTGTGCAGGTATTAAAAAGCTTGTTAATCAAGAATGTGTGGATTATTGTCTCAACGCTACAACACTTTTGGGGAACTCTAATTGGGGTTTTCTGTGACAATGGGTGTTATTTCCTAAGGGAAAATCCACTTTGCACTACAAGTGCAGTTTCAAGTGCACTTGTAGTGCAAAGTGTCTTTGCCTTTAGTAAATAACACCCAACAGTGCTTTGTATAAGGTTACACAATCACGCCATTTTCAGGACTCACCACATTTCTGTCAGAGCCAGCTAAAACAAACACAAGCAGGAAATGTCAACAAAGATTTGCTTAATGTTTTTTTTTTATTTGATAAAGGTTTCACACATTGTCTGGCATATTGATAGCCCCCCTACTCGCAAAGAATTCAAGGTATCTTAGCCGGACATCACGGGCACTCAGGGAGGGCAAGCCAGGACGGCCACTTTCAAGTGCCGTCAGGGTTGGTTCATTTTTTATTCCGGCCTCAGGCCCAACTGAGCCAGCATAGTTGGCAGAATGTTTCCATAAAAAGTTGTGTAGAACACAGCACGCCAGGATAATGTGATTCAGTTTATACTCCGCCATATGTATGGGTGTAAGAAATAGGCGGAACCGGCTGGCCATGATTCCAAACGTGTTTTCCACCACTCTTCTGGTTCTGGCCAGCCGGTAATTAAAAACCCTCTGGTCTGGGGTGAGGGTCTTCATCGGGAATGGCCACATAAGATGGTCCCTCAGCGCAAAGGCTTCATCCACAATGAAGACGAATGGGAGTCCTTCCACATTGTCTTCTGGAGGTGGCAAGTCCAAGCTGCCATTCTGGAGACGCCTGTAGAACTCAGTCTGGGCAATGACTCCACCATCGGACATCCGGCCATTCTTCCCCACGTCCACATACAGGAACTCATAAGTAGCCGACACCACCGCCAACATCACAATACTATTGAACCCCTTATAATTATAATAGTGCGACCCTGAGTTGGGTGGTGGCATGATGTGGACGTGTTTCCCATCAATTGCCCCTCCGCAGTTACGAAAGTCCCACCGCTGGGCAAAGTGGGAGGCCACAGTCTGCCATTCCTGTGGCGTGGAAGGAAACTGTTGAGGAAAACAAAAAAAAAATTAGGCTTTTTGCACATAAACATGGAAAGCAGATTAGACACAAACATTCTTGGCCAACATCAAGATAACATTGATTTATGGGAATTTTTAAAGACCAAAGTATAAGGTACACCTATCATATTCCCCCTCCCCCCGCCTCTCATGGGCCATTTCTAACATTATAGAGGGGGAAGCTCTTGGACAGGTAACCCTCTCCACTTCATTGAGAGATGAATGCCTAAATAATGTGTATTAATTGGAACAGCCCCTCCTTAGTTACATTATTGGCAGCCCACTGGACAGGTAAGAAGTGTCATAATACAAAGATATAAATACACACTGTACACATTTGAGCACATTTGGACATTCTGCTATTACCTATCAAGATAATAATAGGATACAAAAAATTGAAACAGTATCATTTGAAAACATACAGGCAGGCCCTTGCACTACATGCTTTGGGGAATTCATCCATACATCTGGCCACAAAAGAGATGGGTATAGTGTGTATGGGTTTGGCAAAGTCAGCAGATAGATTATTGAGGATAGATAGAGAATTGGTATCAGCTGACTTAGCAGTTGGGGGGAGGGTTCCAAATGATTTGGGGACCCCCAAAAAAAAGCCTCTGGCACGCTGCCTGAATATAGAGCACCAATCACATTTAAAAACATTTTAGGGGGTGTTTGGGGTAAAGCATTACTATGGAGCTGATAAAATACATTGTTAAGTGACTACATGAGATGAATATAGGGCAGGAGACCATGCTGGGGAGGTAAGTGAAGGCAAATAAGTATGAATGACCAAAAAAACAAAACAATAAAAATCCAGCATGCATGAGGACAAAGGGGACAATCACAGCATATTCCAATCATGGTAATTAGGGAATGAGGAAAGAAATACAATATATTATCAAACATTATATACAATAAAATGTGATATTAAAGGATAAATCTTACCTTAATATACTCCTTCTGCAGGACCTGGATGATGGCAGAACAGGTCTCTGGGATAATGATCCCCAGAGCCTGGGGGGAGATGCCTGTCGAGAACTTAAGGTCCTGCAGGCTTCTCCCCTTCGCCAAGTACTGCAGGGTGGCGACGAGCCTCTGCTCCGGAGTGATGGCTTGCCTCATGCAGGTATCCTGCCTGCTAATATAAGGGGTCAGCAAAGCCAACAAACGGTGAAATACGGGGTCCGTCATTCGGAGAAAGTTCCTGAAATCATCAGGATTATTCTCACGGATCTCACAGAGCAAAGGCATATGACAGAACTAGTCACGCTGAAGCAACCAATTCTTGGTCCGTGAACTCCTCCCCACCCTGTTCATGGACTGGACTTGTGTCAAGGTCAGGACCCCAACACCAAGCCCCCACACAGCATGAACTCTGTGAGGAGTACGTATACGCATCATGGCTAGAAAACGGTCGGCTGCTCAGAACGAGGTAACAGAACGCACTGAAGAACAGCAAGGCCTGTGAAGAGCGACCTGAAAAACAGTAACGAACGAACAAGAACACAATGACAAGTCACACGTAGCTTGCTTGCACGCACTGAAGAGCAGATACAAAACCACAAGCACAAACTGAACAGCAGAAAACGATCTGAAAACCACGAGTCTGAAAAAGCGCGAATCGTCTCTCACCAAACTTTTACTAACACGAGATTAGCAAAAGGAGCCAAAAGGGTGGCACACTTGGTTCTGAACTGGCCTTTTCTAGTCTCGTCGTACGTGGTTTACGTCACCACGTTCTGGGCGATCGGAAATTCCGACAACTTTGTGTGACCGTGCGTACGCAAAACAAGTTTGAGCCAACATCCGTTGGAAAAAATCCTAGTATTTTGTTGTCGGAATGTCCAATCAATGTCCGTCTGTGTGTACGGGGCATTAGTGCAAAGGTAGGCTTCAGATGTGAGATTCAATGATGGTAAGAAAAGTGACATAAGTGACATAACAAAACCAAAAAGAAAAAACTTAAAAACATTCCTTTTAAAAGTTCAACAATGGTTTAGGTCCAAGGAAAATTTTAAAAGAAAAAGATTCCAGGTGTCATAGAAAATAGACCATATGTATAGCATAATAAATGTATTCAAATAGATCCTTCTGTGATGAGTCCCATGCATGCAAGTGACAGCGGTTAAGGAGAACAGCTTCTAATTCAAATGGAGTGCACTATCCGCAGGATGCTACACCTTCACTGAATCACTGCGTGATCAGCCACTTATGTATATATGCTTACCAAAGGTAAGAATTAGAAACTCCTGTGATATTCTTCCCTGCAATGATCAGCTCCTCAGCCGCTACAGATCTCAGTCCTCCATGTTCAGGGTGTTTGAATACCATAGATGTATCATGCAGAAATATAAGGGGAGGCTCTTCATAGTGTTAAACTGGCGTCATCCCGGGACTCATCGCTGTGGGCGGGACGTTCGGAACTCCGATCAGCGTTGAGCCGACGCTTTTACTGTGACAGGCTGATTTAAATCGTTGACACTGTAAGCATAACTTGTATTAGGGGGGATGTTCATATGTAAATAAACAGTTTAACACTATGGAGAGCCTCCCCTTATATTTCTGCATGATACATGTATGGTATTCAAACACCCTGAACATGGAGGACTGAGATCTGTAGCGGCTGAGGAGCTGATCATTGCGGGGAAGGATATCACAGGCGTTTCTAATTCTTACCTTTGGTAAGCATATAAACAAAAGGGGCTGATCACGCGGTGATTCGGTGAAGGTGTAGCATCCTGCGGATAGTGCACTCCATTTGAATTAGAAGCTGTTCTCCTTAACCGCTGTCACTTGCATGCATGGGACTCATCACAGACGGATCTATTTGAATACATTTATTATGCTATACATATAGTCTATTTTCTATGACACCTGGAACCTTTTTCTTTTAAAATTTTCCTTGGACCTAAACCACTGTTGAACTTTTAAAACGAATGTTTTTAAGTTTTTTCTTTATGGTTTTGTTATGTCACTTATGTCTATGCATTAAGGTAAAAAATCTTCTGTACTGCAGGAATCCCCCCCGGTTCCTCCCTTACCTGAGCCCGATCCGATCCAGCGATGTGCATGATCCTCCCTCATCATTGATCAGATTGATAACAGAGAGAGCCATTGGCTCCTGCTGCTGTCAATCAAATGTTGTAACGAGGAAGCGGGGGTGGGGTGGAGCAGCCCACTCTGTGTCAATAGACGCAGACAGGGCGGCTCAAGAGCGAATTCACATGGCTGCCCCCATGGAAAGCCAATTTCTTCGTCAAAGAGGAGGCGCCTGGAGCACCGACAGGTGACCCCAGAAGAAGAATGGCATTGCAGGTAAGTATGACAATTTTTAATTTTTTTTTTATTTTTAAAGAAGGTTTAATGTCACTTTAAAATTCAAACCCATGTAGATCCAAAAGAAATTATGCAAAAATAGAATAAAAAAACCCTCAAAATTTACTAAACTGGGCAGCGCAGGATTTAAAATTTGACCCATCAGTTGCTAGTAAACAGGCATATAAATTCACTATAGACCTAGACATTTTACGTTGTACATGCAGCCGGGGTTGAGAAAGCACTTTGCTGGATGAAAGACAAATATTAGCCATGCGCCTACAAATCTAGCATTATGTTCACCTACAGCCTTAAATCCTTTTTGAAATTCTACACTCCAGCTAAATTACTGTATGAACAACACAGGTACCCTCACCTCTGACCTGTAAAAAGTAATTTACATTTTTGCCAACTTCCTTATTACTCTCTACGGTCAGTCATCTTCCTTTTCCCAGAACAAAGCAGGCAGATTTCACCAAAACTTTTTCCTTCCCAGCCAAAACTTGTTTAAGAACTAGCAATACTTACATTGGGGTCTTCTCGACCATTAATTCTCTTAAGCCATGGAAAGCACCAGGCACCAAAGGACTCTTAGCTGTCTATTATAAAAAATCTTTCTCCATCCCATCCCCATTCTCCCTTAAAACTAAAATAACTTCTAGGAAAGCTTTAGACTTCTACCCCTAGAAGGAATTCCACCCCATATTTTTACTTACTGTAGTAAGGACGTGAGGATAGAGATATTTACAGAAACTCATACATAGGGACCAGGTGGGGTCTGTCCTGGGACACAAATCTTGTAATAACATCAGGAAAGTGGCCCACCTCATTCATTTATTGTACAGCATATCCATGACTTTCTCCTTTCGCTTGACATATATAAAGCATTTGATTCCCTGGGACTATTCATAGTTACATAGTTACATGGTTGGTAAGGTTGAATTGAGATCAGTCCATCCAGTTCAACCTGTGTTGGTGTGTGTGCATGTAGAAAATAATTTCCTATATCACGTATACTGTGTTTGCTAAGATGTACGTCCAAGAGTCTTTTAAAACTCTCCATACTTCCTGCTGACACCATCGATGGTGGAAGAGCGTTCCACATCCTTACCGTCCTGACAGTAAAAAAAACCCCTACGCAGCTTAGGGTTAAACTGCTTCTCTTCCAGTCTCATTGTGTGGCCCCATGTCTTGTTACACTCCCTGGGACAGAAAAGTTTCATACTTACGATGGGATCACTGTTGAGATATGTGTATATCGTTATCATATCTCCTCTCAAGAGTCTCTTCTCCAGGGAGATTCTTGTTTCTTTGAGACATGTGTAGTGGTCACTTACTTTCAAGTAGGTGAGTTTTTAGTGTTTAAATGACAGGATTCAGTTTCAGGTAAATTTAGTCAGGCTTGCATTGCTATTCCAGGCCTGGTTGTTTATTCTGGGGACGGGGAGTGTCAGTGTAGTGTAGGGTGTGGCCACCTGTGCTTGGAACCAGAGATGCCTCCTCTTGCTTTCAGTGGAAATGGTTCTGGAAGAGAGGTTGGACTTGGGATCTGAGTGACAGGCAGCTCATGTGTGGAGTTTTGGCCAATCATTAATTTGTTTGGCAGGAGGCGGGACTCCCATATAAGCTGGGGTCACATGCTAGGGAGGGAGAGAGAGGAGAGAGCCCCCCTTCGGGGAGGGAGAGAAGGTGAGCCCCCCTTCGGGGAGGGGGGACCAGGCCACGCAGAGGAGAGGAGTTAGAGACACCGCACAGCATGTCGTTGCTGGTGTCGCTGGAGGCCCCCTGCGGGGAGGGGAGCGTGCCAGACCGGAGAGGAGGCATGGAGGAGCCATCCGAAAGAAGTAGCAACTAAGCGGAAGAAGACTGGGCGATTGACTGTTTGTGAGTGGCACATGGACTGCTGATCAAGTGAGGTACTACCAGAGGCTGAGGGATGTTGGTACGCAAGTCAGTGAGACAGGTGACGATGGCCTGTGACTTTTGGGTTCAACAATGCCTCAGGATTTCAATCAGTCAGACGGGAGGAATTATTCAGAGTAATCTCTACTTTAGCTCAAATTGGAAGTACTGTACAGATGGGAAGTAGTGGTCAGCGGTAGAGCTTCAAGCACAAATAGAGATACAGATTGTTTCTAAAAAGGTCTACGAGTGAAGAAGTTATTCAGAGTGACTCTTTACTACAATAGCCTATGTATTCTCTAGTAAATCAACCAAAGCCTATATGCAAAGAGTTATTCAGAGTGGCTCTTTGCTATTCACTTTAATTGTTCTCAAAGACCAGACTACTCGAGTTTTCCCATGAGACGTTATTCAGAGTGAATTTTCAGTATCCGCGTTGTTCTAAGTCTTTGCATAAGAAGACAAAGGAAAGATTATGAAGGAGAGAAAAGAGCATCTCAGAAAACCCTTTCCCTATCCCAGTTCAAGTTATGCAAATAAAAGCAAGAGAAAAGTACCTCTATGGACTGTTTCTACTTCTATGGGTTGCGATGAGCTATGTGGTGAATGTGATTTACGGATAGAACACAAAATAGCAGCTCCTTCAGGGGTCGTGCGCTACACATGTATCCTGGAATTAGCATATACAGTATTTTTCTGGTGCTACTGGGTACCTGTGCATATTACAAAAGCTGCCTGTAGTCATGGGTGATGTTTTTTACACTTGGTGATCCTGCCCTAAACTAACCTTTTTTTGGCCTAGAATGTTTGACCTCTTTCAAACTTTGTTTCATGTTATTATCCTAAGGAACCCTGGGGTTCTCCTCCTTATACCATCCAATTACCAGGTCTCACTAATTCCAAAAAAAAACTGTTACTTATATTGGCCAAACAAGCCAAAGCTTTGAAGAAATCCAGTTAATCTGCTGGAAGTTAAAACATGTATCAGTTCCTTGCTTTCAACAAACAAATAGCCCTCCAGCATCCTTACTGACTCAAAATAAAAAGTTATTTTATTTTATTTTTGGCTGAGTCATGCACTCCCTTCCCTGAATTCCTCCAACCTTATACCTGTCATATTTAGCCCTCTTTTATATTCTAAGCCCTAGGGTAGGGGTGGCGGGGGTGTGACATGTTCACCCTCTTTATTCCCTCACTCATTTCATCCGTGTTGCTATTTTTACCCTTCTTGATAATTTTCTTTTCTGTGCCTTTTTCTTTTCCTGACCCGCGATTTCTCCAAACCCCTTTTTACTAGTTTAACACCCAAACCTTGTGTACCCACAAATGTCCTGACTGTCTTACATAACCGCTGTGTGGACAATACTGCTGTTATCTCTTATTGTGAAAAATAAAACCAAACTGAAACAAAAAGTGTTTGTAAACTCATGGAACTCTCTTATTTGCTGTGTTTTAGTATATTAAATATACCAAGAAAAGAGTTTTGTTATATCAGTTTGATAAGTGTAACTGATAACGTTCTGTTCTCTTTGCCTCTGCTGCACTCTTATTAGATGCTTAATGCCGCGTACACACGACCGGACTTTGCCCGGCGGACTTTTTGACGCACTTTACGACGAACTTTACGAATGAACGGACTTGCCTACACACGATCAACCAAAGTCCGACGGATTCGTACGTGATGACGTACAACTGGACTAAAACAAGGAAGTTCATAGCTAGTAGCCAATAGCTGCCCTAGCGTCGTTTTTTGTCCGTCGGACTAGCATACAGACGAGCGGACTTTTCGACCGGACTCGAGTCCGTCCGATAGATTTGAAACATGTTTAAAATCTAAGTCCGTCAAACTTTTGATAAAAAACCTTTGGACTTTGGAACTACTCTAGTGAGAGAGGTAAAGAAGAACCCAAAGATCACTGTGGCTGAGCTCCAGAGATGCAGTCGGGAGAAGGGAGAAAGTTGTAGAAAGTCAACTATCACTGCAGCCCTCCACCAGTCGGGGCTTTATGGCAGAGTGGCCCCACGGAAGCCTCTCCTCAGTGCAAGACACATGAAAGCCCACATAGAGTTGGCTAAAAAACACCTGAAGGACTCCAAGATGGTGAGAAATAAGATTCTCTGGTCTGATGAGACCAAGATAGAACTTTTGGCCTTAATTCTAAGGGGTATGTGTGGAGAAAACCAGGCACTGCTCATCAACTGTCTAATACGGTCCCAACAGTGAAGCATGGTGGTGGCAGCATCATGCTGTGGGGGTGTTTTTCAGCTGCAGGGACAGGACGACTGGTTGCAATCGAGGGAAAGATGAATGCGGCCAAGTACAGGGATATCCTGGACGAAAACCTTCTCCAGAGTGCTCAGGACCTCAGACTGGGCTGAAGGTTTACCTTCCAACAAGACAATGACCCTAAGCACACAGCTAAAATAACGAAGGAGTGGCTTCACAACAACTCCGTGACTGTTCTTGAATGGCCCAGCCAGAGACCTGACTTAAACCCAATTGAGCATCGCTGGAGAGACCTAAAAATGGCTGTCGACCAACGTTTACCATCCAACCTGACAGAACTGGAGAGGATCTGCAAGGAGGAATAGCAGAGGATCCCTAAATCCAGGTGTGAAAAACTTGTTGCATCTTTCCCAAAAAGACTCATGGCTGTATTAGATCAAAAGGGTGCTTCTACTAAATACTGAGCAAAGGCTCTGAATAGTTAGGACCATGTAATATTTCAGTTTTTCTTTTTTAATAAATCTGCAAAAATGTCAACAATTCTGTGTTTTTCTGTCAATATGGGGTGCTGTGTGTACATTAATGAGGAAAAAAAATGAACTTAAATTATTTTAGCAAATGGCTGCAATATAACAAAGAGTGAAAAATTTAAGGGGGTCTGAATACTTTCCGTCCCCACTGTATATTTTAGGCACAGGTTGCGTTAATTGTTTTATTTTTTACTATGTTTTTTTTTATTTGCTTTGCAGGTATGGTAAGTCTTACTGTTATACTGTAATGTTACTTTGTTTTATTGTTAACATTTGCTTAGCAGGTACGCCATTCAGTTGCAGTGCGGATTTATATATCTTGACAACAACAGCGTTTGCTCCCACGATACATAAAGCCGTGACTCCAGCGCTGTCGGAGGTGATTTCACCACCAGTTACATACTTCAGCATATATGCTGAAGCGTGGGGGCAGCAGTGGATGGAGGAGCGATTTGCTCCTACCTTTTGCAGGAGGTTGCCCCCATGCTTCAGCATATAAAAACGGTGCATGTATGCCCATCATTAGAAGTGGGTGGATTAAGGGAGGTATTCTAATGGTGGGCATACCCACCGATCAATATCTTTTTTTCATGCAGCCCACAGGCTGCATGAAAAAAAAGTTTACAATATATGCCCAACAAGGACCAGCAACGTACTGGTATGTTGCTGGACTTTGAGTGGTTATACCAAAATATTGCCTGCAGGTTTAGGTATCATCTTGGTATCATTCTTTTCAGCCAGCGGTCGGCTTTCATGTAAAAGCAATCCTAGCGGCTAATTAGCCTCTAGACTGCTTTTACAAGCAGTGGGAGGGAATGCCCCCCCACCATCTTCCATGTTTTTCTCTGGCTCTCCTGTCCCAACAGGGAACCTGAGAATGCAGTTGGTAATTCAGCCAGCTGACCATAGAGCTGATCAGAGAGCAGAATGGCTCCAAACATCTCTATGGCCTAAGAAACTGGAAGCTACGAGCATTTCATGACTTAGATTTCGCCGGATGTAAACAACGCCATTGGGAAATTGGGAAAGTATTTTATCACACCGATCTTGGGGGCAGAGGAGAGATCTAGGGTCTAATAGACCCCAATTTTTTCAAAAAAGAGTATCTGTCACTACCTATTGCTATCATAGGGAATATTTACATTCCCTGAGATAACAATAAAAATGATTAAAAAAAATGAAAGGAACAGTTTAAAAATAAGATAAAAAAGCAAAAAATAAATAAATAAAAAAAAAGCACCCCTGTCCCCCCCTGCTCTCGCGCAAAGGCGAACGCAAGCGGTGGTCTGGCGTCAAATGTAAACAGCAGTTGCACCATGCATGTGAGGTATCACCACGAAGGTCAGATCGAGGGCAATCATTTTAGCAGTAGACCTCCTCTGTAAATCTACAGTGGTAACCTGTAAAGGCTTTTAAAAATGTATTTAGTTTGTCGCCACTGCACGTTTGTGCGCAATTTTAAAGCATGTCATGTTTGGTATCCATGTAATCGGCCTAAGATCATCTTTTCTATTTCATCAAACATTTGGGCAATATAGTGTGTGTTAGTGCATTAAAATTTAAAAAAGTGTGTTTTTTCCCCAAAAAATGCGTTTGAAAAATCGCTGTGCAAATACTGTGTGAAACACCCACTATTTTAATCTGTAGGGCATTTGCTTTAAAAAAATATATACTGTTTGGGGGTTCAAAGTGATTTTCTTGCAAAAAAAAAATGTTTTTCATGTAAACAAAAAGTGTCAGAAAGGGCTTTGTCTTCAAGTGGTTAGAAGAGTGGGTGGTGTGTGACATAAGCTTCTAAATGTTGTGCATAAAATGCCAGGACAGTTCAACCCCCCCAAATGACCCCATTTTGGAAAGTAGACACCCCAAGCTATTTGCTGAGAGGCATGTTGAGTCCATGGAATATTTTATATTGTGACACAAGTTGCCGGACAATTTTTTTTTTTTTTTTTTTGCACAAAGTTGTCACTAAATGATATATTGCTCAAACATGCCATGGGAATATGTGAAATTACACCCCAAAATACATTCTGTTGCTTCTCCTGAGTATGGGGATACCACATGTGTGAGACTTTTTGGGAGCCTAGCCGCGTACGGGACCCCAAAAACCAAGCACCGCCTTCAGGCTTTCTAAGGGCGTAAATTTTTGATTTCACTCCTCACTGCCTATCACAGTTTCGGAGGCCATGGAATTCCCAGGTGGCACAAACCCCCCCAAATGACCCCATTTTGAAAAGTAGACACCCCAAGCTATTTGCTGAGAGGTATAGTGAGTATTTTGCAGACCTCAATTTTTGGCACAAAGTTTTGAAAATTGAAAAAAAGAAAAAAAAAAAACATTTTTTTCTTGTCTTTCTTCTTTTCAAAAACAAATGAGAGCTGCAAAATACTCACCATGCCTCTCAGCAAATAGCTTGGGGTGTCCACTTTCCAAAATGGGGTCATTTAGGGGGGGTTGTGCTATCTTGGCATTTTATGGCCTTCGAAACTGTGATAGGTAGTGAGGAGTGAATCAAAAATTTACGCCCTTAGAAATCCTGAAGGCGGTGATTGGTTTTCGGGGCCCCGTATGCAGCTAGGCTCCCAAAAAGTCCCACACATGTGGTATCCCCGTACTCAGGAGAAGCAGCAGAATGTATTTTGGGGTGTAATTCCACATATGTCCATGGCATGTTTGAGCAGTATATCATTTAGTGACAACTTTGTGCAAAAAAAAAAAAAAAGTTTGTAATTTTCCCGCAACTTGTGTCAAAATATAAAATATTCCATGGACTCAACATGCCTCTCAGCAAATAGCTTGGGGTGTCCACTTTCCAAAATGGGGTCATTTGGGGGGGTTTGTGCTATCTTGGCATTTTAAGGCCTTCAAAACTGTGATAGGTAGTGAGGAGTGAAATCAAAAATTTACGCCCTTAGAAATCCTGAAGGCGATGCTTGGTTTCGGGGCCCCGTACACGGCTAGGCTCCCAAAAAGTCCCGCACATGTGGTATCCCCATACTCAGGAGAAGCAGCATAATGTATTTTGGGGTGTAATTCCACATATGCCCATGGCATGTTTGAGCAATATTGTCAAGAGATTAGTAGACCAGACTGTGTGGACTGCACAGAGATAACCCAAACGCATGTAAATTAATAAATAATATTTATTAAAATAAGTGATAACTCAGAAAATACAGATAGTGCAAAACCAACACAATAAACCCACAGCAAACAATAATATATACAGCAAGGGGCAATACCGGAATCACAGATGTCAGCCAGGCCAGGGTCATACACAGCAGGTAAGCAGGAACAAGGGATATACCAAAAACACAAACGTTAGCCAAGCCAGGGTCATACACAGGAGATCAGCAACTGAACAAGGGCAGGTTGGGAAAGGGAGATAATGGATGGGATAGGATACAGGCTCAGGAAGGGGTTCAGGGTCCGATACAGGTTTACAGGATTACAGGTTCAGGATACAGGTTCAGGGCGCAAGGAAGAAAGATACCAAGGTGAGCATGTGAGGGCTTGCCGGGTATTTATAGGGCTGACTATAATTGGCTTCAAGTCACACCTGAGCGCAGGGAGTGTTGTCTGCTCCATACTGCCAGGATCCATCCGCTGGTGGACATCAGTACTGCGGCCAAAAGATGAAATGACACCAGCAGGGAAATATTCTCCTGACAGTTCAACACTGCCAGGAGACACCTGCTGGTGGACCCCAGTACTGCATGCCAAACGATATATCTTACCAGCGGATGGACCCTTTCCTGACAGTACCCCTCCCTAAAGGAGCGGCCTCCGGACGCTCCAACTGGTCTTAATTGTCCATGGTCTATGGCATCAGGCAGAATGGTGGAAGAAGGCATTTCAGGCTGGTCATCAGGCACATCCGGGCAGATGGCTGGCATGTCAGAGTCATTGAGCTGGGCAGCGGACAGGAACAAGCCGAGCTGGGCAGCAGACAGGAACAAGCCGAGCTGGGCAGCAGACAGGAACAAGCCGAGCTGGGCAGCAGACAGGAACAAGCCGAGCTGGGCAGCAGACAGGAACAAGCCAAGCTGGGCAGCAGACAGGAACAAGCCGAGCTGGGCAGCAGACAGGAACAAGCCGAGCTGGGCAGCAGACAGGAACAAGCCGAGCTGGGCAGCAGACAGGAACAAGCCGAGCTGGGCAGCAGACAGGAACAAGCCGAGCTGGGCAGCGGGCTCCGGGTCGTCGAGCTGGGCAGCGGGCTCCGGGTCGTCGAGCTGGGCAGCGGGCTCCGAGTCGTCGAGCTGGGCAGCGGGCTCCGGGTCGTCGAGCTGGGCAGCGGGCTCCGGGTCGTCGAGCTGGGCTCCGGGTCGTCGAGCTGGGCTCCGGGTCGTCGAGCTGGGCTCCGGGCACTTCGAGCTGGGCAGCGGGCACTTAGAGCTGGGAAGCGGGCACTTTGAGCTGGGAAGCGGGCACTTCGAGCTGGGAAGCGGGCACATCAGACTGGGAAGCTGGCACATCAGACTGATAGGCAGGCATCGGGACATCAGGCTGGGAAGCCGGCACATCAGACTGGGAAGCTGGCACATCAGACTGGGAAGCTGGCACATCAGACTGGGAAGCTGGCACATCAGACTGATAGGCAGGCATCGGGACATCAGGCTGGGAAGCTGGCACATCAGACTGGGAAGCTGGCACATCAGACTGATAGGCAGGCATCAGGACATCAGGCTGGGAAGCTGGCACATCAGACTGGGAAGCTGGCACATCAGACTGGGAAGCTGGCACATCAGACTGATAGGCAGGCATTGGGACATCAGGCTGGGAAGCCGGCACATCAAACTGGGAAGCTGGCACATCAAACTGGGAAGCTGGCACATCAAACTGGGAAGCTGGCACATCAAACTGGGAGGCAATCTTCGAGACATCAGGCTGGAAGGCAAGCTTCAAGACATCAGGCTGGGAGGCTGGCACATCAAACTGGGAAGCTGGCACATCAAACTGGGAGGTAGGCATCGAGACATCAGGTGGAAATGCAGAAACCAAAACATCAGGCTGAAAGGCAAGCTTCGGGACATCAGGCTGGGAGGCAGGCAAGAAGACATCAGACTGGGGAGTGGGCACAGACTGAAAAGCGGGCACCAGGACTTCAGGCTGGAAGGCAAGCTTCAAGACATCCGGCTGGAAGGCAGGCACATCAGACTGGATAGCAGGCACATCAGACTGGAAGGTGGGCACATCAGACTGGAAGGTGGGCACACCAGACTGGAAGGTGGGCACACCAGACTGGAAGGTGGGCACACTAGACTGGAAGGTGGGCACACCAGACTGGAAGGCAGGGACATCAAGCTGGAAGGCAGGCATCGGGACAACAGACTGGGAGGCAGGCACATCAGACTGGAAAGTGGGAGCAGGTTGGGTTACTGGCAAGATGGTGTGGGTCGGGAAGAATTTTTGTTTCTTTTTTGGTTTAGCCTGTGCAGTTTTGTATGTAGGTGCAGGGCTGTAGGAAAAGAAAGTAGCTGGGCAGAAGGAAGACCAAGGAACTGTAGCTAGAGAAGGGTTTTGTGGGACTGTTACAGGTGGAGGAGAAGAGACAGGTGGATTGAAGGCAGGATAGGTGTGACACTTGGAGACTGGGTGGTAGTATTTGGTAGGGAGCTGATTAAACTGGGTTGTAGCTGAGGTTGCCATAGGTGATGGGGAGATAGATCTTTTGCAAGGCATATGATTAATGGCAGGGCTGGAATATTGTGGCTTAGCTAAGGACAGGAGATCTGACCATGCCTGCAGCACAGGTTGAACAAACGCTGATTCACACGCAGCCTGACTAACCAGAGATTGTACTGAATAAATGCAATCGGATAACACCTGCTGGGAACAAGCGGAATAATGTTCATCAAAGAAAGCCGGATCATCCTCTAACAACCATACCAGGGATTCAACCTGGTCACAACTGAAAGGAGGGGAGAAATCGTCACTACCTTCGAGAATGCATGACAAGGCTGACTTTGTACATAATTGGATCAAAGGCTGAACATCCTCAAATAACGCATGACCCTGATCTACTAGTAAATGGGCTGTTTGGATCGTTTCCAGCAGTTGGTCACGGGTCCAATCTTTAAGAGTCTGACGGCAATATTCATTATCCTCTGCCGCCAGCAGAGAATAATAGACAATTTCATCAAAGTCCATTTTTTGCGCGCCCACCGTAACAGGACGGTTTCTCAGTGCAGCCACGTCTGGTCAGGGATGGCCTTGGTATACTGTCAAGAGATTAGTACACCAGACTGTGTGGACTGCACAGAGATAACCCAAACACATGTAAATGAATAAATAATATTTATTAAAATAAGTGATAACTCAGAAAATACAGATAGTGCAAAACCAACACAACAAACCCACAGCAAACAATAATATATACAGCAAGGGGCAATACCGGAATCACAGATGTCAGCCAAGCCAGGGTCATACACAGCAGGTAAGCAGGAACAAGGGATATACCAAAAACACAAACGTTAGCCAAGCCAGGGTCATACACAGGAGATCAGCAACTGAACAAGGGCAGGTTGGGAAAGGGAGATAATGGATGGGATAGGATACAGGCTCAGGAAGGGGTTCAGGGTCCGATACAGGTTTACAGGATTACAGGTTCAGGATTAGGGATGAGCCGAACACCCCCCTGTTCGGTTCGCACCAGAACATGCGAACAGGAAAAAAGTTTGTTCGAACATGCGAACACCGTTAAAGTCTATGGGACACGAACATGAATAATCAAAAGTGCTAATTTTAAAGGCTTATATGCAAGTTATTGTCATAAAAAGTGTTTGGGGACCTGGGTCCTGCCCCAGGGGACATGGATCAATGCAAAAAAAAGTTTTAAAAACGGCCGTTTTTTCAGGAGCAGTGATTTTAATAATGCTTAAAGTCAAACAACAAAAGTGTAATATCCCTTTAAATTTCGTACCTGGGGGGTGTCTATAGTATGCCTGTAAAGGGGCGCATGTTTCCTGTGTTTAGAACAGTCTGACAGCAAAATGACATTTTGAAGGAAAAAAATAATTTAAAACTACCCGCGGCTATTGCATTGCCGACAATACACATAGAAGTTCATTGATAAAAACGGCATGGGAATTCCCCAAAGGGGAACCCCGAACCAAAATTAAAAAAAAAAAATGACGTGGGAGTCCTCCTAAATTCCATACCAGGCCCTTCAGGTCTGGTATGGATATTAAGGGGAACCCCGGCCAAAAAAAAAAAAAAAAAACGGCGTGGGGTCCCCCCAAAAATCCATACCAGACCCTTATCCGAGCACGCAACCTGGCAGGCCGCAGGAAAAGAGGGGGGGACGAGAGTGCGGCCCCCCCTCCCTCCTGAACCGTACCAGGCCACATGCCCTCAACATTGGGAGGGTGCTTTGGGGTAGCCCCCCAAAACACCTTGTCCCCATGTTGATGAGGACAAGGGCCTCATCCCCACAACCCTGGCCGGTGGTTGTGGGGGTCTGCGGGCGGGGGGCTTATCGGAATCTGGAAGCCCCCTTTAACAAGGTGACCCCCAGATCCCGGCCCCCCCCCTGTGTGAAATGGTAAGGGGGTACATAAGTACCCCTACCATTTCACGAAAAAAGTGTCAAAAATGTTAAAAATGACAAGAGACAGTTTTTGACAATTCCTTTATTTAAATGCTTCTTCTTTCTTCTATCTTCCTTCATCTTCTGGTTCTTCTGGCTCTTCTGGTTCTTCTGGTTCTTCCTCCGGCGTTCTCGTCCAGCATCTCCTCCGCGGCGTCTTCTGTCTTCTTCTCCTCGGGCCGCTCCGCACCCATGGCATGGGGGGGAGGCTCCCGCTCTTCTCTTCTTCTCTTCTTCTCTTCTTCATTTTCTTCTCCGGGCCGCTCCGCAATCCATGCTGGCATGGAGGGAGGCTCCCGCTGTGTGACGGCGCTCCTCGTCTGACAGTTCTTAAATAACGGGGGGCGGGGCCACCCGGTGACCCCGCCCCCCTCTGACGCACGGTGACTTGACGGGACTTCCCTGTGGCATTCCCCGTGACGTCACAGGGAAGTCCCGTCAAGTCACCGTGCGTCAGAGGGGGGCGTGGTCACCGGGTGGCCCCCCCCCCGTTATTTAAGAACTGTCAGACGAGGAGCGCCGTCACACAGCGGGAGCCTCCCTCCATGCCAGCATGGATTGCGGAGCGGCCCGGAGAAGAAAATGAAGAAGAGAAGAAGAGAAGAAGAGAAGAAAAGAAGAAAAGAAGAAAAGAAGAAGAGAAGAAGAGAAGAGCGGGAGCCTCCCCCCCATGCCATGGGTGCGGAGCGGCCCGAGGAGAAGAAGATAGAAGACGCCGCGGAGGAGATGCTGGACGAGAACGCCGGAGGAAGAACCAGAAGAGCCAGAAGAGCCAGAAGAACCAGAAGAACCAGAAGATGAAGGAAGATAGAAGAAGCATTTAAATAAAGGAATTGTCAAAAACTGTCTCTTGTCATTTTTAACATTTTTGACACTTTTTTCGTGAAATGGTAGGGGTACTTATGTACCCCCTTACCATTTCACACAGGGGGGGGCCGGGATCTGGGGGTCACCTTGTTAAAGGGGGCTTCCAGATTCCGATAAGCCCCCCGCCCGCAGACCCCCACAACCACCGGCCAGGGTTGTGGGGATGAGGCCCTTGTCCTCATCAACATGGGGACAAGGTGTTTTGGGGGGCTACCCCAAAGCACCCTCCCAATGTTGAGGGCATGTGGCCTGGTACGGTTCAGGAGGGAGGGGGGGCCGCACTCTCGTCCCAACCTCTTTTCCTGCGGCCTGCCAGGTTGCGTGCTCGGATAAGGGTCTGGTATGGATTTTTGGGGGGACCCCACGCCGTTTTTTTTTTTTTTTTTTTTTGGCGCGGGGTTCCCCTTAAAATCCATACCAGACCTGAAGGGTCTGGTATGGAATTTAGGGGGAACCCCACGTCATTTTTTTTTTTAAATTTTGGCCGGGGTTCCCCTTAATATCCATACCAGACCTGAAGGGCCTGGTATGGAATTTAGGGGGACCCCCACGTCATTTTTTTTTTTTTAATTTTGGTTCGGGGTTCCCCTTTGGGGAATTCCCATGCCGTTTTTATCAATGAACTTCTATGTGTATTGTCGGCAATGCAATAGCCGCAGGTAGTTTTAAATGAGTTTTTTCCTTCAAAATGTCATTTTGCTGTCAGACTGTTCTAAACACAGGAAACATGCGCCCCTTTACAGGCACACTATAAACACCCCCCAGGTACGAAATTTAAAGGGATATTACACTTTTATTGATTGACTTTAAGCATTATTAAAATCACTGCTCCTGAAAAAACGGCCGTTTTTAAAACTTTTTTTTGCATTGATCCATGTCCCCTGGGGCAGGACCCAGGTCCCCAAACACTTTTTATGACAATAACTTGCATATTAGCCTTTAAAATTAGCACTTTTGATTTCTCCCATAGACTTTTAAAGGGTGTTCCGCGGCATTCGAATTTGCCGCGAACACCCCAAATTGTTCGCTGTTCGGTGAACTTGCGAACAGCCAATGTTCGAGTCGAACATGAGTTCGACTCGAACTCGAAGCTCATCCCTATTCAGGATACAGATACAGGTTCAGGATACAGGATACAGGTTCAGGATACAGGTTCAGGATACAGGTTCAGGATACAGGTTCAGGATACAGGTTCAGGATACAGGTTCAGGGCACAAGGAAGAAAGATACCAAGGCAAACATGTGAGGGCTTGCCGGGTATTTATAGGGCTGACTATAATTGGCTTCAAGTCACACCTGAGCGCAGGGAGTGTTGTCTGCTCCATACTGCCAGGATCCATCCGCTGGTGGACATCAGTACTGCGGCCAAAAGATGAAATGACACCAGCAGGGAAATATTCTCCTGACAGTTCAACACTGCCAGGAGACACCTGCTGGTGGATCCCAGTACTGCATGCCAAACGATATATCTTACCAGCGGATGGACCCTTTCCTGACAAATATATAATTTAGTGACAACTTTGTGGGAAAAAAAAAAGTTTGTAATTTTCCCGCAACTTGTTACAAAATATAAAATATTCCATGGACTCAAAATGCCTCTCAGCAAATAGCTTGGGGTGTCTACATTCCAAAATGCGGTCATTTGGGGGGGTTTTGTGCCATCTTGGCATTTTATGGCCTTCAAAACTGTGATAGGTAGTGAGGAGTGAAATAAAAAATGTACACCCTTAGGAATCTTGAAGGCGGTGCTTGGTTTTCGGGGCCCTGTACGTGGCTAGGCTCCCAAAAAGTCCCATACATGTGGTATCCCCATACTTAGGAGAAGCAGCTAAATGTATTTTGGGGTGCAATTCAACATATGCCCATGGCCTGTGTGAGCAATATATCATTTAGTGACAACTTTTTGTAAATTTGTTTTTTTTTTGTCATTATTCAATCACTTGGGACGAAAAAAATTAATATTCAATGGGCTCAACATGCCTCTCAGCAATTTCCTTGGGGTGTCTACTTTCCAAAATGGGGTCATTTGGGGGGGGGGGTTGTACTGCCCTGCCATTTTAGCACCTCAAGAAATGACATAGACAGTCATAAACTAAAAGCTGTGTAAATTCCAGAAAATGTACCCTAGTTTGTAGGTGCTATAACTTTTGCGCAAACCAATAAATATACGCTTATTGACTTTTTTTTACCAAAGGCCGAATACATTTTGGCCTAAATGTATGACTAAAATTGAGTTTATTGGATTTTTTTTATAACAAAAAGTAGAAAATATCATTTTTTTTCAAAATTTTTGGTCTTTTTCCGTTTATAGCGCAAAAAATAAAAACCGCAGAGGTGATCAAATACCATCAAAAGAAAGCTCTATTTGTGGGAAGAAAAGGATGCAAATTTAGTTTGGGTACAGCATTGCATGACCGCGCAATTAGCAGATAAAGCGACGCAGTGCCAAATTGTAAAAAGTGCTCTGGTCAGGAAGGGGGTAAATCCTTCTGGGGCTGAAGTGGTTAATGGCTGTGTGTTGAGTTATTTTGAGGAGACAGCAAATGTACACTGTTATACAAGCTGTACACTCACTACTTTACATTATAACAAAGTGTCATTTCTTCAGTGTTGTCACATGAAAAGATAGAGGAAAATATTTACAAAAATGTGAGGGGTGTACTCACTTTTGTGAGATACTGTATATATATATATATATATATATATATATATATATATATATATACTCTGCATTTAGCATAGACTATAAATTCTATACTATATAAATAAGTGTTTACTGTATATTTAGTCAGTGCAGGCAGTGTATTAATTTATATATACAGTCTTGTGTATATATAGCTATATATCTATATATCTAGATATATAGATATATAGCTATATATATATATTCTGCATCCAGTATAGCCTAATCCTTTTTAATACACTTCAGTCTCGTGTATATATATATATATATATATATATATGGCGGTGTACACAGTAGTATCTAATACAGTGTGTACAGTTTCTACTACACTTCTGATGGTGTACACGGTACACAATACAATGCAGCCGTAGCACAGTTTCTATTACTTTTCTAGTGATGTACACATTATTTAATACAGTGTGTACATTTTCTACTACACTTCTGGTATACAATACAGTGCAGCCATAGTACAGTTGCTAATACAATGCAGGTGGTGTACACAGTATCTAATAGAGTGTGTACAGTTTCTACTACACTTCTGGTGGTGTACACAGTATACAATACAGTGCAGCTGTAGTACAGTTGCTAATACAGTGCAGGCGGTGTACACAGTATCTAATACAGTGTGTACAGTTTCTACTACACTTCTGGTGGTGTACACAGTACACAATACAGTGCAGCTGTAGTACAGTTGCTAATACAGTACAGATGGTGTACACAGTATCTAATACAGTGTGTACAGTGTCTATTACACTTCTGGTGGTGTACACAGTATTAAATACAGTGCATCCGTAGTACAGTTTCTAATACAGTGCAGGAGGTGTACACAGTATCTGATACAGTATGTACAGTGTCTACTACACTTCTGGTGGTGTACACAGTATAAAATACAGTACATCCATAGTACAGTTGCTAATACAGTGCAGGGGGTATACACAGTATCTAATACAGTGTGTACAGTTTCTACTACACCTCTGGTGGTGTATACAGTATAAAATACAGTGCATACGTAGTACAGTTGCTAATACAGTGCAGGCGGTGTACACAGTATCTAATACAGTGTGTACAGTTTCTACTACACCTCTGGTGGTGTACACAGTACACAATACAGTGTAGTGTGGTGTTGCAAAAGCAAATATACATCATGTCTGGAAGGTCACCAAGGAGAGGCAGATGCTCACAGGCCACTAAAAGAGGGCAAGCAGCCTCTGTGTCCACAGTCAACAGTGCTGGTTGTGGGCATGGTGCATCCTCTGCAGGTGGCCATGGAGCACGCTTGTTCTTTTTTTCTGCTGCTGCCCATGTTATTGAGCCAGAACATGCAGAACAGTTGGTGGAGTGGATAACAAAACCGTCCTCATTCTCCTCATCCGCTGTCACCCAGGCTCAGAGTAGTTTGCCTTCCAATGCAGCTGCCAAAGCAGCCTACTCCACTGGCTCCTTGTCCACAGTCACTTCTTCCGTAGCCCCACCATCATGCACGGAGGAGTCCCCAGAACTATTCGACCACAGTGTCGGGTACATGCTGCTGGAGGATGCGCAGTGATTTGAAGGCTCCGATGTTGGTTCCCAGGTTGAGCAAGGGAGTAACATGAGACGGGGTGCCCAAGAAGGACAAGAAACTGGCAGTCATGTTCCCCCAGCTGCAGCATACTGCCAAGTTTGCTCCAGTGATGAGGAGGGAGGAGATGATGAGGTCACTGACTCTACTTGGGTGCCTAAGAAAAGAGAGGAGGAGGAGTAGGAGGCACAACTCCAATGGGGCAGGATGTGCTCTAGGGGGCAGCTTAAGGGCAGCCACCCTATTGCATCACACCGCAGAGCTCAGCAGGTGCAGGGTGCTACTGACTCCTGCTGACTCTTAAAAGTTCTTCGGTGTGGGCATTTTTCGACACATGTGCAGCAGATCGCACTGTTGCTGTTTGCAACCTATGTCTGGAGCGGATCAAGTGTGGCCAGAACAGCAGACGCTTGGGCACCACATGCTTGACCAGACATATGACGACCTGCCATGCAGTCCGTTGGCAACAGCACTTGAAAGACCCACATCAAAGAAAAAGGCAGACTTCTCCTTGTTCCTCATCTGGGATCTCCAACCCCACTATACCTCCAGTCCTCTCAAAAACCTGCACTGAGAGGAATGAAGGTATAGCAATAGGTGTCCAAAGTACTTGCAGCCAATGTGCTAGCAGTACACCACCATCTGATTTTAGCAGGCAAATTTCCCTACCCCAGTTGCTGAACTGTAAAAAGAAATTCGGTCCCAGCCATCCATATGCTCAGCATCTAAATGCTAGCTTGGCCAAATTTCTAGCACTGCAACTGCTGCCTTATCAGCTGGTAGACTCTTTCGTGAATTTGTGGAATGTGCTGTACCTCAGTGGCAAGTTCCAAAACGCCATTTCTTTTCACGGAAGGCCATTCCGGCTCTCTACTGGCATGTGGAAGGCAATGTTTTAGCCTCATTGGACAGGGGGGTCAGCAGTAAGGTGCATATTACTGCTGACTCATGGTCCAGCAGACATGGGCAGGGACGTTACCTTTCCTTCACGGCACATTGGGTAACTCTGCTGGCAGCTGGGAAGGATGCAGGACAGGGTTCAGTATTGTTGGATCTTGTTCTGCCACCACGCCTCCAAAATGCTAGTGGTGATTCTGCCACAGCTCTCTCCTCCACCCCCTCCTCTTCTTCTTCCTCTATGGTCTCTTCTGCAGATTTGTCCACTGAACCAGCGGTGCTCCATAAGCATTAAAGGGGCTACACAAGCAGTTAAGCAAAAAGATGCCATGCAGTGCTTGAGTTGGTCTGCTTAGGGGACAGGAGCCACACTGGGGCAGAGATTCTGTCAGCTCTGCAGGGGTGGGTTTAGAGATGGTTGATGCCACACCAGATTCTGCCAGGAATGGTTGTATGCGACAATGGCACCAACCTTCTCTCCGCCCCCCGACAGGGACACTTGAGGAATGGACTTGGAGGCAGGTGGTGCAGCCTCACCACCTGTGCCCATGAATGCAGCCTCACCACCTGTGCCCATGAATACAGCCTCACTACCAGTGCCCATAATGCAGCTTAACACCAGTGCCCATAATGCAGCCTTACCACCAGTGCCCATAATTCAGCCTCACCACCAGTGCCCATGAATGCAGCCTCACCACCTGTGAAAATGAATGCAGCCTCACCACTAGTGCCCATAATGCAGCCTCACCACCAGTGCCCATAATGCAGCCTCACCACCAGTGCCCATAATTTAGCCTCACCACCAGTGCCCATGAATGCAGCCTCACCACCTGTGCCAATGAATGCAGCCTCACCAAAAGTTCCCATAATGCAGCCTCACCACCAGTGCCCATAATGCAACCTCACCACCAGTGCCCATAATGCAGCCTTACCACCAGTGCCCATAATGCAGCCTCACCACCAGTGCCTCTTAATGCAGCCTCATAACCAGTGTCCATAATGCAGCCTCACCACCAGTGCCTATAATGCAGCCTCACCAACTGTGCCCATGAATGCAGCCTCACCACCTGGGCCCATGAATTCAGCCTCACCACCAGTACCCATAATGCAGCCTTACCACCAGTGCCCATAATGCAGCCTTACCATCAGTGCCCATAATGCAGCCTCACCACCATTGTCCATAATGCAGCCTTATTGTATAAGGACTCTTAAGATGATAATAATGCAGCCTCACCACCAGTGCCCATGAATGCAGCCTCACCACAAGTGCCCATAATGTAGCCTCACCACTAGTGCCCATAATGCAGCCTCACCACCAGTGCCCATAATGCAGCCTCACCACTAGTGCCCATAATGCAGCCTTACCACCAGTGCCCCTCAATGCAGCCTGATCAGTGCATGGGGGTTAGAGAGGAGAGCCGCCGGATCACACAGATCTCCCATTGTTACACCTGGTGCTGCTGTCATATGATGTCCCGCCTGATAGACATCACACCTCCCACGGCATTGGACCAGTGTGATGTCTGTCAAAGGAGCCAGGAGGCGGGACATCAGATGACAGCAGTCGGAGTATAAGCGCGGCATCCCCGCTCTGTGCGGTGCTCACCCTCCCCCCTTACCCTCCGAGGCAGTGCTGGGGCCCGAAAAGGGGGTCGCTGGGGACCCGCAGGAGCCATGAGAGTTTCAGCAGGTGGCGCTGGTGGGCCAACAGCAGCGGCCGGGCCCTCGGACCACAGCCAAACTGACCGACCGGTCAGGCCTTCTGTAAATTTCTATATCCCCTGGCACTACTGAGATATTTGTAGGTTATGGAGACAGGATAATGCTAGTGTCATAGGCTCATACAGTATGCTGAGTTTATTTAGCACCTTTGGTAAAACCTGTTGGTCTCAATGAAGCATGTTCTGAGTCCCCAGTTTACTTTCAGTTAGGAAACTGGACATTAAGTTTTCCATTAGAAAAGCCTGTCTCCTGCCAACATGCTATAGAGACGGAGTGCTCTATCTACAGAGGTCTGACATATGCCCTACTGAGTCAGAATTAGAGTTCTTCAAGCAACTGGTAGCATGAGCTTTGCTTATTGGAGAGTTCTAGCTTTGACTGATGTCACATGTTGGAACTCTATAAAGGACCACTGTAGGGAGATCACTACTTCCACACAAGGTGCAAGGGTCCATTACCGTTTGCTGGTGACATGGACATTCATTGTACTGTTCATTTAAGCACAAGAGAATCCATTTTGTTCTCACTGTTGAAATGTGTTCTGTAACCTTCACCTAACACACAGACACTTCTCCTACTAAACGCTCTCTACTCCCCCCTCCCTTTTCAAGGTTTTACTTTTGCAATTGTTCTATTCGCTAGTTTTTAATAATATATTTCTATTTGTTAGCTTTTAATAACATATTGCTATTTGTTAGTTTTTAATAACATCTCACACCACCCCTTTCTTATCTATGTATAAAATAACATGTAATAATACATTTTTCACTGAACGGACATTTTAAACACAGTGGTTGAGTCCTGTGAATCTGTTCCTGCAGCTGCAGTATTAACTTTGTTTTAGAGTCCCAATCAGAAATCAGTCATATCAGTCTTAGCGAGCCAGCCAGGAGTTTGGCAGAGTCTCCAGAAGGAACCGCGCTTCGATCGGGATCATCGGGAAACGCAGACCTCAAATGCCGGCTAGGTAAGCTGCCCTTAAGCTTGCTATATTTCTGCCTTTTCCTATGTATCCTATCTGTCGGTTCTCAAGGAAACCAGACCACTCTCGGACCTTTCTGGTTGGGTAACGTGTGTGTGTGAATGTGTTTGTGTCCCCCTTCATGGGTCAATGAGTGTTTTGTCTATTGTCATAAACCCCTTCTATCCACGTAGATAAGTGGAGACTATTCTTGTAAATCTGCAGATTTGCTGTACTATTTGTTTTAGAGGCAAGAGGGTATAGGCACAAGTAGAGAAGAGAGAAGACTGGCCAGTCATTATGGGCATTAAATTAATTAAGGGAATGAAGGGAGAGAGGCCTTCAGAAAATGCCCAGCGCAAGATGAGCGCTAGAGAATATATGAACCGAAGGTACGGTTCTGCCTATACTGAGCCCCTAGATAAATGGGTAGAATGGACAAAGGGAACAGCTAAACCTTTAAAATCTGAAGGGACTTTTGATTTAAAAGTATGGCAAACTTTTCTGCACGATTATGGCCCACTGCTGCGCAGTGAAGGAACGTGGAGAATAGCTTGCACATGGGAGACAGAAGCTAACGTAGCAAATAAAACTGGCTTGACGGAGATATTTAATAAAAGTACTGCCCAAATTTACTACGTTTGGCCAGAAGACTCTGTAGAGGAGGACCCCCCACCTTATGTGGCTGCCAGTTTGGCTTTAAGGGGTCCACGCACAAAAGCAAAAGAATTAGATTACATGGAACACACAAAAGATGAGCTATGCAATATAGTAGAGAGCAGAGGTTTAACAGCCCCATATCAACCTACAAAGAGGGATTTGGCTCGTATCCTACAAACAGATGATTGGCATAAATCAAAAGGCACATATGCAAACCTAGATCTCTCTGAACTTAAGGCTTTGGCCAGAGAAAGAGAGATAGAGTCTGAACTTCCAGAGCAAACCATAATTTCCAAATTGTGGCAGCAAGATGAAGAGAGAAGGAAGGGGGATGCCAGCCCTTCTGCCCCTGGCATAGAGAAATCTGTTGCAGTTTATCCTGTCAGAACCCAATTAGTTTTTGAAGGTGATGCTGTTGACAGTAAATCTCAAATTAAATGGCAAGTACCTTTTAGTCCCCAAGATATGAGAGCCATATTAGAGGGATTGGGAGATCCTAGAAAGAATCCAATTGGGTTTGCAAACAAACTTAGTGCTGCACAGGAAGCATATGAGGCTTCTGCTACTGACATTCATCAGCTTCTTATTAAAGCAGTGGGAAGCAACATGTCTGGCTATATACTTAAAGAATGTGGTGTAGACGTCAAAAATCTAGGTAAGATGGTTAGTGGATGGGAGGTTTGTGAGAAATTGAAGGAAAAATTGCCCCAAATATATGGACAAACCAGACATGCTGAATTTATGAATGCTAAGCAAGCGAAAGAGGAAGCAGCAGGGGCTTATTGGAGGCGGTTAAATGATATGGCTGAGGAAGCAGGCATTAAAATAGAGGAAGAGAAGGCGGGAGAAACTGCAATTCCATCTACACAACTGGTGAAACAAAGGTTTCTTGATGGTTTAATACCCCAGTTGAAAGAAAACTTGTTCACAGCAAGGCCTGAGGCAGGCAATATGTCTATTTGAGACGTCCTGCCTATCCTGTTATCCATAGAAAACAGGATTAACCAAAAAGACAGCAAACCCAAGGTAATGTACATGGGGAAGCAGAGAGGAAAAGGAAGAGGAAGAGGCAAAGGCAATTTCAGAAATCATGGCAATCGGGGACCAATTATATGCTACAATTGTGATGGGGAAGGACACATAGCCAAATTCTGCCATCTTCCTGACCGTAGACTAGAAAAGAGCTTAGAGGCCCCTCATGCTGATCCCAGTTCTCTGCCAAAAGCAGTGGATCAGGCATAGGAAAATGGCATGCCAGTATCAATCATGTTAAATAGGGGAGACAATGGTCCCGAGGCCAGAGTAAAAGTATTTTTACAAGAACTCCCCTATCCTGGAGGAGAAACAGAAATAACCTGTTTAATTGATACTGGTGCAAGCCGAAGTGTTTTTAATATAGAGGACTTACCTCCAGGATTATTATCTACAAATGTTATCTCTGGTGTTGGCCTAACCGGGACCTCTACTGATTTGGTTGAGTCCAAGCCACTTAAACTCAGGCTAGGACAGCAAACAGAAATTGTCACTAAAGTGTTAGTTTCAGACACAGTTCCTACCAATCTTTTGGGAGCTGACATTTTGAACCAAATTTTAGCAAACATAGACTACACTCCTACAGGAGTCCAAGTGGTCAGTAGTCTATCAGGAGAAGTTTTAAATTCTGCCTGTGGAGTATTTTTAATCCAAGACTCCACTCTGCCATTTCCACCAGAATTGAAAGTGATTCCCGCTGAATTATGGGCCACCAGCAAATATGATGTAGGTCTGCTGGATTGCACCCCAGTCATGATAAAAATTAAACCAGGAGCCCATCTCCCACAGATTAAACAGTACCCACTGAGTATTGCTCAGACTGAGAGGATAAAGGATCAAATCACTCAACTGAAAGCAGCAGGGGTTGTTGTACCAATTAAGTCCCAGGTCAATACACCCCTGTTCCCAATTGCAAAGAAGCCAGACAAGAAGGGTGGGCAGGTGACATATCGCATGGTGCATGATTTGAGAGCCATTAACAATATAATAGAGGCAGATACCCCGATCGTGCCCAACCCCCGCACTTTACTAAGTAGAATACCTGCCTCCAGCACCTGCTTTACAGTGATTGATCTTGCAAATGCTTTCTTTTCGGTGCCCCTGCACCCAGATTGCTGGCACCTTTTTTCATTTACCCATGATGCCCAAAAGTTAGCATGGACAAGATTGCCCCAAGGCTGTGTGAGTAGCCCCTCTGAATATAATACTGCGTTAAAGCAAGTATTGGACCAATGGTCCCCCTTACACCCAAACACAGTTTTGCTTCAGTACATAGACGATTTGCTTATTTGTTCTGATACAAAGGACATTTGTAGCAGAGAAACAGTAAACCTTCTCATGTTTCTCTATAACAGTAACAACAAAGTTAGCAAAGATAAGCTACAATACTGCCAAGAGAAAGTGATCTTCCTGGGTCACTGCATTTCACATGGAATCCGTCACCTAACCCCAGATCGAGTTAAAACTCTACAAAACTTTGAAAAGCCAAGAAATGTCCGGCAACTACGTGCCTTCCTGGGGTTAGTGGGATATTGTAGGGACTGGATTCCAAATGCATCAGAACTTATGGCTCCTCTATATGAGGCTACCACTAGAAACCCTTTCAAACTCACATGGGACAATAAATTGCAGATGAAGGAGCTTATTAAAATTTTGTCTGAAGCTCCCGCCATTGGACTTCCTGACTATACTAAGACTTTCTCGTTGTTCTGTCATGAAGTCAATGGATTTGCTGCAGGTGTACTCACCCAGCTACATGGAGACAAACAGAGGCCTGTGATGTATGTATCAGCCTCATTAGACCCTGTCATCAAAGGCTCTCCCAGTTGTATGCGAGCCATAGCAGCCTGCATTTTGCTGCTAGACAAAGTAACAGAGCTTGTACTAGATTCTGCTCTGATCCTGTATGTGCCACATGCAGTACAGGAAATCATGAATCAAGTAAATACTAGACATGTGTCTGCCAGTAGATTTGACAAGTACCAGTCTGCTCTTTTTGCTCCATCGACTTTAACAATCAAACGATGTGTTACTTTAAATCCGGCTACTCTTCTTCCTATAATTGATGAGGAAGATGCAACAAAGGGTACTGATGTAGAACCTGAGAGTTTTTCTCACGATTGTATGGCTCTTATGGAGGTAGAAAGGGCCTCTGTCACACCAGCAAAAGATGAGCCCTTAGCAGATTGTGACACACACTTATTCGTAGATGGTTCCAGATTTTACACTGATGATGGTCAGCCACACACAGGGTTTGCTGTAACCACTACAGACACCATTTTACATCAGGAAGCATTGAAACCCCAGATGTCAGCACAGGAAGTGGAGTTGTATGCTGTAGTCAAAGCATGTCATCTCCTAGAGAATCAAAGGGGAAACATCTACACTGACAGCAGATATGCATTTGGAATAGCCCACGATTTTGGGCCTATCTGGAAAGCACGGAACTTTCTTACTAGTGCAGGTAAGCCAGTGAGACATGCAAAACTCATAGAGCAGCTATTTGAGGCCTTTCAGAAACCAGCAGAAGTTGCCATCTTGAAGGTAAAAGGGCATGCAAGGGGAAGTGACATGACAGCCAGAGGAAATGCTTTAGCGGACCAAGCGGCAAAGGATGCTGCCCTTATGGCATTTGGAGTCACATCCACTGCAGGGGTCGCCCAGGTAGCGGGGACAGATTCCCCTCATCAAGAGCAGTGGGATGTAGAAACTCTAATTCAGTTGCAGAACCAGGCCCCTGATGAAGAGAAGGATAAGTGGATCAAATGTAATGCTACCCAAAATCAGCAGGGCCTGTGGAGCGCTGACAACAGGTGGTGTCTACCCAGGAATTTGTACCCAGTTTTAGCACAGCTGGCACATGGCGTCAGTCATCTTGCTAAGGGCGCGATGGTGGCACTTACTGACTGCTATTGGATAGCACCTGGATTTAGTGCATTTGCAGCCAGGTTTTGTGCTTCATGTCTCACTTGTGCTCTGTACAATGCAGGGAGGCCTGTTCATGTTCCCCAAAGGCATTCTCCAAAGCCAGATCCAGAACTAAATAGAACCCTTTATAGTACAAATTGCTCACAGTTTCCAATATGTGAAAATATCGGTTTCCTGAGATTCCATGTTATTGCTTCCAGTTTTTTAGGAGCAGGCATACCGTCCATACGTAGAGGGTTATATTATATATGTGGAAATAAAGCTTACGCCTGGCTTCCTACTAATGTTACAGGTACATGTTATATTTGGAAGTTAGTACCTGCTTTGGCTGTTCGCAAAGATACAGTGCGACCAGATCAAAGTCCAGAATACCCTTTAGTGTTCAAAAGAGAGCTGTTCACTGAAGGTGACATGGCATGGTCATGGTTCCCTTCCTGGACAGGATGGGGAATTGAAGCAATGAAAAGACTAAATAATTACACTAGAATTGTAGATGAGATTATTAACCTTACTACCACTGATATAGGTTTATTAAATGAAGAAATGGCTCAGCTTAAAAGTATAGTATTAGAGCACAGATTAACGCTAAATTATCTCACTGCAGCTCAAGGTGGGATGTGTAAGGTATTTCGCACTGACTGTTGTATATACATTTCTGATAATGAGGACATTATTAAAGGGCATCTTGCTAAGATAAGAGAACTACAGAATAAGACCAGAGATATTGCTAAAGATGGATGGAACCCCTTTCAGGGTTTAGGTGGTTTTGGTGATTTTTTATATGGCATAGCAACATGGTTACAGAAACTAGGCGCTTACATTGTGATGTTCCTATTTCTCATGTTTGTTATTTACTTCCTCATCAGGCTATGCCTCTGTGTGACTACCCGCTGTACCAACAAATGTACCACCAGCCCTGATGAACCCATTATTGTGAGAAAGCTAGGAGAGAGCTGAACAGGACGCCGTCTCTCTGCGCCAATGTAACAGGAGTTACCAGCAATCGGCTGAACGTAACGCGGAGAAGAATGGTGTCAAATAAACAAAAGGGGGGAAATGACATGGACATTCATTGTACTGTTCATTTAAGCACAAGAGAATCCATTTTGTTCTCACTGTTGAAATGTGTTCTGTAACCTTCACCTAACACACAGACACTTCTCCTACTAAACGCTCTCTACTCCCCCCCTCCCTTTTCAAGGTTTTACTTTTGCAATTGTTCTATTCGCTAGTTTTTAATAATATATTTCTATTTGTTAGCTTTTAATAACATATTGCTATTTGTTAGTTTTTAATAACATCTCACACCACCCCTTTCTTATCTATGTATAAAATAACACGTAATAATACATTTTTCACTGAACGGACATTTTCCTTGTCAAAAGAAGTTTATTGAGTATACAATATTATAAAGATACATAAAGTAAGTTTACAAGGATCTATAAAGTAAGCTCATTGTTTTACAGTAGGGATTATATAGGTAAATATCATGAAATTTCAAATATTAAACATTGGGTTCACGTAAACCTAAATTAAAGATATATATCATTTCCTTAGTTACTTTTGTAGGTATTTAAATGATTTATACCTACTATATATATTGTTTACAGGTAGAGTGTATATAGGTCAAATAAATTCTGATAATGAGCTTTAATCGTAAGGTCGAGAAAAGGAAAGAGAAAGAAGAAAAAGGGTAGAAAGGCAGAGGTATGGTCCACAAGGTTGTCCCGCTCGTCAGTTTATTATTCTTTTTAGTTCTCTTTGAAGCCTTAGAATGGGTGTCTCTGTAAGTCATTTAATCTGTTACCATGGCAACAGGACAGAGTCATTGAAATTTGACAGGAATTGTTGTTTTATCCAAGGATGCCAAAGTTTTTCAAATTTTGGAATTTGATTTTGATCGATGGCTACCATCTTAGTATGGGACATTGTATTATTCATTCTGTGAATTGTTTCTGCTAGTACCAACGTAGGAGATTTCCATGCTTTGGCCACTGTTTGTTTTGCAGCCGTTGTTAGTTGGATCATAAGTTTGAATTGAGAGAGTGTTAACCATTCCGGTTTTAGATTAAGTAAAGTTATATATGGATCTGGTTGTATTATTTTTTAAAATATTTTAGATGCAATCACGAAGACTTCCTTCCAGAAGGTTTGGATTACTGGGCACGTCCACCATATGTGTAAATGTGTGCCTATTTCTGGGCATCCTCGAAAACAAAGAGCTGAGGTATTAGGTGAATATTTTGCCACTCTAGCGGGTACAAGGTACCAGCGAGTTAGGACTTTATAATTTGTCTCCAGTGCTAAGATGTTGGGTGAGGATGACTTAGATGTGAGCCATATGTTAGACCAGTCCGTGTCTTCTAAAGTTCGTCCCAGGTCCTCCTCCCACCTCTGAACGTAAGAGGGTCTATTAAGATTTACTACTCCATATAATTGATTATAAAGTGATGAAATTGTACCTTTAGCAAATGGATCTTTTGTACAGATTGATTCAAAAATGGATAATTGGGATAATGGTGTATCCCCCTTTAGGAATGGTGTATAGAAATTTTTGATTTGGAGATCTCTAAATATCTCAGAGTTTGGTAGATCATATTTTTCTCTAAGCGATGGGAATGAAAGGAATGATTTAGATGCTATGAAGTCATTTAGTGTCTGAATGCCTGATGTTGTCCAAGCTTTAAAAGAATTTGGGTAGATCCATGCCGGATAAAAGGCCGGATTTCTGATAAAAGAAAGGAGAGGATTGTGTGGAGATTGTAACTGATATTTGGTTTTTAGTTTATCCCAGAGAGATAAGAAGTGTTTAGTTATGGGATTATGAATTTTAAAGCGGTCTTTAGGATCAAGCCATAACAAGTTTGATATTAATAGAGGGTCATTTTCTGAAGCCTCTATAAATACCCATAATGGGATTTCCTGTTTTGCATGGTATTTGGACAGACTGGCCAAATGTGCTGCTCTGTAGTAGTTAGTAAAATTAGGGTATCCCAGGCCTCCTTTATTTTTGGGAAGATGTAGTGTGTGTATAGGTATACGTGGTTTAGAAGAGCCCCATATAAATGAAGTTGCTCTTTTTTGTACTATTCTCAAAAAATAGGAAGGAATTGGAATAGGGAGGACTCTGAATAGATAAAGCAATTTGGGTAGAATAGTCATTTTGATTGCATTAATCTTCCCTATCCAGGATTAAGGAAGTTGCGACCATTGTTTTATTAGATTTGTGATCTGTCTTAATACAGGAGGATAATTGGTTGAGAATAAGTCAGAATGAGATGCTGTTAAATGAATTCCAAGATATGGAATTGATTTTTCTGCCCATGTGAATGGGAGTGCAGCCCTAGCCGTGATCAATTCCATGTTTGTGAGCGAAATATTAAGCACTAGGCATTTCTTAGGATTAATCATAAGGCCGGATAGGGCTGCAAATCCATCAAGAGCTGGTATTAAGTTAGGACCAGAGACCTGTGGTGATGATAGAAAAAGTAATATATCGTCTGCAAATATACATAATTTGTGTGTAATACCTCCTACTTCAATGCCAGTTATAGTTTGGTTTGTTCTGATGTATTGGGCCATGGGTTCGAGTATAAGGGCAAATAATAAGGGAGATAATGGGCAACCCTGTCGGGTACCTCTTTCGATATTAAAGGCATCAGATTTGTATCCAGCGTATTTTATATAGGCTTTGGGTTTATTATATTGATCCATGTTAAAAAGTGGGGTCCAAAACCCCATTTTTGTAATGAATATTGCATATATTGCCAGGATACTGTGTCAAATGCCCTCTTAACATCGAGAGATAGAAAACATAAAGGGATTTTCCGTTTTTTAGCAATATGTGCCAATAACACTGCCCTGCGTATATTATCGCCTGCCTGTCTATTTGGCATGAAGCCTACTTGATCTCTATGTATTAATTTTCCTATAATGCTATTGAGGCGTTTTGCTATTATTTTTGCTAATAATTTAATATCAAGGTTTAACAGAGAGATAGGCCGATAATTCACACAGGAAGTATCATCAGAAAGGGGTTTTGGGATCATACAAACAATTGCCATTAGTGTTTCTTGCCGAAAAGAATGTCCTTCTAGAAGTTTGTTAAAAGTTTCAGTGAGAATGGGAGAGAGTATTTCTGAGAATGTTTTATAGTATAAAGCCGAGTAGCCGTCTGGGCCTGGTCTTTTGTTAAGTTTTAGGTCTTTTATGGCGTTAGCAACTTCATCTATAGTTATAGGCTCATCCAAACTGCTTTTTTGATTCTGAGACAACTCAGGTAAGGTTATTTTTGAGAAGAAGGATTCAGCCTCTGTAGGATTAAATTCATTGTTTGTCTTGTATAAAGTTGCGAGATGTGAGTGAAATTTATGGACTATTTTAACTGGATTACAAGTATAAACATTTTTTGATAATTTCAAACGTATTGGTTTGAAAGATTTGTTAGTTGAATTTAATGCCCGAGCCAAATATGTACCTGGTTTGTTTGTATTCATGTAGAAATTGTGTTTGGAGCGTTTGAGGTATTTATCAACTGACTCAGTGAGAAATAGATCGTATTCCAATCTAGATTTTTCCAGATGAGATTTTGTACTCTGAGATGGATTATCTTGGAATGATATGTAGGCTGCATTAAAATTGAGTTCTAGTTTTTTTGCTAGATTTTTGCGTTCCCGTTTAAATAGTGCCATTTGTCTTTGTATTGTACCATGCAAGACAGGCTTATGAGCTTCCCACAGTGTTATTGGGGAAATGTCTGTTGTATTATTAATTGATATGTATTCCTTTAAAGCTTGTTCAATGGCCATCTGATGTAGTGGGTGTTTGAGCATTATGTCCGGTAAGTACCACGTTGGGTCATGCGCTTTTGGTATGGCTGAGGCTATAGTAGTGTATACTGCATTATGGTCAGACCACAGAATCGGAATTATATCTGATGCAATAATTTCTGGTATCATTCCTATTGTTAGAAAAATATGATCTATTCTGGTGAAGGTTTGATGAGGGTGCGAGAAATAAGTGAAATTCTTTTTCATTGGGTTACTTTCTCTCCACGAATCTACCAGATTGTATTTGGAAAGAAGTTGAGAAAAAGGTAATCTAGAGGTTATTTTGGATGGTGTAAAAGGTGATTTATCTAGAAATGGGAGGAGGACCTGGTTCGAATCCCCGCACATTATCACTGTTCCTATTTTGTGTGTATTAATCACTTGTAATATATGTGAGAGGAATGGTGTAGGTTGTTTGTTAGGAGCGTAGTAGGAAATCACCGTGATTGCTGTATCCATTATATAACCCATGAGTATCAGGTATCTACCTTCTGGGTCTTTAATTTCTGATGATAAGGTGAATGGTGTGGATCGGTGAAATGCAATTAGAGTACCCCTTTGTTTGGTACAGGCAGAAGCCGTGTAAATTTGTTGATAAAAAGGAGAAATATATTTTGGAGTAGAATCTTTGGTGAAGTGTGTTTCTTGGAGGCATACTATGTGAGCCTTCTTGTTATGGAAAGTATGGAAGGCTTTGGTCCTTTTTTGAGGGACATTTATTCCCTGAACATTCAGGGAAAGTATATTCAGTGGTGCCATAGCAACAGATCAAATAGTTTTGACTTACTTTTTATTATGCAGAGCTGACTGCGCAGATCAACCTGTGTGGACTGAAGAGATGAAAAGATAGAAAAGAAACCAGTGAATTCTGGAGTAAAGAGTAAACAAAAACATATGAGATTAGATGATACATTGTATAAATTATTTTTTGCAAGTAATCACAATTTACCCGTGAAAGAGAATAAATATCTCTCTCAGGGGAATAAGTGCCTTCGTCACACTCCCACATAATATGGTTGGGAGAATGAGGAGGGCTAATGGGGGTACACGGATCTTCCGCTTACAGGAGAGAAGTGCTATGTCAAAAGACATCAAAATGATGATTCATTAATTGGAGTGCAGAATATAGTTTTTGTTGAAATTATTTATTCCAGGGTGGTTGTATATGGTTAATCTTGCCCTAGGCTAAATAATTCAGTTAGAAAGGTACTGTTAATAACTTTGGTATTGATGAAGATAATTTGAATTATTTTGGGATTTTAACCCTTTTAGAGTAAACAATTACATATTTTATTCATATGTAACTGTTTAGATATGTTAACTCATAAAATTGAGGCTGTATTGCTTCAGATTAGAATAAACAAAAACATAGTTCTAGGAACTAGTTAGGTACTAATATATTTGTTTTAAGAAAAGAAAGAAAAAGCTTCCATTACTTCTGGATTATTGAACATATATGTCCTAAAAAGTAATAAATCTATTGTTATTACCTGAAAATATATAACTGAACAAGAATTTCCTTATTTCACTTATATATTCTAAGGCTATATGAATCAGAAGTAATAAGAAATATAACTGGAATGTAACTTGATCCCATACAGTGTGTGACTATCAGAATGCAGTTACATTCAGTTATAAATACAGGTTTTTTATAGAGAACCATCTCTTAGTATAATAAATGAAGAGATATCAGGAATTAGGATGTTAGTCCATTGAATCTTCTTGGTCCATGGATGATGTGGCATAACGGCCTCTTTTGTGAGAATGATGATTCCCATTTTGTTCTGAAATTTTCTGGGTGCTGCCTGAAGGTGAAGATGATGCCATTCTTCTGCGTGTGGGGGTGTTGCTGCTTGTGGGTTCTGTCAGATTTAATTTTAAAAGGGTTTGTTGTAGTTCATCTGCTGATCTGCTTCTGTAAATTGTACCTTGGTAGTTAAATCTGACTGAAAAGGGGAAGCCCCATTGATACATAATGTTGTGGCGTTGCAGTTCCATTAGTTGGGGTTTCATGGATCGTCTTATAGTAATAGTAAGTTGGGATAGGTCAGCAAAAATTTGATAATTGTGTCCTTGAAAATTAAGTTCCTTTTTTTCTCTTGCAGCAATTAGTATTTGTTCTTTCGTTCTGTAATAATGAAATTTTGTGATTATATCACGTGGGGGTCCGTCTTTCTTTTTGGCTGTGAGGGTTCTGTGTACTCTGTCCAGTTCTAAACGTTCAATAGGGATATCTGGCTTTAGTTCTTGTAATAGAGCAGTAATAGTAGATTGCAGGTCTGTCACAGTTTCAGGTATTCCGCTTATGCGCAAGTTTGAACGTCTGGCTCTATTTACGTAATCTTCGAGCTTAGTTTGAAGTATTAAATTCTCTTCTTTTAATTGTTCCAATTCTGTTATATTTTCTTGGGTTGTAATTTCAATTTTATCCATTTTTATTTCTAAGGCTGCGGTGCGGTTTCCCAGCTCTCTTATTTCTTTGGTTAGGCTGTTTGTTATTTGGTCTGAGGTTTGTTTTAAAGCCTTATGAAGCATCTTTTCAAATTGTAATAATATTACTGGGGATGTTGAGGAGGCTTGTGGAGAAGTTTGTGAGAGGATTTGTTCTGTATCTGACTCAAATGGAGAGTCTTGCTGTGACATTTTCTGTCTGTGAAAGCGCCCTGATGCTGTATATTGTGAGGTGACTGGAGCTGCTTTAGTTGCAGTGAGTGCCTGTGAGCTCTTTGTGAGGTGATTTTTATTTCTGCCACGGCTTCCTCCCAGTACCATATTTCCTGCCCAAACTTTCACAGTTTGTTCCCTGGGGCAAAAAGGTTCAAATGGATACCTTTTGAGCCTGCAGGCTCTGCTTTGTCCTTCTCTTCTCTCCTCAGCGGTGTGGAGCTCTAACAATGCATGTCTGCTCCGCTTGGCTCCGCCTCCTGTCCCTCCTCCTTAACAGACATTTTAAACACAGTGATTGAGTCCTGTGAATCTGTTCCTGCAGCTGCAGTATTAACTTTGTTTTAGAGTCCCAATCAGAAATCAGTCATATCACTGGTAGGGGACAAGCTTTTTTACTCAGGCTGTGGCTGCTTTCTAAAGAAAATAAACTATAAGAATGTGCACACCTCTTGCTTTTATGCGCCTAGAATGTATTTAGCTGATTTCAACAGAAACTTGAATTGTGCTTTAACATCAAATCACAGAAATTTCTTTAAGTAGTACAACTAAATATAGAAGCTATAGAAGTAAGGACATTTTCCCATTTAAAAACAATCTTATTTCAAAAGTTATGTGCATATTGATATACAGTGGGGTATGTTAAATGTAATTTTATCAGGGAGTAATAGAAAAAAAGGCCCCGATATTCTTCATGTTATTTTGGTAGGAGATAATGGAGACTATACATAAAACTACAAAACACTTTTATAATCCAACACAGATAAGCTACTATGGTAATCTTTACTGCTTACTGCTCCAATTGTTCTTACCTGTCAGATCCCATGGATTGCAATGGGTGACACCCTTCCTGAAGAATAGCACTGTATACTCTATTACTCAACCTCCTCCTTTATATGGCTGGACTGCTCTAGCTAAATACACCTTTTTTTTCTACCAAAAAGCAGCATGGGAAAGATATTACAATAGAAACAGATTCACATAGTAACCATGTAATGGTGAGCGTAAAAACAGCTTGCTGTATAAGTACTGCTTGAAATGCTGCTTGATCTCACATTTTGTAAGTAAGCAAAATGACTTATTTAAAATCATTCTTTATTTTATAAATAATAAAAGTATATGACTGTGTTAGTTTTATTTCTCCTGAGCTAAAGCTTCTTAAGCATGTTACTACTACATTTTTCAAGGTTTGAGACTACTCTAACTGAATTCATATTCCAGATGAATAGTGAGTAGTTTTTTTTTTTGTTCTCACAATAATGACTTGTTTTGAAATATTAGACCAAAAACTGCATGGTGCAAGAGACCTCCAACCAGTGGCCTCCTGCAGATTGCAAATGAACAACAGAGGAAGTTCTTCAAAGGACATACCTTTGAGATGAGCTGTGACTCATCCCTATATGAATTCACTTTTGAGTCTACATTTTTTTTTATCTATTAAGGGGTGATTTATAACATGTGATACGTTAGCACATCTGTATTTGTAGTAATTGTTAAGAAGCTTGTACGCATTAATTATATATTGGTCTACTTTTTTACAAATGTTGACGAAACAAAAGCAATGGTTTGTGCTTGTCAAACCTTTGACATTTAAATATTTCCTGTTTTGGCAAAACACAGTGACTGTACACAAGGAACAGCACCCCCACCCATTCAAAACTACAATGGTTAAAGCCAACCTTGTATGAATTGGAAGGTCCTTCTTGCACCTTTTTACACGTAAACATAATCACTAAAATCCCATGTTTAACCATTCGATCTCCAGATGATTTACCCCCCTCCATGATCCGGCCACTTTTTGCGATACGACACTGCGTTATTTTAACTGACAATTGCACAGTCATGCAACACATTTTTTCTCCACAAATACAACTTTCTTTTGGTAGTTTGAGCACCACTGTGTTTTTTTTATTTTTTGCGCTATAAACAAAAAAGGCTGACAATTTTGAAAAAAATAAAAAGACTATATTTTTTACTTTCAGCTACAAAATATATCCAATAAACAAATGTAAAAAAAATCGAATTTCCTCATAAATTTAGGCCAATATGTATTCTGCAACATGTTTTTGGCAAAAAAATCATGATAGGTGTATATTGATTGGTTTATGCGAATGTTATAGCATCTACAAACTATGGGAGAATATACTGGAATTTTTATTCATTTATTTTTATACTAGTAATGGCGGCGATCAGCGACTTATAGCGGAACTGTGATAATGCGGCTGACAATTGGACACTAACTGACACTTTTGACACTTTGTGGGAACCAGTGACACTAATACAGTGATCAGTGCTAAAAATATGCACGGTCACTGTACTAATGACACTGGCTGGGAAGGGGATAAACATCCAGGGCGATCAAAGGGTTAACTGTGTGACTAGCTAATGTTTGTGTTTACTATGTGTACTGTTTTTACTAGGGGAAGAGATGGTTTTGAGTCACTGCTTTGCAAGAACACAGAATCCATCCTTTCCATCTGTCAGAACAGAACTCTGCCTTGTTTACATAGGCAGAGCTCCACTCTGCGTCTCTTCCCGACTATCTGCGGCTGTGGACATTGAGTGCCCGGAACCCGCAGATCGGCTTCTGCTGTGAATATTCATAACAGAAGCCGTGCGCTGGCGGCATGCATGTGCCCCATGCAGGCGGAAGTGCGGGATCAAATATATCTACGTGATCCTGCGCACAGCTGCCGTCCTGTAGCAGTAAAACTGCTATAGAGTGGTCAGCAAGTGGCTCATTTCAAAAGTCAGTTTATTATTTTGAAATCTGAAGCTATCATTATCATAATACTCGGTGATCCTGTCATGAAGGTCCTTTCTCCTAATACAAAATGACAATGCTCTCCCTGACTCCAAACTTTGTTCTTGCATTGTCACTTTTTTACTTCGGCTTTTGATGGAGAATACAAGTGCTGTTTCAAAATACATTATGGAGGCCTAAGCTATTGTTGTCATCATCAGAAAGCCTGCCCTAGAAATGTATGCAGTCACTCCTTGGGTTTATGTAAACAGAAATTATCTGCAATTAACTGCAAAGAGGCTTCAGGAGTTCAGCAGCACTGGTGAAAACAAGTATTTTATCTATGCTACACAAGTTTTAACAATATAAATGTAATTCAATTATGCCGCGTACACACGGTCGGACTTTTCGTCTACAAAAGTCCGACAGCCTGTCCGACAGACTTCCGGCGGACTTCCGGCGGACTTTCGGCGGACTTGCAGCAGACTTTCTAACGAACGGACTTGCCTACACACGACCACACAAAAGTCCGACGGATTCGTACGTGATGACGTACACCGGACTAAAATAAGGAAGTTCATAGCCAGTAGCCAATAGCTGCCCTAGCATGGGTTTTTGTCCGTCGGACTAGCACACAGACGAGCGGATTTCGGGGTCCGTCGTAGTTACGACGTAAAGATTTGAAGCATGTTTCAAATCTAAAGTCCGTCGGATTTGAGGCTGAAAAAGTCTGCTGAAAGTCCGGAGAAGCCCACACACGATCGGATTACCAGCCAGCTTTAGTCCGTCGGCGTCCGTTGGACTTTTGTAGATGAAAAGTCCGACCGTGTGTACGCGGCATTAGAGTTTACCAAAACCACTGATTTGGGTAGCATCGCCCAAGCATGCTAGCAGGGGGGCCACAAAGTGAAAGACATCCCATACACATGCTGTGAGTCAAAAAAATGCACAATTTATTGTTCACAGTTTATAAATACAAATACAGTGTGTGCAATATAGTATATCTAACTCATAAAATCATTTAAAAACCAACATGAATAATATTAAGGTTTTGGGGATAGTGTGCCTGCCGGTATTATGTCACACCCCAGAAATAGGACTGAACAATTATTTAGCAGAGTCTAGAAAAAGACCCAAGTTTTAACCACTTCAGCCCCGGAACAATTTATCCCCTTCCTGACTGGGCCATTTTTTGCGATACGGCACTGCGTCATTTTAACTGGCAATTGTGTGGTCGTGCGACACTGTACCCAAACAAAATGTATGTCCTTTTTTTACCCACAAAAATAGCTTTCTTTTGGTGGTATTTGATCACCTCTGCAGTTTTTATTTTTTGCGCTATAAACAAAAAAAGACTAACAATTTTGAAAAAAACACAATATTTTTTACTTTTTGCTATAATAAATATCCCAATTTAAAAAAAAATAAAAAAATTGTCTTCCTTAGTTTAGGCCAATATATATTCTTCTACATATTTTTGGTAAAAAAAATCGCAATAAGCGTATATTGATTGGTTTGCACAAAAGTTATAGCGTCTACAAAATAGGGGATAGATTTATGGCATCTTTATTTATTTTATTTTTTTTACTAGTAATGCGATATGCAATTTTTATTAGGACTGCGACATTGCGGCGGACAGATCGGACACTTTTGACACTTTTTTGGGACCACTGACATTTATACAGTGATCAGAGCTAAAAATAGCCACTGATTACTGTATAAATGTCACTGGCAGGGAAGGGGTGGACACTAGGGGGCGATCAAGGGGTTAAATGTGTTTCGTCAGCATGTTCTAACTGTAGGGGGATGGGACTGCCTGGGGGAGGAGACCGATCGTTGTTCCTATATACTAAGAACACACGACCTGTCTCCTCTCCCCTGCCAGAACGGGGATGTGTGTATGTGTTTACACACACACATCCCCGTTCTAGCTCTGTCAGGAGCGATCATGTGTGCCCGGCGGACATCGCGGCTGCTGGGCAGTGCATCGGCACCTCAGTGAAATGGCAGGTGCGTGCGCGCACCCCCTATACCTCTTAAAGCAACCACCGTACAGCTACTGCGATTCGCGCAGGGGAGCCATTTTGCTGCCGTCAAACGATGGCAGGTGGTCGGCAAGTGGTTAATTCAAATATACTGTAGATATAAATCTTAGGCATAGCACACTCAATTAGGGCATATTTATAAAGCAGTCTGATATTCAATAAACATTCACTCACATAAATTGCCCTGGTGCCTGTATTTTAAATATTTACTTATTAAATAATATATTGTATTAAATATTTATTTAATTCACCACTAATTTTTTGGGGTGAATGTAGCAATGCTTTATAAATATGCCCCTACTATCATGTTGTAACAGTTTTACCTGAGTGAAGGAAAAATCTGCAATAGAGACACAAACAGCAATAAACAGCTGACAGGGTTTCTTACCTTCCCCTACTCCACTAAAAAACAAAACAAAAATGAATAAAACTATTGTTTTCGGTTTTCTGGATAGAAAATGGGGGACAATCTCAGAGCCCAGGATAGCCGTATAAACCTAGTAGGAGTTATAATTCCTCCTTACCATATCCAAAATTGGATAGTATATTTTGCGAGACAAACACTTTAAAGTGGTACTAAACCCACAACAGTAAAATCAGTCTGTATATGCAGTAAAGCACGCTTGTTATACTCACTGTGGAACCTAAGGGGTTAATTCTATGCATTGTATAAAAAGGCTGTTTGATCCTATCTTCTCTGATCCTCCCCTTCTTCCACAGTCCCCAAAACCATCTCCTGATAGAACAGAGTCTTGGAGACATTCTGTACGTGCTCAGTTTGGTGTATTGCTAGATTTTTTTTTTTCTTGGGATAGTGCATGTGATCAGCACAGGGCCAATCAGCACTGTCCAGACAGACGGTCAGGGGTCCTGCAGTCTAATGAAAATTGTAAAGGGTTGTCTTCAGGCGCCTGGGATGCACAAGTGTTCCATGCAGGGCATGCAGGTAAATGACGGTCATGGATTTCAACAGGCTGCCTGCATGCTCTGCACTGAACACCAATGCATCCCGAGTGGCTCGTGTGAATGTGTTTATGCGTGTTTATGCACATGACTGCATGCACATGCATTCATAAAGTTTAGTCAAAAAAGCTCACAAACTCTAGAAAATCCCTCAGCAACTGACACAAGCAAATTACAAAAGTCCCTAGATATGAAAGTCCATAAATCCTTAAGGGACTGAATGAATGAATGATTTGTAAAGCGCTGCAAATGCGAACTGAATCGCCTCAAGGCGCTAATGCGTTTTGTGTCTGAGCAGCTTGTTAGAAGAGGAAGGTTTTTAGTTTTTTCCTAAAGGCCAGATGGTTTTCTTCCATGTGGATGTGAGTCGGAAGAGTATTCCATATCCGAGGTCCCTGGACTGCGAATCTGCGTTCTCCCCTTGCTTTGTAGCGGTATTTGGGAACGAGGAAGAGGTTTTTGTTGGATGATCGTAGATTGCGATTGGGTGTGTAGTGTTTTATTTTCTCTTGGAGGTATTGAGGGGCGTTTCCTTGTATGCACTTGTGGGTGAGGCAGAGGGTCTTGAATGTGATCCGATTCTTTATCGTTAGCCAGTGTAAGCTCCTCAGTGATGGGGAGATGGACTCCCAGGGTTTTTTTCCTGTTAGCAGTCTTGCCGCCGCATTTTGAATGGCTTGTAGGCGTGCAAGCTGATATTGGGGTAAGCCTATGTAGAGTGAGTTTGCGTAGTCAAGACAGGAATTGATGATTGTTCCAACTACTGCTGCTTTGTCCTTTTCTGGGATAAAGGGAATGAGTCTGCGTAGCAGGCGGAGGAGACGGTGAGATCCGCTGACTACTGATCCTATTTGTGCATCCATTGTCATTTCTGAGTCAAAGATAACTCTGAGACTCTTGGCTTTGGTGCTCGGGGAGATGGTCTGTCCAAAGATGGTGGGAGGTATCCATGGAGACTTGGTTTTGGGATTTTGGTTAGCGTTTAGGAGGAGAAGTTCTGTTTTTGACCCGTTGAGATTGAGGGAACTGATGGTCATCCAGTCATCTATCAAAGTGAGACATTGCTCTAGTTGATGGTGGTGGTCTTTTTGTCCGGTGATGCGAAAGTAGATTTGGGTATCGTCAGCGTATGAGTGGAAGCTGAGGTCTGATTTTTTGATGATTTTGAGGAGTGGGCGGATGTAGATGTTGAATAGCAATGGCCACAAAGGTGAATCCTGGGGGACTCCACAGGAAATTGTCTGGGTGTTGGAGGTGAATGCTCCAAGTTTCACTGTCTGAGAGCGATTCTCTAGGAAGGATGCAAACCATTTTAGACTCAAATCTGTGGCTCCTGCAACTTCTGTGAGGCGGACAAGTAGAGTATTGTGGTCCACTGTATCAAATGCTGCACTAAGGTATAGCAGTATCAGGAGACATGATTCTCCGTCATCTGCAGCTTCGAGGGCATCATCCCATATTTTTAGAAGTGCCGTTTCTGTGCCATGGCCTGGGCGGAAGCCTGATTGTAGAGTGTCCAGAAGTTGATGTGTGTCCAGGTGGTGTTGTAACTGTTGTACTACCGCTTTCTCCATGATCTTGGAGATGGTGTTAAGGCTTGTTATCGGTCTGCGGTGGTTAGGGTCCTTGGAGTCGAGATTGGGTTTCTTTAGCAGGGGTTTGACGGTGCCTTGCTTGAGGGAGGTTGGCACAATCCCTTCTTTGAACGACTGATTTATGAGGTGTGTTATGGTGGGAGACAGAATGTCGGAGCATTCTTTCAGGAGTTTTGTGGGAATGATATCATTTGGTGAAGTGCTGTCTCGAAGGCTTCTCATAATGGTTTTAGTCGTGTCAGTGGTGATCGGGGTCAAGAAGAAGTCCGGCGGTTGTGTGATGTTCGTGTTGATGTCCTCTTTTTGCTTTGGTTGGGTGAGGTTTGTTGTTTTTTTCTGTTGGATAGATTTTCTGATGTTGTCGATTTTGTCGATGAAGAAATTTGATAACTCATTGCAGAATTCTTGAGTATCGTTTGCTGGGGGCTCTAAGCAGGACGGGTTCATTGACTGGGTGACTATTTTGAAGAGTTCCCGTGGCCGGTTTATGGCAGTTGATTGTGAAGATTGCTTTGTGGTATTTCACCGTAAGTCCTTTATAGTTTGTGTGGTTTTCCTTGGTAGGGTTCCTTCTCCACGCTCTTTCAGCTCTTCTACGTTCCTGCTTGAGTAGGGTGAGGGTGCCATTAAACCATCTTGAGTTTTTTTTGAGGATGAGTGTTCTGCGTTTTGGCGCTACTGAGTCTGCTGTTTGTAGTAGTACCTTGTTTAGGGAGTTGAGTGTTTGTTCTGTTGAGAGGTTTGAGTTTAGTGATTGTATTTTGTTTGATAATGTGGTTTTGAAGAGTTCAGAGTGCAGCCTCTTCTGAGATCTGTTCCAATGTGTTGTTGTTGCGTGTTTCTGTTTTTGGAAGGTGGTGTTAAAGGTAATTTTAAATTTGATAGTGTGGTGGTCCGTCCATGGTAGTGGTGTGTTGCCGAATATGTTGATGTCCACATTCTGTTGGAAGCTGAGGTCTAGGGTGTGGGGGGGAGAATGGGGGGGGTCTGGCCGCTACTTACTGGTTGGAATGGTGCTGCGGCTGGGTCTTGGAGGGTTTAAGATGGGCGCTGAACAGGTCCAAAGTCTCTGGTGGTAGCCTGTGCCCACGTAGTGAGGTCCGGTGTAGAGGAGGGGGTGTTCCAGGTGTAGGGCATGGGCCCTCTGGACAGGAGTGGGTGCTGGGTGGCAGGAGCTAGGCCTCAGCCGTGATCTGATCCCCGAGTCTAATTACTAGAGAGCGGGTGATTGGACTGCAGCTGCGGTGATGCAGTCTGGAGTAGGCCGGACGGGCCTGGGGGGGAGGGGGACCGGGTCCGGGTACTAACCTGCTGAGGTGGGGGTCCGGGATGGGCTCCGGTGGAGGTAGTGGTTGCGGCCGCACTGGGCGGACCAATATGGCCGACGGGCTGAACCTGTGTCATGGGCTGTCCTGATGCGCGGCCTCGGTGGTGGCTAAGTCCTGTGGGTGGAAGCTGGTGGGGTAGGTCCCGGACTACCTGCTGGGGGGTTGGGAATGAGCTCCGGGTGGAGGTAGTGCTGCCGAGTGGGTGGACCAAGATGGCCGACGGTCAAGGTCCAGGTCACGGCGGGTGTGCTGAGGCGTGGGTACTGGTGCTGGGTTAGGGGGGGTTCAGCTGGGACCGAGATCCCGGTAGGTCCTGCTGGGTAGTGTGGGAATGGTCTCCGTGCGGCCGGCGGAGTGTTGAGGCCTTGGAGGGAGGACCAAGATGGCCGCCAGCTAGGCTCGACGCACGGGTGCCCGGTTGCTCGGATCCCGGTGTGGCTACCAGTCCGTCCGATAGTAGTGAAGAGGGAGGATGGATCGTGGGGCGGTACGCAGGCCTGCCGGTCGAACTGCTGATCGGCTGAGGGGAGAGAAGCGGCAGATCGGTGCTGGCCGGAGCTAGGCCGAAGCCGCGGTCAGGGCCGGATTTGCCACAAGGCCACCGAGGCCAGGCCTCGGGGCGGCAGTGGTGTAGGGGTGGCGCCGCTCCTGCAGCGACTTCGCGGCCACCCCCCCTTTCGTGCTGCCCATTAAAGTCTATCATGGGCACCAGTGCCCATAGAAAAGATGGCTGCGAGCCGACCACGCAACTGCGCATGCGCCATTCCGAAGACAGCCGGGCTCGGGAAAGCTCGTAAACGCTCGGCCGGGCGGCGCATGCGCAGTAGCGTGATTGCGCCGCCCGGCGCCATTTTTAAAAAAATCGAGAGTAGCTAGTAATGTCAGCGGTGCGGCGGCGGAGGAGAGAGATGACATCTCTCATTGCCCGCACCGCTGTTCCGCCCTCCTCCTTATGATGGCAGGCAGCATGGCAAGGGACATCCCAATCTGGTGGCAAGTGACATCCCCATCTGGTGGCAGGCATGGTGGCAAGTGACATCCCCATCTGGTGGCAGGCATGGTGGCAAGTGACATCCCCATCTCGTGGCAGGCATGGTGGCAAGTGACATCCCCATCTGGTGGCAGGCAGCGTGGCAAGTGACATGCCCATCTGGTGGCAGGCAGCGTGGCAAGGGACATCTCCATCTGGTAGCAGGCAGCGTGGCAAGTGACATCCCCATCTGGTGGCAGGCAGCGTGGCAAGTGACATCCCCATCGTGGCAGGCAGCGTGGCAAGTGACATCCCCATCTGGTGGCAGGCATGGTGGCAAGTGACATCCCCATCTGGTGGCAGGCATGGTGGCAAGTGACATCCCCATCTGGTGGCAGACAGCATGGCAAGTGACATCCCCATCAGGTAGCAGGCAGCGTGGCAAGTGACATCCCCATCTGGTGGCAGGCAGCATGGCAAATGACATCCCCATCTGGTGGCAGACAGCGTGGCAAGTGACATCCCCATCGTGGCAGGCAGCGTGGCAAGTGACATCCCCATCTGGTGGCAGGCAGCATGGCAAGTGACATCCCCATCTGGTGGCAGGCAACATGGCAAGTGACATCTCCATCTGGTGGCAGGCAGCGTAGCAAGTGACATCCCCATCTGGTGGCAGGCAGCGTGGCAAGTGACATCCGCATCTGGTGGCAGGCAGCGTGGCAAGTGACCTCTCCATCTGGTGGCAGGCAGCGTAGCAAGTGACATCCCCATCTGGTGGCAGGCAGCGTGGCAAGTGACATCCCCATCTGGTGGCAGGCAGCGTGGCAAGTGACATCCCCATCTGGTGGCAGGCAGCGTAGCAAGTGACATCTCCATCTGGTGGCAGGCATAGTGGCAAGTGACATCCCCATCTGGTGGCAGGCATAGTGGCAAGTGACATCCCCATCTGGTGGCAGGCAGTGTAGCAAGTGACATCCCCATCTGGTGGCAGGCAGCGTAGCAAGTGACATCCCCATCTGGTGGCAGGCATAGTGGCAAGTGACAAGAGATGGTGGCAAGTGACACGCTCAGGGCTCCCAATGATTCTGCATTATGGTGAGTTGAACTATTTCAGTTTATATTACAATGTAATGATAGAAATAATGTGTTTCAATTATCCTGACACCATAACAACCATGGTGCCGGGGATGATTGAAGCACTAACACCAGCCATTGCCTTGAAAATTTGCCTGCGAAAAATCCTTACCCCTCGCGCGCTTACCCTGAAGTATTTTTAGTCTGTACAATTAAAGCCAGTTATTTTCAGTGTTCTCGTGTATGGAGATATGTTTTCAATTGATCTATTGTAGAAGTCATCGATAAAGGATGTGGTGTGTGTGTATGTGTGTGGGGGGGGGCGGCATTGAAGGACCCGGCCTTGGGGCGGCAAAGGGAGTAAATCCGGGCCTGGCCATGGTGTGTCCTGAGGGGGGGAAGCCGAAGCTGCGGCGTGTCCTGCGCGGAGGGCCTATGGAGCGGGCGGGCTGGCCCGTGGCTTCAAAATGACAGTGCCGCTCGGTGCACAGGTGGGGGTCCCTGTGCTACTTCACTGGGGAGTCCGGGATGAATCCTGGAAGGCTGGAGGCCAGATGGTAGGAGCTGCAAACACAGCTGCTACACGGATGTCTGCTCTCACTGACAGTCTGCTCTCTGAATGCTGTGGGACACCCAAGGGACACCCAAAAGGGGCTGCAGATAAACTGTTGGTGAAATGAAATTCCTCCACTTACACCATAGCACACCGGGCCTCTTACCATTAGATATATAGGTGGTCTACATGCGCTCCAACACTCCTCTGGCTGGTCCTTGTTCATCAGTAATCATGCCAGATAAGATCCTGTTGGCCCCTTTCAGAAAATCTCCCCACAGGTCACATGTGTCAAAATGAGAACAAACACTGCCTCGTAGTGAAGAATGTTAAAGCACTCAAAGGTTTATTAAAAAAGATAAGTCCAGAATACTCACATATAATCAGTAAAAACAAGCGTATCATAAACAGAAATCCGGATGGCTTCCAACCAACAAGATGGCCACGTGCATATTGCGATGTGACGTGTAATAGCCAGATCACATCCTATGCATTTCGTCCAATCAGAACACATTGAACAAGGATCAGCCAGAGGAGTTTTGGAGCGCATGTAGACCACCTATAATTTAGTGGTCCATATCTCATGGTAAGAGGTCCGGTGTGCTATGGTGTCGGTGGAGAAATTTAATTTCACCTACAGTTCATCTGCAGCAATTTTTGGGTGTCCTTAAGGATTTATGGACTTTTGTCATTTGCTCAGGGATTTTCTAGAGTTTGTAAGCTTTTTTGACTGAACTTTATAGCGCTGCATTTACTTTTATATTTGTTTTGATTGCTACATACAATTTATGCTAGCGGCTGATTAGAAAAAATAACCCAAGTGCAATGGAAACTTTCTTCTTTATTTAATGCATGTACATGTGTAAAATCTGCAGATGCAGTGTCCTACTTTTTTGTGGCACACATTTTCACATGTAGACACAAGTGTGTTTATGGGCTCATTGATTATAGTGGTACGTTTGAGATGCACACAAAACTATGCACTGTACACATCTAAACCTAGCATTCTGACCATGTAAATGAGCATTTAGGGAGCAGTATCATAAAGATCTTTATCAAGAAATAACATGACCTTTTCATAACCAGCATTATAATTGTACTGCTTGATGGAAGCTTATGTTTCAAGCCAATAATGTTGCAACATGTATTTGTTAACCAATACGGAATATTTATTTTACAAGAAGATTGTGCTATCATTTCTATGCTTTGGGATTACAGCTTTTTAGTAGCCAATGTTCCAACAGCTAGCAAAGGTGACCGAGCATGACAGAGATTTTTTCCAATGCTAACAAAAAAGAATACAATGAAAAGCTGGTGCATCTGGTCATGACAGAAGTGGCAGCTGCATTGAAGAGCTAAAGAAGAGCTAAATGTAGCCCACTTAACAAAGAACACGAACAAAGTAATACCTAGAGAATTTAGGTCAGCTAGAACCTCTCCACTATAGCCTTTCTTCTTACCAGTCACCTGAGCTTACTTATGCTATTATAGATTATTCATTCCCATTTAAACATTTAAAGGAAGAATGCAGTTTGGAGGGGATCTGCGACTGTCAGTCCTCAGATGTGACATTAGAATACATAAATGTATGAGATCAGTTTTCTTTGATTTGTCATTCAAACTAGTGCTGCAGTTATTCGGCAGAACTCATAAACTGTCATTAGAAAACCTTTTATATTATTTTTTTAAGAAAAGGCAAGTGTTCTAGTTTTAAATCCTCCAAAATAACACAAATGGATTTTTTAAACATTAGTATTTCCATGCTTTCTGTTATGCAAATAATGTACCTATTACAATGCATTTGGGAATAGCAAAGTCAGAATAGGCTATTAATCCCTTATGGTGTAAAAGGTGTCAATTTGATAGAATTTCTTTAAAAGAAATTGATTTTTATTTTTGACTGCAAAGTTTTAGAAAATGCATTTATGAATCTAAAGAAAGACAGTGAGCAACTTTACAGAGAAGTTTCCCCTATGTATGGACCCCACACTGTGATCCAAAAATTTAAATACTGTACTTTAAAAGTTCACCTTAAAGCAGCATTCAAAAGCAAACAGTTATTATATTGCAGCTTACCAATTCATAGATGTGATGGCTGCATTAGTTTCCTTTTTCAAGATTTTCTTTCTTCTAATTTCATCTGGTAATCCAGCCAGCAAGTCTGTTGTCTTTCACATCACAAACTCTCCAGCAGAATGCATCAGTTTACATGGATGAGATAAACTGCAGTACTTAACACTTGTAGGAGTGATTAAAATGATCAGTTTTTATTTATTCATGTATTCATGTAAAACTTTTATCCCAAAAGGAAAAAAAAAGTTTGCTGTAACTGATTATAAAGTGTGAGCTGGAGTTGGGCTTCAATTTGCTAGTCTATCTAAATCTGCTAATACATTTAACACTCCCCTCCCCCCAGACTAACAATTCTGCCATTTGCTGTGTCTCCTATGCTAATTTTTCCAGAGTTGTGTCTCCCTAATGCCCCGTACACACAGTCGGACTTTGTTCGGACATTCCGAAAACAAAATCCTAGGATTTTTTCCGACGGATGTTGGCTCAAACTTGTCTTGCATACACATGGTCACACAAAGTTGTTGGAAAATCCGATCATTCTGAACGCAGTGACATAAAACATGTACGTCGGGACTATAAACGGGGCAGTGGCCAATAGCTTTCATCTCTTTATTTATTCTGAGCATGCGTGGCACTTTGTCTGTCGGATTTGTGTACACACGATCGGAATTTCCGACAACGGATTTTGTTGTCGGAAAATTTTATAGCTTGCTCTCAAACTTTGTGTGTCGGAAAATCCGATGGAAAATGTGTGATGGAGCCTACACACGGTCGGAATTTCCGACAACAAGGTCCTATCACACATTTTCCGTCAGAAAATCTGACTGTGTGTACGGGGCATAATACTGTACAGGAGGTGTGATACTGACCAAATCACCGGGTGAAAATAGAGGTAAAAAAACACCAAAAAAAGAAAACTGATGCTGCCACCACATCTAACGATTGATAAGCTGCAATATATAACATTTTTTATTTTATAGCGCTTTAACCACTTCAGATCCGGGCCTTTGCCAAATGACGGTAACAGTGCGGATCTACATTGCCGGGACAACGTCTATTGACGTCGTCCCGTGCACGAGCGGCCTGCGCGCCCCCTGCAGGGCGCGCACGGCGCGCTCGGTGTTCAGCGAGTCTATGAGACTTGCCTGATCACAGATCAGAGTAAGGGGTCGGTCCCGACCCCTTACCACTTGATCAGCTGTCAGCCAATGACAGCTGATCATGTGACATCAACAGAGCCGGTAATCGGCTATTTTTCCTCCTCGCGCTGACAGCGTGAGGAGGAAAAAAAAAACCCGATCACCGGCGGACATGATCGGGACATCAGTCCCGATCACGGCGATCATCTGCCCCTGCCAGTGACACAGCAAAAGGCAGCAGTGCTGCCTACCAGTGCCCACCAGCATCACCAATCAGTGCCCACAGTGCCATCAATCAGTGCCCACAGTGCCACCCATCAGTGCCCACAGTGCCACCCATCAGTGCCACCCATCAGCGCCCACATCAGTGCAGCAACAGTGCTGCACATCAGTGCCACCTATCAGTGCCCATCAGTGTCACCTACCAGTGCCCATAAGTGCCCATCAGTGCCGCCCATCACTGCCCATCAGTGCCACCCATCAGTGCCCCCCATCAGTGCCACCCATCAGTGGTACCTATCAGTGCCCATCAGTGCCACCTATCCGTGCCACCCATCCGTGCCACCCATCAGTGCCACCCATCAATGCCACCCATCAGCACCCATCAGTGGCTATCAGTGCCGCCTTATCTGTGCCCATCAGTACCGCCTTATCTGTCCCCATCAGTGCTGCCTTAACTGTGCCTATCAGTGCTGCCATAACTGTGCTCATCAGTGCCGCCTTATCTGTGCCTATCCGTGCCCATCAGTGCAGCCTATCAGTGCCCACCAGTGCTGCCTCATCAGCGCATATCAATGAAGGAGAAAAATTACCTGTTTGCAAAATGTTATAACAAACTATTAAACATGATTTTTTTTTTTCAAAAATTTCCATCTTTTTTTGTTTGTTTAGCAAAAAATAAAAACCCCAGCTGTGATTAAATACCACCAAAAGAAAGCTCTATTTGTGGGAAAAAAATGATAAAAATGTCATTTTGGTACAGTGTTGCATGACCGCGCAATTCTCATTCAAAGTGCATCAGCGCTGAAAGCTGAAAATTGGTCTGGGTAGGAGGGGGGTTTAAGTGCCCAGTAAGCAAGTGGTTAAAGTCAAAGACACAGAGGCAAATTTTTTTTTGCATATGCAGCAATGTGGACTACAATTGCAAAGCTCCGCTATTCCCTGTCATTTATATATATCATATTGTCCCTCTAGTGCCCAGCGTCACTAACTGACAATTATTGTGAGCCAAACCAAAGGGATTGTGAGATTAGTAGTCCCTCAGAATGGCAATTTCTCCGCAGGACTATACACCCAGACTACATATCCCAGGGATCTTTGCTACCATCAGGGACATTGCTGGGAAGAGCTATAAAAGAGGCCAGAGACCCGCCCCATGCTCTCTTCCTCCTGGGCCTTGTGTGTGATGGACCTCTCCGTACAGGGAGAGTAAGGTCGCGGTCTACCACGTGGTGTAAGAAATTCCAACCCATCCGAGAAGGACCTAGTACTGCTTGCTGTTCATCACACATCTATCCAGCATCAACTTGGCAGTCCGACAACTCGCACTTCGTGCTCCGCACCAGGTGATTGTCACAAGCGGATCTGCTTCAAGGACGCCTCTCTGGGAGCCGCTGTTCAGAAGGCATTGAATCGGTCTGGTCGTTGGTGAGAGGGCAATTGCCCAACTTTGCAAACCTTTCTCTGTTGCTTCACTGGGACACTGTACAGACAGCTTTACTTTGGGAACACTTTACTGCCATTCTATTTGAACACTGTACATAGACACCTTTAGCCACAACCATTCCAAGAAATACCTTTGCCTTGCTACTGCACCTTATTGGACACAGGTAATGAGCTCCGACTGCCAGTGAAGACCATCAGGCCTGCAAATGGGATATTGCTATTATTACTGTTAAAAGGGCCCTCATACCATTCTTGTTTTACTTGATCTCTCATTAGGATCAAAGGTTAAATAGGCTGACCTGGGTTTCCCTTAAGAAGTATTGCCAGAATTAATGCTTAACTCTTGCTTATCCTTTCAGGTCATGTTCAAGGGGTATGCTATACATAATATATTGTTATTGCCAAAATGCCTTAACTTTAATTATTATAGAGGAATTCTTCTGCTGAGCTAGGGCTGTTATCCAAAGCTCAGTTGATCTATTACCTCTTCTGTGCAACAAGATCTTCTTTAACCACTTCAATACAGGGCACTTATACACCTTCCTGCCCAGACCAATTTTCAGCTTTCAGCACTGTCGCAGTTTGAATGACAATTGCGCGGTCATGCAACACTGTACCCAAACTACATTTTTATCATTTTGTTCCCACAAATAGAGCTTTCTTTTGGTGGTATTTTATCACCTCTGCGGTTTTTATTTTTTGCTAAACAAATAAAAAAATACCGAAAATTTTGAAAAAAAAAAAATTCTTGCTTTTGTTTCTGTTAAAAATTTTTGTAAATAAGTAAGTTTTCTCTTTCACTGATGGGCACTGATAAGGCGGCACCGATGAGGTGGCACCAATGAGCGGGCACTGACGGGCACTGACGATGGGCACTGATATGCGGCACTGATGGGCACTGGTAGGCGGCACTGATGGGTGGCACCGATATGCAGCACTGATGGGCATTGATAGGTGGCACTGATGGTCACTCATAGGTGGCACTGGTGGGCACTGAAAGGCGACACTGATGGGCACTGAAAGGCTGCAAAAATGGGTTCTTATGGGTGGCACTGATGGGCACTGATAGGCAGCACTGCTGGGCACTGATGGGCACTGGTAGGCGGCACTGATGGGTGGCACCGATATGCAGCACTGATGGGCATTGATAGGTGGCACTGATGGTCACTCATAGGTGGCACTGGTGGGCACTGAAAGGCGACACTGATGGGCACTGAAAGGCTGCAAAAATGGGTTCTTATGGGTGGCACTGATGGGCACTGATAGGCAGCACTGCTGGGCACTGATGGGCACTGATAGGCGGCACTGATGGGCACTGATACGCGGTACTGATAGGCATCCCTGGTGGCACTGGCAGTGGTAGGCATTGTGAGTGGGCACTGATTGGCAGCTGCCTGGGCATTGATTGACAGCTGCCTGGGCACAGATTGCTGTTTCCCTAGCGGTCTAGGGGGCATACCTGGTGGTCCAGTGTGGATGGCTTACCTGGTGATCCTGGGTAGCTTCCCTGGTGGTCCTGGGTGGGATCCTTGGGGGGGCTGTGCTGATAAACAATCAGCACAGACCCCCCCCCTGTCAGGAGAGCAGCCAATCGGCTCTCCTCTACTCGCGTCTGTCAGATGCGAGTGAGGAAAAGCCGATCACTGGCTCTTCCTATTTACACCGTGATCAGCCGTGATTGGACACGGCTGATCACGTGGTAAAGAGTCTCCATCAGAGACTCTTTATCTAGATCGGTGTTGTGGGGTGTCAGACTGACACCCCGCAACAACGGTCGTTGCGATGGGCGCCCCCGGGGGCACGCATCGGCTTAATTTCCTGCGGATGTCATATGACGCCCAGTCAGGATATTGAAACCACTTTGCCGCCATCATTCTGCTATATGGCGGGCGGCAAGTGGTTAAAGTAATCCATTAAACGTTGACAGAATATAAATGCATTGAGTTGTTTGGCTCATTACTTCAAGGTGGTGCAAAGATGTCTGAACCCAGAGTGTCAGGTGGGCTGGAACATTTACAGGGTCATGGTGATGCAGATGAGCAGGTAGATCCAAGCAGTCCCCTAGGGGGTTGTGCCACACATAAATTGTTCACTGCTACAAATCACTAATGCCAGTGATTAACAGCAATTTATAGTAGCAATTTAATCAATAGAGTCGCTGGATATCTATTGGTCTGTGCTCTGCTACAAATTGTTCTCTTCAGCAATTTGTAGCAAAGCATAACAACTCCTGCAACATTTTATAGAAAAGCATTAAGATTGTTGCTAGTGACTTTGCCACCAAGGCAATAAATCTTGATCGCTGAGTGACAAATCGATTTCACTGTTAGGGATGCTATATAAAAGCATTATGATTTTCTTAGTGACAAATTACTGTAACAAAAGGGATGGTAAGTGCTATGAGAAAAGCATGATTAAGGCCTGAAGGTCGAAACGCGTTGGTTGTTTTGACTGTTGTTCATATGCTATAATAAAACAATGTTTTAGCTGACTTCCGTGACACCAACCTTTTTTCCTTTTTTGCTGTGGGAAAAGCACCCCTGTGTCAAGAGCCTGAGATAGAAGTACTGGAAACTGTGTAATATGTCTGTGAGACTGGAACAGCGAGATCATTTAGGAATATAAAAACCCTGTCTTTTAAGTGTAAATCCAAGAACAAACATTCACTCTGTTGCAGCTTACCATTCAATACATGATGCGGCTCTATTACTTTTCTTTTCTCAGAGTTTTTTTCCCCGTTATTTGCACCTGTTGATACTGTCAGTAACATAATTCTGCCTTAGGGTGCAACACTCACTCACTGTACAGTATCTATTGAGAAGCTGCATTGTCACCCTAGGTTAGAGTGTTAAGACTACACAACACCTCCTCCTCTCCTCATTTTCATGACACAGAGAACAGGTTTTCATTAATTCACAAAGAGACCTTAGGTAGGGCTGATAACTGTTTGAGATATCAGTGCAGAGATGTAGTCTGCTGACTACAGGAAGTTGGGAGCTCACTGGATTTCTGGCAGGATCAACTGTTTTTTTCTGGAATTTATTGGGCAGATATAAGAATACACTTTCAATAGTGTATTTAACCACTTCCCGTTATCAGACTTCTACGTACCTGACCGGCGAGTCCACTTGGGAAGAGGGTAGACTCTCTTACGCATCCGACTCGCGACCCCTGGTAGAGTATACAGGAAGCACAGGAGTGCAAGGTGGTATGGGAGCCTGGTAATAGAGTCCAGATGCTGGTAGCTAGACAGTCCTTAAGCAGCAAGGTGCAAGCTGGAACACAGGCAAACAGGAGCTGAGCAGGGAGGTCCGGGTACAGGCTGGGTTCGGCAACAGGCAGGCAACGAGGTACAAGGGAGCAAGCAGAAGAGTAGTCAAACAGGCCAGAGGTCAGGTGCGGGCAGAGTTCATAGGAGTCCAAGAAGCAAGCCGGGTTTGTCAGGAGATCAAAGTACAGGCACAGGAAACAGGAACAAGGGCACGGAAGAGCTGTTGATCAGGCAGCACCGAGCAGAGAGTGCAGCTAACCTAAATAGGCAATTTGGCGGCAAACGGCGAATGTGTGCGTGCACCCGCACATGCCCGCGTGCGTGCACCCACACACCGGCGTGCACACCAGCATCCACCGGATGATGCGAACCAGTGCTCAAAGGTGCATGTGCGCTAATGCGCACCCGCGCACATGTGCGAACACTGGCGCGCACACCAGGGCCAGCCGAGTCGCACACACCAGTGCCTACAGGAGCGTGCACACCAGAATGAGCAGGAACGCGCGTGCTAGCGCGCACCGGCGCACCCCGACGCGCACCGCGGTGAGCAACACCATGTCTACCAAGGTAACCTCTCTGACATCCATCCAGCGCATATCTGCACATTGTTGGACTTTCGGTGGTTATACCGGGATAAATGGATATAGTAAAAGTGTGCTGATCCCCTTAAACCTTCACAGAACATATAAAAAAACTATGAGCATACCTATAAATAATATAAAAGTGCCAATGCTTCTAAAAAAAATACACAGTGTGAATTCATAAAAAAAATGCATGTAACAAGAAAAATCTGCGATAATAACCATAGAAAACAATCTTCTACTGAAAAGTGGCAGTGCTTAGAATAAAGAAGTTTTAAAGTGATTATCCTAGTGTAGTGCTGGCCATCACATCAATCCTCAATGAGTTCAAACTCACCATATGGAGTTGACCCCTCTTAGCTTATGCCAAAAAAGCTCCACTGTGCGTGGCTAGGTGTCTTTCGCTTGTCCTGTTTCCTCTCAAACAAACCAGATGAAAGCTCACATGCATAGAAGGGCCAAAACAAAGAGTGATTTCATAGTGCAAAACCGTCTTTAATAAAAACTTTTTTAAAATGCTGTTTAAAACACTCACATTTTAAGGTGCATCCCCCAGCACCCAGGGATCATATGCCGGTAATTAAAAACCACTGCCACTGCTCAGATAGAGGAGCTGATGTGTAGACATGCACATTGCACAAAAAGTCAGAGACCCAAGAGGACTGCCCGCCTCTACTCATACCGGTTTCGTCTATCAGTCAGACTCCATCAGGAGGTGTGGTCAAACGCCATACTCTCTGTCTCTCATACTGAGCTCCAAATTCTAAATGGTTACTTTAAAAAATTGTAATTGCTAAAAGAATTTACCTGGCAGGTGACTTTACTGTACATATTAAATCCAAAAATACCTTTATATTAACAAGAACACATAAATAAAAAACAAAAGCAAGGTTTTATTATAAACCTGTGAATGTATACTAGCACCATCTTGTCGTTAAACCGTAGCTGCAGTCATCTCCCAGGTATCATTTTTTGAAGCAGGCGGTCGGCGCTCTTGTAATAGCAATCAGGATAACCTGATCGCTAAAGCGGCTAACCAACTGCTAACCAGTGGGATACGTCACCCCTCCTGCGGCTCTCTTGCGATCTCCTGTGCCACTGGGAGACCCAAGCGACCAGCTGGCGCATCCACCGGCTGGCCAGACAGCCAAGCAAAGCCAGAATCAGCTTTGATCAGCTATTTGTAATAGTAACCCGGAAGCAATGACATGACATCACTTCTGGTTTACTCAGAAACAATTGGCACTATTTTTAAAAAATTAAAAGCAGTCAAAAACACTGATCTTGGTTTTTTGAATGCTTTTAACCACTTGCACTTAACCACTTGCACTTAAACCCCCCTCCTATCGAGACCAATTTTCAGCTTTCAGCACTGAGGTACTTTGAATGACAATTGCGCGGTCATACAACACTGTACCCAAATGAAATTTTTATCATTTTTTTCCCACAAATAGAGCTTTCTTTTAGTGGTATTTGATCACCTCTGCGGTTTTTATTTTTTGCTAAACAAATAAAAAAAGACCGAAAATGCGGTTTTTATTTCTTGTTAAAAAAATGTAAAAAGACTAAAAAAAAAAATTATTATTTTTTTTTATATTTTGTTATAAAATTTTAAAAAAGGTAATATTTCTCCTTCATTAATGTACGCTGATGAGGCAGCACTGATGGGCACTGATAGGTGGCAGTGATGGGCACTGATGGGAGCCAATAATGGGCACTGATCTGTTACACTGATAGGCAGTACTGCTAGGTTGCACTGATTGGCACCACTGGTGGTCATTGATAGGTGGCACTTGTGGGCATTGATAGGTGGCACTTGTAGGCATTGATAGGTGGCACTCATGGGCATTGATAGGTGGCACTGGTGGGCACTGTCAGGTGGCAATGGCAGGTGGCACTGGAAGGGGGTACTGGTGGCACATGTGAAGCATTATTGCCTCTTCCTCTTCAGGACCGATGTCCCTTGCTGATGAGCCGGTGATTGGCTTTTTTTTCTCCTCGCGCTGTCAGCATGAGGAGAGAAAAAAACCATCACAGAGCTTTTGTTTTGATCATGTGATCAGCTGTCATTGGCTGACAGCTGATCACATGGTAAGGGGCCAGGCCCCTTACTCGGATCAGTGATCACCCGAGTCTCAGTGACTCGGTGATCACAGCACGCTCCACGCGCACCCTGTAGGGCGCGCGCAGGGCGCGTGCACAGGGGAGACCATTACATGACGGCCTCCTGGGAATTCAGGTCTGCGCTGTAGCTGTCATTTGGCTATAGCATGGATGTCAAGTGGTTAAGCGTAGAGGAGGGATATGGAGTCTTATAGACCCCAGATCTCTCCATGCAGAGGATCTGTCACATGCCTATTGGTGTCACAAGGATGTTTACATTCCTTGTAACAGCAATAAAAGTGATAAAAAAAAGAAAGCAACAGTGTAAAAATAAAAAAATAAAATACATTCAAAATTTTAAAAAATTTAAAAATGAAAGCGCCCCCGTCCTCCCATGCTTGCAGGCAAAAGGTGAACATGCACTTTAATCCCGCAGGTACGCAAACAGCCTCACATGTGAGGTATCACTGTGAACATCAGATCAGGGGCAGTACTTCTAGCACCAGACCTCCTCTCTAAACCTAAAGCAACCCCTAAAGGCTTTTAAAGCATTGCCTATGGAAAGTACAATTTACATAATTTGTCACCGTCTCACAGGCATGCACAATTTAAAGTGTGACATGTTTTATATCTATTTATTCGGCGTAACTTGATTTTTTATATTTTTACAAGTAAAAAAGGGGTTATATAGTGTGTTTTTTTGCAATAACATTCAAAAAAGTCTATTTTTTCCCCCAAAAATTGCGGTTGCTGCGCAAATACTGTGTGACATAAAAAATTGGAAAACCCGCCAATTTATTCTCTTGGGCCTCTGCTTTAAAAAATATATAATGTTTGGGGTTCTAAGCTATTTTCTAACTGATTGTTACTAGGGATGAGCCTAACACCCCCCAGTTTGGTCCGCACCAGAACATGCGAACAGGCAAAAAATTTGTACGAACAAGCGAACACCAAACACCGGCCCCACCAATGTGAATGGGTATCGGGTACATTGTACCCCTACACATTCACTAAAAAAAGTGTCAAAATGGTAAAAATTACAGTAGACAATTTGGGACAAGTCCTTTATTAAAAAAAAAAAAAAACTATCCTGCGATGTCCATTCATCTTTGATCACAGCGTCCGACTACCCGAGAAAAACTGACTGAAGCCTCTTCGCGATGACAGCTGTTATATAGCTGAGGGCGGGGCCGCCTGGTGACATAAACAGGTGACCGTGCCCCCTTTGATGCCACGTGACATCAGAGGAAGGCGGAGTCACCCAGGGACGAAAACAGATGACCCTGCCTTCTTCTGAGATCACGTGGGTCACCCATTTGTGTCACCAGGTGGCCACACCCTCAGCTATATAATAGCTGTCATCGCAAAGAGGCTTCAGTCAGTGGGAGCCTCCCATGGAGGCGGAGTTGTAGCAGTTTTTTTGGGGGGGGTCATCAGACACTGTGATTGAAGATGAATAAAGGACTTTTCCCAAATTGTCTACTGTCATTTTTACCATTTTGACACTTTTTTGGTGAATGTGTAGGGGTACATTGTACCCAATACCCATTCACATGGGGGCCGGGATCTGGGGGTCCCCTTGTTAAAGGGGGCTTCCAGATTCCAATAAGCCCCCCACCCACAGATCCCCACAAACACTGGGCAAGGGTTGTGGGGATGAGGCCCTTGTCCTCATCAACATGGGACAAGGTGCTTTGGGGGGACCCCAAAGCATCCTCATCATGTTGAGGGCATGTGGCCTGGTACGGTTCAGGAGGGGGGGTGCTCTCTCGCCCCCCCCTTTTCCTGCAGCCTGTCAGGTTGCGTGCTCAGATAAGGGTCTGGTATGAATTTTGGGGGGACCCCCACGCATTTTTTTTTAAATTTTGGTGTGGGGTTCCCCTTAATATTAATATCTGACCCAAAGGGCCTGGTAATGGACTAGGGGGGGACCCATGCCATTTTTTAAAAATGATTTTTATCTATATTGCCGTGATCCCACAATTCATTACAGCCGCAAGCAGTTTTAAATAACTTTTTTCCTTTAGAAATGTAATTTTGCTGTGGTATTGTTCCAAACATGGGAAAAATGCACTACTTTACAGGCATACTAAGGACACCCCCCCAGGCACAATATTTAAAGGAATATTTCATTTTTATTGTTTCACTTTAAGCCTTATTAAAATCACTGCTCCTGAATAAACGGCCTTTTTAAAAACATTTTTTGACATTGATACATGTCCCCTGGGCCCGGACCCAGGTCCCCATACACTTTTTATGGCAATAACTTGCATAAAAGCCTTTAAAATGAGCACTTTTGTTTTTTCATACCACTGTCCCACTAACGGTGTTCCACAGCTGTCGAATTTGCCGTGAACACTGCATAATGTTCGCTGTTCGGCGAACATCGGGCTCATCCCTAATTATTACATGTGAACAAAGATTGCCAGAAAAGGCCTGGAATGGAAGTAGTTAAGAGACCAAAGGGGAACAAATCAGTGAAGTTAATAGTTTAGTAATGGCTTACTAAAAAATTGCACATAAAGTAGTGTGAACCAAATCATACACATGACCTAATAAATAAAGAGTGCTAACTTTTAAATCTTAATTCTAAAATGAAGCAACACATACCAACAAATCTTGTGCTGGTCCCAACACAGCAGATTTAAAGTGGTTGTAAACCCAATAAAAAAACAAACAAACAAAAAAAACCCTACAAGACAAAGGCATAATGAGCTAGTATGCATACTAGCTCATTATGAAATACTCACCTTAGCTCGAAGCCCCGGCAGCAGTCCCAGTACACAGCTCCGGCCGGCGACATCACTCCCAGAGTTACTTCTGGGTATCGTGGGCTCCGGCACTGTGATTGGCCGGAGTCGCGATGGCGTCAATCCCGCTCATGCATGTGGGAGCCGCTGGTAACGGCACACTAGCTGAAGCAATGGTATGAATGAGCCATTGCTTCAGTGCACAAGTGCCGATGACCTCGGCACTTGCTGATACAGGGGATATCTCCTAAACCGTGCAGGTTTAAGAGATATCCAGGGTAGCTACAGGTAAGCCTTATTATAGGCTTACCTGTAGTAATAAGTGTATTGTAAGGCTTTACAACCACTTTAATTTTAGTTGTTCTTGTTAATTAATATTTTTCATTCAAGGACTAGAGTTTCTCAGTTTTACAGATACAGAGTTGTACAGAATATTGCTATTTATTTTACACGTTTATATATGAAATGATGTTAACCTTTATGTCTTTTTTTTATTGCTAAATGGAATATCATTTATTACAAACATTGGAAGCTGACCTATATCTAGCATTTAATGTTCTCCTGAATAGCAATATCTGTTTATTGAATTGGTGTGGAAATATGAATGCACGCAACTAATTTAAAGTGGCTCAGTGTGAAGCAATCCAAGCTCTTTGTTATGCATACATTTGTATTAACAGCTCAATATGCCTCAGAATACCGTGTGCCTAGAAGTATTTAGTTATTTAGTTATATTAGTTATTATTGGAAACAGGCAGATTAGAGATGAATAGGCTGACTTCAGTGTAATTGATTTTGCTACTAATTATCAAATTGAAATTTCACCAACATGCAAACTCACTATTTCATTTTTAGGCACCTAACAAGGAATTTACTTGGAAAAATTGATCTACCCTCATTTTTGCTATTTACTGGGTGTTTTTGTACTTAGGGCAGTTTTGTTTAAATCCCTCTGTATTTCTCTTTTATTTTATGTATAATCACTGTTATTTAATATTTTTTCTTTCTTTTTTATTTTGTGAAAAAAGGGAAAATGTTCTTGCCTTGATAACTGTGATGTCTTTTTACCATTAAGATTTATTGTATACCTATGTTTTGCTCTCCAGTAGGGATGGGCGAACGGTTCGACCCGAGTATGAGTTTGGGCCAAACGTTGGCTGTTTGTGTCTTTGATGAACACCTGGATTATCGGGGCATTCGACCGTTTGTTCGGCCCGCCGAACGATCACAATGCACTGCTCTGCTGCACAGTGCATTGGAATCCCTGATTGGCTGAAGCAATGAAAGCTTTGCGCAATCATGGCATTGAGCCCTGTCAGAGCCATGATTGGATGCTGTCATGATGACTCTATCTAATCATGGCTCATTGCTCTTATTCCCATCCCACACAAAAGTATTATTTCAATAGCGGCCATTTGTAGTGTGATATTGGCTTGGTGAGAGATAGAACAGGGCTCTGTTCAGTAATACTAGACAGTTAGTGTGCTAAAGTGTGCTATTCTGATTCTATTATCAGTGTAGAGTGTCAGTTTAGTGTGAATCTGATGATAGTTTCCTCAGTGTGAGTGTAGTGCAACCATTCATCTTTACATTAGTGTGAATCTAGTGAAAGTTCATTCAGTGTGAGTGTAGTGACCACCATTCATCTTCACATTAGTGTGAATATGGTGATGGTTCAGTCAGTCTGAGTGTAGTGACCGTTTAATGCCATATATTTCAGTGCAGTACTGCAAGTTTAATGCTGTATATTTCAGTGTGTTACGTGCCTTTTTAACGCAGTATATTTCAGTGCTTTACTGCAAGTTTAACGCCATATATTTCAGTGCGTTACATGCCATTTAACACAGTATACTTCTGTGCGATGGTGCACGTTTAACGCAGTATATTTCAGTGCAATACCGTCCATTTAACACAGTATAGTTTAGTGCGTTACTGCAAGTTTAACGCCGCCTATTTCAGTGCATTACTGCAAGTTTAATACTGTGTATTTCAGTGTGTTACTGCAAGTTTAATGCCGTATATTTCAGTACGTAACATTCAATTTAGCGCAGTATATTTCTGTGCATTAGTGCACGTTTAACACCATATATTTCAGTGCATCACTGCAAGTTTAACGCCATATATTTCGGTGTATTACTGCAAGTTTAATGGTGTATATTTCAGTGTGTTATGTGCCATTTAACACAGTATATTTCTGTGAGTTAGTGCATGTTTAACGCAGTATATTTCAGTCTGTTACTACAAGTTTAACGCCGTATATTTCAGTGCATAACATGCCATTTAACGCAGTATATTTCTGTGCATTAGTGCACGTTTAACACAGTATATTTCAGTGCATTACTGCAAGTTTAACACCATATATTTCAGTGCGTTACTGCAAGTTTAACGCCATATATTTCAGTGCATACCTTCCGTTTAACGCAGTATAATTTAGTGCATACCTTCCGTTTAACGCAGTATAGTATAGTGCATTACTGCAAGTTTAACGCCATATATTTCAGTACGTTACTGCAAGTTTAACGCTGTGTATTTCAGTGCGTTACTGCAAGTTTAACACCGTATATCTCAGTGCGTAACATGCCATTTAACGCAGTATATTTTTGTGTGTTAGTGCATGTTTAACACAGTATATTTCAGTGCGTTACTGCAAGTTTATCACCATATATTTCAGTGCATTACTGCAAGTTTAACACCATATATTTCAGTGCATACCTTCCGTTTAAAGCAGTATAGGTCAGTGCGTTACTGCAAGTTTAACACCGTATATTTCAGTGCATTACTGCAAGTTTAATGCCGTGTATTTCAGTGCATTACTGCAAGTTTAACACCGTATATTTCAGTGCATTATGTGCCATTTAACGCAGTATATTTCTGTGAGTTAGTGCATGTTTAATGCAGTATATTTCAGTGCATTACTGCAAGTTTAACACCGTATATTTCAGTGCGTTACTGCAAGTTTAACGCCATGTATTTGAGTGTGTACCTTCTATTTAATGCAATATAGCTCAGTGCGTTATGTGCCATTTAACGCAGAATAGTTCAGTAAATTACTGCAAGTTTAAAGCAGTATATTTCAGTGCGTTATTGCAAGCTTAACGCCGTATTTTTCAGTGCATAACATGCCATTTAACGCAGTATATTTCTGTGCATTAGTGCACGTTTAACACAGTATATTTCAGTGCATTACTGCAAGTTTAACACCATATATTTCAGTGCGTTACTGCAAGTTTAACGCCATATATTTCAGTGCATACCTTCCGTTTAAAGCAGTATAATTTAGTACATACCTTCCGTTTAACGCAGTATAGTTTAGTGCATTACTGCAAGTTTAACGCCGTATATTTCAGTACATTACTGCAAGTTTAACACTGTGTATTTCAGTGCGTTACTGCAAGTTTAACACCGTATATTTCAGTGCGTAACATGCCATTTAACGCAGTATAGGTCAGTGCGTTACTGCAAGTTTAACACCGTATATTTCAGTGCGTTACTGCAAGTTTAATGCCGTGTATTTCAGTGCATTACTGCAAGTTTAATACCGTATATTTCAGTGAATTATGTGCCATTTAACGCAGTATATTTCTGTGAGTTAGTGCATGTTTAACGCAGTATATTTCAATCCTTTACTACAAGTTTAATGCTGTATATTTCAGTGCGTTACTGCAAGTTTAACGCTGTATATTTCAGTGCGTTACGTGCCATTTAACGCAGTATATCTCTGTGAGTTAATGCATGTTTAATGCAGTATATTTCAGTGGGTTACTGCAAGTCTAACGCTGTATATTTCAATGCTTTACCTTCCGTTTAATGCAGTATAGTTCAGCACGTCACTCTCAAGTTTCATGCAGTATATTTCAGTGCGTTACATGCTGTTTAACACAGTATATTTCTGTGCGTTAGTGCACGTTTAACACAGTATATTTCTGTGAGTTAGTGCATGTTTAATGCAGTATATTTCAGTGTGTTATTTTTTTAACAGAAATTTTTTATTAAACAAATCAGAATTACATTACAGAATGATTTAGAACATTCAAAGTATAGAGGAGAATGACAGTAAAATCAACCTTCAACCTGTAGTCTTTGTTTATCAGATATTCCAGTTGTGCAGATATCACAAATATCTCTTAACAGTACACCTTATTGCATTATAGTGTCATATCATCGTAGATAAATTTACATAAGTAACCATTTTCAATCCAGCCTGATAAGGAGGGGGAAGGGGGGTGGAGGGGGAGGAGGGGGGGAGCGAAGGAAAGGCAAAGGGGGGTAAGAGGGAACGAGCCCAGAGAGAATAGTCAAAGAGACCTAGGAGTTCCTCCAATGAGTTTCACAACATAATAATTATGGAGTAGGGGGTTCCGGGACCCCAGAGGCATCTACCCAAGAGGACCAGATCTTATCGAATTTACCTGGACATTGCCTACTTTCATATGTCAATCTATACAGGGGAAGTACCATGTTCACCGACCTTTTCCATGACTCCAAAGTAGGAGGCTCCGCCTTTTTCCATACCATTAAGATTTCACGCCTAGCATAATATGATGCAAAGGTAAGACACAGCTTACTATATCTGTCCCCCTCAAGATCTTCCAAATGGCTAAGCAATAGTATCTGAGGGTCGACCGGTACAATAAACCCTGTGACATTGCTCAGTGTGGAGGCTACTGCTGACCAATAGGGTTTAAGTTTGGGACAAGTCCAGACCATGTGCCAAAACGTGCCCACCTCCTGCCTGCATCTCTGACAATTGGGATCCCTTTGATCGTAAATGCGCGCCAGTCTCTGTGGGGTGAAGTACGCTCTGTGTAGGAACTTAAATTGTATGAACCTATCTTTCGCCGCGATCATGGAAGGAATGTAGGAGAGCAAGCACTCCTTCCATTCCTCTTCATCTAGGGAAGGGATGTCAACTCTCCATTTTTCCCATGTCTTAGTTAGTTTGGTATCATACTCTACTGTGAGGTATAGATATAATGTTGAAAGTGGCTTCCCCATCACACTAGAAATCAGGAGTCGTTCAATGGAATCTGGTTCCAAAATAAGGGGTGCAGGGAACTGAGCTTCAAAGGCATGCTTTAGCTGCCAGTATCTAAATTGGAAGGAGGATGGGATAGCAAATGATTGCCTCAGGGCCTGGAAAGTCTTAAGCCTACTGTCCTGAACTATATGTTTTAGTGTGAGAATACCCAGATAGAGGGGTCTGGTACACTGTGAAGGTGAGGGAGCATGGGGTTGCCCCATAGGGGCATATGAGGTGAGATATGATTAGGTTTCCCATATATCCTCCTAGCCTCCTGCCAGACCCTTACAGTGGTTCGCATCGGAGTTGTCATGGAAGGACTAGCCCGAAGCCCACGGAACGGAAGGTTGCTCAGGGCTGCAAAAGAACCCAAAATGGCTGCTTCGAGAGTGACAGCAGGATTCTGTGCGGGCTGGGAGAACCACCACCGAATCGTAACAAGAACAGCTGCCCAGTAATAAATTTGGAAGTTCGGTAGTGCCAGTCCCCCCCTGATAGTGGAAGATATAGGATCTGCTTGGCCACCCTGGGTGGCCTCCCAGCCCACACAAAGTGTATCAGCAGACTCTCCAACCTTCGGAAGAAGGCCCTAGGAATATGTATGGGTGTGTTGCGTAAAAAGTATAAATATTTGGGAAGGTAAATCATTTTTAGCAGATTTACTCTGCCAACCGGGGTCAATGGGAGGGTACGCCAAGAAGCGCACTTGGACGTTAGCTGTGTCATAAGTGGTCGCAGATTGTTGTCCATATAATCCTGGACTTTACCACTAATTTTAATTCCTAGGTACTTGAAGTCCTCTACCCATTTAAGCTGCGCGTGTGGGACCCTAGGGGTTGACGGATGGAGCGGGAACAATATCAACTTATCCCAGTTGACACGGATCCCTGAATACCCGCCGAATCGGTTGATCTGACCTAGTGCAGTCTGCAAGGAGGATGACGCGTCTGTCAAATAGAGCAGGGCGTCTTCCGCATACAGCGAAATTTTCTCTTCTATCGGGCCCACCTGAAGCCCCCTCACATCGGGGTCAGCCCGCAGCAGTATAGCCAGGGGCTCCATCGCCAGAGCAAATAAGCCCAGGGAGAGGGGGCACCCTTGTCTCATAACCCGAAACAAATTAAACTTCTGATAGACAACCGTTGGTGCGTATTCTGGCTGAAGGACTATGGTATAGCATGCGGAGCCATTTCGTAAAACCCGGGCCAAACCCAAATCACGAGAGCACCTCCCATAAGTAGCCCCACTCGACAGAGTCAAAAGCCTTCTCTGCATTGAGTGAGGCCACCAATCCCCCTAACGTCGCATCTGCCCTGTCTATATGAGTATAAAGACGTCTGATATTAATGTCGGTACCTCTCCCGGGCATGAAGCCTGTTTGATCCCTGTGAATGAGGGCAGTGATGACCAGATTAAGTCTATTGGCCAATACTTTTGCCAGGACTTTTGCATCCACATTCAGGAGGGATATGGGGCGATATGAGGAGCAAAGAGTAGGATCTTTCCCTGGCTTGGGAATCACCACTATGATCGCCTCACTCATTGTATCCGGGAGTTTCTCGAGGTGCGTCGACGCAGAGAAGAGGCCCTGAAGCTTATCTACTAGTTCTGCAGCATAATGTTTGTAAAATTCTACAGGGATACCATCAGGTCCCGGTGTTTTCCCCGTCTGCATTGATTTAAGTGCTTGGAGTATTTCTAAGGATGTAATTGGGGCGTCAAGCTTATCACGATACGTCACCGTGGAGAGCCATGCCAACAAACGGCCCGCCCGCTCCCCCTGCTCAAAAATCCGCTGGGATTGAGCCAACATTTTTTTATGGGTAAGAGAGATACAAAGACGAACCACCTCCGACGTCATATGTTGTAATTGTGAATTGTGAATAGTGTATCGGGTCACGGGTATGAACAAAGAGAACCTCTGCGCTACTCGCCTCTCTCTCAGCCCTCACCAACTCTGCCCTGCGCTCTCTACGGACTTTGGCTATGATGGTCTGATAGTGTCCCCTCGTCGTGGCCTTGAAGGCATCCCAGACAACTGTGGGGTCAGCTGAACCTACATTTACCACCCAGAAGTCAAGCAGCTCTGTTCTGAATTGGGAGTCCACATCCGTGTCTGAAATCCAAAACCTCGAGAGCCTCCATATCTTGTCTACAGGACCCAGTGAAAGGTCCAGTGACAACAACAGGGGAGCGTGGTCAGAGATTCCTCTAGGGAGTATTCGTATATCTGTGACCCGTGGGAGGACCGGACTTCCCGCAAAGACTAAGTCTATTCTGGAGAATGTCCTATGGGAGGCCGAATGGCATGTGTATGCCCTGGTCTGGGGGTGTCTCCACCTCCAGACATCAGTCAGGCCATATGTATCCGCCCATTCAGTCAACCCAGGGTGATGATATACCGCAGAAGCTAGTCTATCAAGATCCGGATCAGGGACCAGATTAACCACTTCAATACCAGGCACTTAGACACCTTCCCGCCCAGACCAATTTTCAGCTTTCAGCGCTGTCGCAATTTGAATGACAATTGCGCGGTCATGCTACACTGTACCCAAACAAATTTTTTATCATTTTGTTCCCACAAATAGAGCTTTCTTTTGGTGGTATTTGATCACCTCTGCGGTTTTTATTTTTTGCGCAACAAATAAAAAAAGACCGAAAATTTTGAAAAAAACAAGTTTTTCTTTGTTTCTGTTAAAACTTTTTTGTAAATAAGTACGTTTTCTTCTTCAATGACGGGCACTGATATGGCTGTACTGACGGGCACTGACTGGCACTGATACGGCGGCACTGATGGGCACCGATGAGGTGGCACCAATGAGGTGGCACTGATGAGGTGGCACTGACGGGCACTGATGATGGGCACTGATAGGCGGCACTGATGGGCACTGATAGGCGGCACTGATGGGCACTGATAGGTGGCACTGGTATGCGGCACTGATGGGCACTCATAGGTGGCACAGATGGGCACTTATAGGCGGCACTGATGGGCACTCATAGGTGGCATTGATGGGCACTCATAGGTGGCATTAATGGTTACTTATGGGTGGCATTGATAGTTGGCACAGATGGGCATGGATGGGCACTGATAGATGGGCACTGATGGGCACGGATGGGCACTGACAGGTGGCATGAATGGACACTGATGGGTGGCACTGATGGCACTGCTTGTTTGCAGTGATGCCCCTAAGAGTGGCATTGCTGGGCATCACTGCAACATAATGGTGCCAATCAGTGCCCATTTGTGGGCACTGATTGGCACAGATTTGGCACACTGGGCACATGTGTATGGCCATGGGGTACATACCTGGCCATCCACATGTTGCCCCTTACCTGGTGGTCCTAGTGGCGATCCCTGGTGGTCCAGTGTGGTGATCTGCGGGGGGGCTGTGCTGATAAACAATCAGCGCAGACCCCCCCTGCCAGGAGAGCCGCCGATCGGCTCTCCTCTAATCGCGTCTGTCAGACGCGAGTGAGGAAGAGCCGATCAACGGCTCTTCCTATTGACAGCGTGATCAGCCGTGATTGGACACGGCTGATCACGTGGCAAAGAGCCTCCGCCGGAGGCTTTTTACCAAGATCAGTGGAGCGGTGTGTCAGACTGACACACCGCTCCACCGATCGCCGCAATGCGCGCCCCCGGGGGTGCGCTGCGGCATGTTATCCTGCTGGACGTCATATGACGTCCAGTCAGGATAACAGAACCACTTCCCGGACGTCAATCCGCTATAGGGGGGCGGGAAGTGGTTAAAATCAACCAATATGATATTGTTATCAGATGCAAATTCGGCTATCTTGCCGGTGATCTGGTTGAGCACCAGCAAGGAAGCCGGAGGAGGCAAGTATAAACCCACAATAGTCCATGTCAGAGAGTATATTTTAGCATGGATGATGACATAACGACCATCAGGGTCCAGGGCCAAATCCAGGAGCCGGAAAGGAAGAGATTTCAGTATCAGAATAGTAACACCCCTGGAAAAAATGGAGTGTGTAGAGTGGTAGTGGTAACCCACCCATGGTTTTTTGAGGGCCAGAACCCTACTTCCTATTAAATGCGTTTCCTGTAACACACATATATGAGGGTTATAAGCTTTAATGAATTGGAACACCAGGGAACGCTTGACCGGGTAATTCAGTCCCCTAGTGTTCCAGGAAATGATGTTAAGGGAGGACATGGTTACTCAGAGTAATAATAATGTTAGGATCAATGTAGGTCACTGCACCTGAATTGGACCCCCGGACCCATAACGGACACACCTGAAAACATTGCAATGCTGATGAGTCAATTTTTGTGAAACAAATGTAAAACAAAAACAAAACCAAACTGAAAACAGCCCAACATCTAACGTAAATTAAAATAGCCCCTTTAGGGAAACTTTTCCCACCCCCCCACCCCACCCAACCCCCCCAAACTGAGGTGGGTTTCAATCCCAAACCAATTCAGCTCGCCGGCTGCAATGAGGGGTCCGTGGAAAAGAGAACCTCTGCGCTACTCGCCTCTCTCTCAGCCCTCACCAACTCTGCCCTGCGCTCTCTACGGACTTTGGCTATGATGGTCTGATAGTGTCCCCTCGTCGTGGCCTTGAAGGCATCCCAGACAACTGTGGGGTCAGCCGAACCTACATTTACCACCCAGAAGTCAAGCAGCTCTGTTCTGAATTGGGAGTCCACATCCGTGTCTGAAATCCAAAACCTCGAGAGCCTCCATATCTTGTCTACAGGACCCAGTGAAAGGTCCAGTGACAACAACAGGGGAGCGTGGTCAGAGATTCCTCTAGGGAGTATTCGTATATCTGTGACCCGTGGGAGGACCGGACTTCCCGCAAAGACTAAGTCTATTCGGGAGAATGTCCTATGGGAGGCCGAATGGCATGTGTATGCCCTGGTCTGGGGGTGTCTCCACCTCCAGACATCAGTCAGGCCATATGTATCCGCCCATTCATTCAACCCAGGGTGATGATATCCCGCAGAAGCTAGTCTATCAAGATCCGGATCAGGGATCAGATTAACCACTTCAATACCAGGCACTTAGACACCTTCCCGCCCAGACCAATTTTCAGCTTTCAGCGCTGTCGCAATTTGAATGACAATTGCGCGGTCATGCTACACTGTACCCAAACAAATTTTTTATCATTCTGTTCCCACAAATAGAGCTTTCTTTTGGTGGTATTTGATCACCTCTGCGGTTTTTATTTTTTGCGCAACAAATAAAAAAAGACCGAAAATTTTGAAAAAAAACAAGTTTTTCTTTGTTTCTGTTAAAACTTTTTTGTAAATAAGTACGTTTTCTTCTTCAATGACGGGCACTGATATGGCTGTACTGACGGGCACTGACTGGCACTGATACGGCGGCACTGATGGGCACCGATGAGGTGGCACCAATGAGGTGGCACTGATGAGGTGGCACTGACGGGCACTGATGATGGGCACTGATAGGGGGCACTGATGGGCACTGATAGGCGGCACTGATGGGCACTGATAGGCGGCACTGATGGGCACTGATAGGTGGCACTGGTATGCGGCACTGATGGGCACTCATAGGTGGCACAGATGGGCACTTATAGGCGGCACTGATGGGCACTAATAGGTGGCATTGATGGGCACTCATAGGTGGCATTAATGGTTATTAATGGGTGGCACTGATAGTTGGCACAGATGGGCATGGATGGGCACTGATAGATGGGCACTGATGGGCACGGATGGGCACTGACAGGTGGCATGAATGGACACTGATGGGTGGCACTGATGGCACTGCTTGTTTGCAGTGATGCCCCTAAGGGTGGCATTGCTGGGCATCACTGCAACATAATGGTGCCAATCAGTGCCCATTTGTGGGCACTGATTGGCACAGATTTGGTACACTGGGCACATGTGGATGGCCATGGGGTACATACCTGGCCATCCACATGTTGCCCCTTACCTGGTGGTCCTAGTGGCGATCCCTGGTGGTCCAGTGTGGTGATCTGCGGGGGGGCTGCGCTGATAAACAATCAGCGCAGACCCCCCCTGCCAGGAGAGCCGCCGATCGGCTCTCCTCTAATCGCGTCTGTCAGACGCGAGTGAGGAAGAGCCGATCAACGGCTCTTCCTATTGACAGCGTGATCAGCCGTGACTGGACACGGCTGATCACGTGGTAAAGAGCCTCCGCCGGAGGCTTTTTACCAAGATCAGTGTAGTGGTGTGTCAGACTGACACACCGCTCCACCGATCGCCGCGATGCGCGCCCCCGGGGGTGCGCTGCGGCATGTTATCCTGCTGGACGTCATATGACGTCGAGTCAGGATAACAGAACCACTTCCCGGACGTCAATCCGCTATAGGGTGGGCGGGAAGTGGTTAAAATCAACCAATATGACATTGTTATCAGATGCAAATTCGGCTATCTTGCCGGTGATCTGGTTGAGCACCAGCAAGGAAGCCGGAGGAGGCAAGTATAAACCCACAATAGTCCACGTCAGAGAGTATATTTTAGCATGGATGATGACATAACGACCATCAGGGTCCAGGGCCAAATCCAGGAGCCGGAAAGGAAGAGATTTCAGTATCAGGATAGTAACACCCCTGGAAAAAATGGAGTGTGTAGAGTGGTAGTGGTAACCCACCCATGGTTTTTTGAGGGCCAGAACCCTACTTCCTATTAAATGCGTTTCCTGTAACACACATATATGAGGGTTATAAGCTTTAATGAATTGGAACACCAGGGAACGCTTGACCGGGGAATTCAGTCCCCTAGTGTTCCAGGAAATGATGTTAAGGGAGGACATGGTTACTCAGAGTAATAATAATGTTAGGATCAATGTAGGTCACTGCACCTGAATTGGACCCCCGGACCCATAACGGACACACCTGAAAACATTGCAATGCTGATGAGTCAATTTTTGTGAAACAAATGTAAAACAAAACCAAACTGAAAACAGCCCAACATCTAACGTAAATTAAAATAGCCCCTTTAGGGAAACTTTTCCCACCCCCCCCACCCCACCCAATCCCCCCAAACTGAGGTGGGTTTCAATCCCAAACCAATTCAGCTCGCCGGCTGCAATGATGCAATGAGGGGTCCGTGGAAAAGGCGAGCCCAACCCCCCGAGACTTCTCATGGGGGGGTAAGCAGCAGTTCAAGCGACCCTTCAAATGTGAGAACTCCGCTATTGGAATTTATTAGGCTGTGAGGTATTAAAAGTCAAACAGAGAAAAAGTAAACCATATTGCGACCCCACAGTGAAATCGATCCATCGTTAAAAGGATACCAAGAACAGGAACTTTAGTAAACCCCAAGGGGATATGCAGGTGTCTAGAAGCTTCATATCTCAACAGTCTCCTGACCAAATTCTTTGGCAGTGGCATTAACTTAGAATTTCCTGATAGGGGATAGTAAGTTACCCCCCACAAGTCTGAGCACACCATGGGGTTAAACTGGGCACAACCTGTGCAACAAAACTGAGTCATCCATGGAGCAGTTCGTGCATGAACTCAGGCCTGGGCCCAGGTTGTTATAATTAAACACTGAAGAGGACGTTCGGCATATACCGGTTAGTCGGTCAGTGGATCTGTTACTGCAAGTTTAACGCTGTATATTTCAGTGCGTTACGTGCCATTTAACACATTATATATTTCTGTGCGTTAGTGCACATTTAACGTAGTATATTTCAATGTGTTACTGCAAGTTTAATGCTGTATATTTAAGTGCATTACCTTCCGTTTAAAGCAATATAGTTCAGTACGTTACTGCAAGTTTAAAGCTGTATATTTCAGTATGTTGCTGCAAGTTTAAAGCCATATATTTCAGAGCGTTATGTGCCATTTAACATTGTATATTTCTGTGCGTTGGTGCACATTTAACGCAGTATATTTCAGCGAGTTACTGCAAGTTTAAAGTCGTATATTTCAGTGCGTTACTGCAAGTTTAACGCCATATATTTCAGTTTGTACCTTCCGTTTAATGCAGTATAGGTCAGTGCATTACTCTAAGTTTAACGCCGTATATTTCAGTGCGTTACTGCAAGTTAAATGCTGTGCATCTCAGTGCGTTACAGCAAGTTTAACGTCATATATTTCAGTGTGTTACGTGCCATTTAACGCAGTATATTTCTGTGAGTTAGTGCATGTTTAACCATCTCAATACAGTGCAATTTCACCCCCTTCCTGCCCAAGCCATTTTTCAGCTTTCAGCGCTGTCACACTTTGAATGACAATTGCACGGTCATGCAACACTGTACCCAAATGAAATTTTTATTATTTTTTCCCCACAAATAGAGCTTTCTTTTGGGGTATTTGATCACCTCTGCGGTTTTTATTTTTTGCGCTATAAACAAAAGAAGAGTGACAAGTTTGAAAAAAATGCATTATTTTTTACTTTTTGCTATAATAAATATCCAATTTTTTTTTTAAACAAATTTTTTCCTCAGTTTAGACCGATACATATTCTTCTACATATTTTTGGTAAAAAAAATCACAATAAGCGTATATTGATTGGTTTGCGCAAAAGTTATAGCGTCTACAAAATAGGGGATTGATTTATAGCAGTTTTATTTTTTTTTTTTACTAGCAATGGCGGCGATCTGCAATTTTTATCATGACTGTGATATTGCGGTGGACACTTCGGACACTTTTGACACTATTTTGGGACCATTCACATTTATACAGCGATCCGTGCTATAAAATTGCACTGATTACTGTATAAATGTGACTGGCAGGAAAGGGGTTAACACTAGGGGGTGATCGAGGGGTTAATCATGTTGCTAGGGAATGTTTCTAACTGAAGGGGGAGGGGACTCACAAGGGGAGGAGACCGATCGGTGTTGCTCTATACTGAGAACACACATCGGTCTCCTCTCCTTTGACAGGATGTGGATCTATGTGTTTACACATGGTCCTGCCGTGTTACCAGGCAAACGCGGGTGCCCGGCGGACATCGTGAACGCGCATCGGGTGCCCAGTGACACGGCGGGTGCACGCGATTGCCGACGGCAGCATGCTCCCTGGTGGGCTGGAAAGGCGAGGGCATCATATGACGCCCTCCCAGAACGAGAGTCGCGCCCCCTGGCCGTCATATGACAGCCGGCGGGAGGTAGCAGTTAATGCAGTATATTTCAGTGCGTTGCTGCAAGTCTAACGCTATATATTACTGGTGTGACATGATGTTGGGATATATTAAAAATATATATGTACTCAATGGTTACTTAAAAAACATCTAAGCTCAAAATCTTTATTTAGTGTGGCGCCCTTAAGCGCCTTGTTACTGTGAGTACCCATTGCAGGATTTGTTTATGATTTTAATAAATTTAGTACATACTGTACCATGAAGTCCTTTTTGTGCTGATATATTGAGGTACAAACGGGACTGCTGTGAGGAACAGAGGAACAGAGGCACCAGTCCAAATCTATCCAGGACCCTGCATATAACATCGAACCCAGAGAGGTTCTAAGGCGCATTCTGACCAAGCTTAATTGCAAGGTCGCACACCCTAAGGTGAGGGGCTATCACCTGGGGGGGAGCACTTGTATGAGCGCACAGCACTTTAGTTTGTGTTCACCATAACACATGAATGGATTGTGGATGATCTGTGGACTGTTAATTTGATCATTGCACAGCAGCACAGCACTGAATTGCATAGAATCACATGGATGCAACACCAAATCGCATGGATGCGTTTTTTTGTATTTTTTAACTTTTTATTGATTGAACATTGCACTAACACCATATTGCATAGATGCAGCACTGAAATGCATGGATACAACACTAAATCGGACTGTTAATTTGATCATTGCACAGCAACACAGCACTGAATTACATAGAATCACATGGATGTAGCACCAAATCGCATGGATGCCTTTTTTTGTATTTTTTAACTTTTTATTGTTCGAACATTGCACTAACACCATATTGCATAGATGCAGTACTGATATGCTTGGATGCAACACTTAATCTCATGGATGTTTGTGTTGAATTATCTAGTAATGTTTGAAAATTGCACAAGCTTTGTGGAATATTTGCAATACACAGGCTTATTGGAGCACTTTTACCTATTTATTCATTAATTGAAATTTATTGCACATTAACGTATATTATAGTATTAATAGAATTGGTATATGTTAAGCACAATATCACTTTATTAATATTTTAGTGGAAATTTCTTATTTTTATTTTGATAAGCGCAGCGTGTGTACAATTTGGTTTAACTATTTTGCATGGTTATGAGACATGCGTAACGTTAGCAGCTGATCATTTGCAAAGATATACTATTTTGGAGACCAGATTTGGTCAATTATCTGGAGGCTCACAGGACTACAAATTAGCATTCAGAGTGACTAAACCTGCCTCCTTGTCCACAGCTGTTCCTGCCATAGCCCCGGCATCAGGCATGGAGGAGTCAGCTGAGTTATTTGAACACAGCGTCAGCCACTTGCGCCTTGAAGATGCCCCATCTGCTGCCTCAAAAAGATACAGCTTGTCAAAGCTGCTGGCTCTACAACTTCTTCTTTTCTGTCTTGTGGATTCTGCCCCCTTCCGTGAATTTGCAGAATGTGCTGGACCACAATGGCAGGTTCCCAGTCGCTATTTCTTTTCACGTAAGGCCATTCCAGCTCTGTACCGTCACATGGAAGGCAATGTTGTGGCATCTTTGGGCAAGGCAGTCAGCCGCAAAGTCCACGTCACTGCTGAAACGTGGTCCAGCAAGCCTGGTCAAGGACGATATATTTAGTTCACAGCACACTGAGTAACTCTGCTTGCAACTTGGAAGGATGCAGGATAGGACAGGAGTGTTGCAGCACATCTTCATACAGCTAGTGGTGAGGATGCAAGATTTGTCAGCTCTACCACCCCCTCCTCCTCCTTCATGCCCTCCTCTTCTGAATTGTCCTATGAACCACAAGTACCCCCTAAGTGATCAAGGGGCTATTCAATGAGTCAGCTCTGTACCATCACATGGAAGGCAATGTTGTGGCATCTTTGGGCAAGGCAGTCAGCCGCAAAGTCCACGTCACTGCTGAAACGTAGTCCAGCAAGCATGGTCAAGGACGATATATTTAGTTCACAGGACACTGAGTAACTCTGCTTGCAACTCGGAAGGATGCAGGATAGGACAGGAGTGTTGCAGCACATCTTCATACAGCTAGTGGTGAGGATGCGAGATTTGTCAGCTCTACCACCCCCTCCTCCTCCTTCATGCCCTCCTCTGCTGAATTGTCCTATCAACCACAAGTACCCCCTAAGTGATCAAGGGGCTATTCAATGAGTCAGGCTAAAAGGTGCCATGCAGTGCTTCAGCTGGTGTGTTTAGGGGACAGGAACCACATCGGGGCAAAGATTCTTGCAGCTCTGCAGGGGCAGACCCAGAGGTGGTTCACGCCATGCCAGCTGGAGCTAGGAATGGTGGTGTGTGATATTGGCACAAACCTCCTGTCCGCCCTTAGACAGGGAAAGTTGACACATGTGCCATGCCTGGCACATGTCCTCAATTTGGTTGTGCAGCATTTCCTAAATAGGTACCCAGGGTTGGAAGATCTGCTAAAGCAGGCCAGAAGTCTGTAGCCATTTCAGGCGGTCATACACAGCCAGTCCCCGGTTGGCTGAAATTTAGCGGAAATTCCACCTGTCCGTAAACCGCCTGATTTGTGACATGCCCACCAAGTGGAACTCGACTTTGACAATGCTGGAGCGGTTGCACATGCAGCAGAGGGCCGTCAACAAGTACTTGTGTGAGTATGGCACAACGACAAGCTCAGGCTGGCTCAACTTTTTTTCTCCACGCCAATGGCTGCTCAAAAAGGATGCATGCACTGTACTGCCACCATTGTTGTGTTCCTGCTGGAGCAGACTCTGCATGGCATTATGGACAGGGCAATCAAGGCAAAGTAGTGGGAGGAAGAGGAGGACTTCCTTTCCTCTCAAGGCCCACTTTATGCAGACACCATTGTTCCTATGCCACATAACACACAAGAGGAGAGGAAGGAGAAGGATTCTGGCAGTTTTGGAGGAACTGAAGCAGAGGAAGACATATGCCAAACAGTAAGAGACTGTTTTCCATCCCCAGAAACCTTGGGAGTAGTACGTGGCTGGGAGAAGGCAGTTCCAGATACTATAATCCTCAGTGATCCCAAGGAGTCTGCTTCTCATGCCTCCGAAAATTTGCGGTGCATGGGCTCCCTCATGCTTCAAAGCCTGCAAAAGGACACATGGCGTAAAGGAGAAGGACCACTATTGATTGGCAACCCTCCTTAACCACCGTTACAAGGGGAAAGTCCCAGAACTCATCCTGTCCCCACAGAAATTGCAGAAGATGAAATCTCTTGAGGACACCTTAAAGAGGAGTTTATCTAATACTTTTCCTGACTCTGGTAGCATACAGTGTCGTGGAAAACATAGTTTTGAGGCTTCTGTTGGTCAAGAGAGGAGCGGTGGAGAAGGCGACCGCCTAAGTGATGCATTTCACAATTTTTTTAGTCCTCGCCACTTAGGGCTGTCAGCTTCCACATCCCATCGGCAGCATCTGCATCACATGGTGGACGATTATCTAGGGGCAAAAACAGAGATGGAAAGCTTTCCAATCAACCATCTGGGTTATGAGAATAGACCACTGGCCAGAATTTGCCCAGTATGCAATTGAGCTACTGGGCTGCCCTGCATCCAGTGTGCTTTCCAAACAGGCATTCAGTTCTGCTGGAGGTATGGTTACTGATAATAGAACACCTCTGTCCACAGACTCCGTGGACCGTCTCAAATTTATCAAAATGAATCAGTCCTGGATTTCCAGCAGCTATGAAGCTCCTGATGTCGATGTCACTGAGTGTTTGTAGGATGTGGAATCTCCGCAGGACTTCTAGGCTGCCTACATTTTTTTTGTGTAGGTTTCATGGGCATAATTAACACCCAAAGACCAATTTTTCCACACCAGTTTGACAGGTGCATATCATTTAAATTTTTGACAGCAAGGCTAATTCTTGCTTTCATCAAGAGTATCTCTATAGGGTTACGGTGTGAAGGCGTCACCAACACCCAAAGACAAATTTTTCCACACCTGTTACTTCTATACAAAGTCTGTGGAAGAGAAACCAGAATTTATCCAAAAAATTTCTAATCTTGTTCCCAGTGAACTACATTGTGGCCTCATTATACAGACTGCCTCCGCAAGCCATTGCTTACAAAATAAAGAAAGCTTGCAGGGAAAATTTAATTTTTTTGGCTTTATAAATGCAATTATTGCTGCAGCAGCTTCTATACACAGTACAGATATGCCACTTTACAAGTAGACTAAGGGGACCCCCCAGGCACTATATTGAAAGGAATTTTTCTTTTTTTTTCTTTTTACTTTAAGCATCAACAAATCACTGCTCATTTAAAAATGAAGTTTTTTACAAACTTTATTTAATTGATACATATCCTCCAGGGCAGTACCCGGACCCCCATAACCACTGTATGCTCAATTACTTGCATATAAGCCTTCAAAATGGGCACTTTATATTTTTCCAGTTTGGGTCCCATAGACTTCAATGGGGTTTGGTATTTGGTTCCGAACATCTGCGATGTTCTAAAGTTCTTGTGCGAACTGAACATGCGGTCGTTCGGCCCATCCCTATTCTCCAGTACAATTACCCATCACAAAGAAATATGTATTATATATCATACTTATAGATAATTCTCTGTTAATTTTGGTTCTGATACCTTCTGCTTGTATTCTATGACAATTCAATAATAAAAAAAACTATTAAAAAGGAAAAAATTAAAATGTTAAAGCCAATGAGGAGCTATTTTTGACACAAGAACAGGTCCAAGGCAGTTGAAGGAAGCTTCTGCAGTCCTTAGAAGCAAGTTGAAATGCAAAAAACACCAAAATGGCAAAGTTGTACCAAAATCTCCTGATTTTTACCAACATTTTGAAATAATTTTACTCCCTACGGAAAAAGTCTTTTAGGCTAACCTAGGCATGTCAAACAGGAATAAAATATTGTCCCAGAGTGAGTGAGAATAAATTGTCGTCAGGCCATATTTTGTCTACTGAAAGCCATGTACACGTAACTCCTGAAAGAAATAGTAGCATCTTAGTATATAAGATTATAATTGTAACGGCAACTTACAAGTTTTATACCTAAGTCAAAAATATTTTATAAAGAATTTACTTACATAATTATCAAAGGAAATTTAGTCTTTATCACTGGAGATCAGCTTATGTAATATAGATAAAGGTAAGGCAGGTGGTAGATAGATGTAAAACAGAATGCAATGGATGACATTGATGTCTATTCAGCATGGCCAGGGACAGCAGGTCACTTAGTGGCAGTGGCTTTAGTTAATACCTTCAATACCTCTTGTATCAAATGACACACTATGAATATCCACTGCCGAACTGTCCTTACCTAAAAATGATTTTAAAATTGCCTGTAATTTCTATGTGGATGACTGACAGGTACAGTGCCTTGAACAAGTATTCATACCCCTTAAAAATATTCCACATTTTGTCATGTTACAACCAAAAACAAATGTATTTTATTGGCATTTGATGTGATAAACCAACAAAAAGTGTCACATAATTGTGAAGTGGAAGGAAAATGTTAAATGGTTTTCAAATTTTTTTACAAATAAATATATGATAAGTGAGCATGGCGTGCATTTGTATTCAGCCCCCTCCCGCAGTTAATACTTTGTGGACTAGAGTTTGTAGTGGACAACGCCTCAGGCTTTGCTGCCCTCAAGGATAGGGGTATCCTAGCAGTCAAAAAGAAAAATGACGAAATGAAAAAAAGAGGGCGCACCAACCTTGTGCATTATCCTTGGATATTTTTTATTAATAGAGTAAATGAAAAACTACTCACAAACATGTGAAAGAAAACCGCAATATAAATATCCTTCAGATGATGGCAATCGGTCTCATGACAACAGATTCCAGATGGTAATGGAGAAGATTTTAAGAGACACTGCCGGCTGACATGTTTCAAAGGCATGCCTTCTTCCTTAGAGCCCAGCAGTGTTATCTCCTTCAGCTTCTTATATATTTATACACACAAGTGTGCATTCATAGAGCACCTCCCAGAGGGGTTCAGAGGTCCCACCCACAAGTGTGGGCGTTTCTCAGCAAGAGGGCAACATCCAATTGGCAACCGAGAAATAGATCTCAGTTGCCAATTGGGTGTTGCCCTCTTGCTGAGAACCGCCCTCATTTGTGGGTGGGACCTCTGGACCCCTCTGGAAGGTGCTCTATGAATCATGCTGATCGTTTTTAACCTCAATGTGAGTGTTTTTATTTATTGTACCATAAAGTTTCTACAGTTCACACCTCTTTCTTTACCTTTTTGTACATGTTTTGGAGCATGCTTCAAGAGGCCTGCCCTGAGTTATGGACCGTTTCTTCTTCACCCCTGGATATCACCATCCATCTTGCTCAGTTTGTGCTCTCCCCTGATCCACACCCATTACAATAACACCGACTCAGGTTTACTGCTAAAGATGATGGTGTGTTCAGGTAGCAATCCTTTTGTAGCAATGTATACATTACTGTGTAGCCAGATAGCTCTTTTCACCACAGCAGTTACATGGTCTGCTATGGTTATAAGTACGCCCTTGCCCCTGAGGCATCCCAACAGAAGTCACTATCACAGACCAGCTATTCTACGTGTATTTATCAGTTATGGGAAGTTTGTTAAAATACATCAAAACATACTGAGTTTTGAATGCGGTAAAACATTATAATGTTGGAATAAAAAATGATCACGATAACAATCCAGGCAAAGAAACTCCTATGTAAGTAGACACAAAAGTTTTACAAATATTTGTACTGACACAATATTAATAATATGTAATGAACTATGAGATTATTTGGGGTAAAATGTTTTTTTCCACGTTAGACTTGGACATGCTAGGAATGTATTGCGTACCTCTGAATCAACTGAGTTCCATATATGGAGGGTTCCATATATGGAGGTTTTCTATGTGTTTATTTATTTGGAATGCAGCATTTTCAGACCTCATTGTATTTAACACACTGGTTGCAAGAGTGGTGGTGCTGTTCCCACTCCTTCTCCAGGCCACCAACTGTGTATGATAGTTTTGTGCTAACAGAGGTAGTGTCATTATGTCACTGCTTACTGTAGTGGTCTGTCCCGCCCAATCTACAGCATATTTGATTAACCAGTTACCGACCGCACTATAGTCCAATTATGGCTACGGTGCGGCTTGATAACTCTGGGAGGGTGTACATTGATGTTCACCCAGAATCGCGCTCCCGCACACCCCCTGGGACATGCACATGGGACTATCCGTGCTCGCCAGGTTCACGGGACCCAGCGCAACGTGGATCGTGATAAAGGGCCAATGACAGCAACCCTTTACCACCTGATCGCTTCGTCCAATGACGGAGCGATCACAATGTAAACACAGCGTGGTCATCCAGGGGTTCAACGCTCTGCTCACCTCACAGTGATACAGCGTGTGTGGAGAGGAGAGCAATTGAGTGAAAAACTGTGAGTTTCTTGCTATATTATTGTGCCCAGCAGTGCCCAACAGTGCTACATCAGTGCTCTGCTGTGTCATCTGTGCCACCTCTGTGCCATCTGTGCCACCTCTGTGCCATCTGTGCCACCTGTGCCACCTCTGTGCCACATCAGTGACAATCAGTGCCTCTACAGAGCCACATCAGTGCCACCAGAGCCACACCAGCCACTACAGTGCTCATCAGTGCCACATCAGTGCCACATGTGTCCATCAGTGCCACATGTGTCCATTAGTGCCACCTGTGCCATCAGTGTCACTACAGTGCCACATCAGTGCCACCTGTGCCCATCAGTGCCATAAGTGCTACATCAGTGCCACCATTGTGCTCACCTGTGCCATCAGTGCCACTACAATACAATCAGTGCCACTACAGTTCCAATCGGAGCAACTACAGTGCTCATCAGTGCCACTACAGTGCTCATTAGTGGCACTACAGTGCCCAGTAGTGCACATCAGTGCCCATAAGTGAGTGCTCATCAGTTGCACCCTATCAGTGGATCCTCATCAGTGGCAGCTAATCAGTGCAGCCGCAGTGCATTAGTGCAAATTAGTGCACTCTCATTAGCACCCATCCGTGCACCCTCATTAGCACCCATCAGTGCACCCTCACCAGCAGTGCAGCCTCTTCAGCACCCAGCAGTGCACCTTCACCTCACCAGCACCCAGCAGTGCACCCTCACCAGCACCCAGCAGTGCACCCTCATTAGCACCCAGCAGTGCACCCTCACCAGCACCCAGCAGTGCACCCTCATCAGCACCCAGTAGAGCAGCCACACATGTCTAGTTTACATATCGCAACACAGTCACCAGTATGGCGAAAAAATATTTTACCAGCGAGGAGGCCTACCAGCTTCTTAGCCTGAGCAATGAGAGCAGCGGGGAGCTCTCTGAGTCTCAGTCCGATTCTGATTCGGCATATGAACCCGTTACAAGCAGTGGGTCTGCTACAGAATCGAATGAAGAGGAATGTGTGCCCATGAAAAGAAGGCGTTCTGGCGTGGAGCAGCAGCCTACTACCAGCAGCGCAGTGCTGTCCATCTTAAGTGCAGTGCCATCCACCTCAAGCGCAGTGCCATCCACCTCGAGCGCGGTGCCGTCCACCTTGAGCGCAGTGCCATCCACTAGACATGTGCACACTGAAATATTTCGTTTCGGAATTTCATTTTCGTCCGAAAAATTAATTTATTTAGTTACTCCCGAACTTCGTTTTTATCTATTTCGTTTTTCGTTAAAAATTGCATTCGTCCGAAAATCCAAATTAAGGTTGAATCTGTCATTGAAGGCTTATGGTGTCTGTCGAATGTTCAAAGAAGATTCGACGGAGCAGCTAAACTGTACGACGCCGTATAGTTTACCTGCTCCGTCGAATTTTCTTAGAACTTTCAACAGACACCATAAGCCAAAGTACGTGTGTACTTAGTTCTAGCTATTTTGCTGCTCCTCCTCTTTGGTTACAATCAGCCAATAACATTCATCATCATCATTATTTTTATTTATCTTTTCTCCCCTACATCGAATCTTTTCTCCCCTACGTCGAATCTTTTCTCCCCTACGTCAAATCTTTTCTCCCCCCATGTCGAATCTTTTCTTCCCTACCTTGAATCTTTTCTCCCCTGCGTCGAATCTTTTCTCTCTATGTCGAATCTTTTCTCTCTATATAGAATAATCTTGGACTAATAGAGTTAAGGTTAGGCACATTCGACCACAGGTTTGATGGACACAGATTGTTATTGTCATCATCATGTCGAATCTCCTATCTATATCGAACTGTTGTAGCAACGAAAACAAAAATAAAGCATTTGTTTATGTTGGATCTTTCGTTTTTCGGATTCTGCACTTTCGTTATCGTTTGTTAAAACGATAATGAAAATACCTGAAATTCGAACGAAAATGCATTTGGACGAAAACTAATGCACATGTCTACCATCCACCTTGAGTGCAGTGCCAGTGCAACAAAGGCCAAGCACCAGTAGGGTTTCATCTCAGCCCCAAAGGGGTAGGGCCCATGCCAGCCTTCCCTATGCCCTTCAAAACCCCCTGTGACTTCCAACCCCATCCACCACATGTCAGTCTTCTCATCCATTATGCCAAGATCAAGATACCTTATGATTATGCTGTTCCTACACTTTAATGACGACACCCGGTGCCCTCCCTGAAATGACCCAGCTTTTGACAAATTATTAAAAATTCGGCCACTCCTAAATTATTTCTCTGAAAATTTCCCCAGTTATATACCCACAACCAGAATATCTCTGTGGATGAGTCCCTTGTAAAAGTCACAGGCAGGCTGGGCATCAAACAGTTTATACCCAGCAAAAGTGCCCGATATGGGGTTAAACTGTACAAACTTTGTGACCTAGCCATGTGGTATAGCTACGCCTTCTTGATGTTCAAAGGGAAGGACTCCCAACTGCATCCCCCTGAATACCCAAAGTATATTGGAGCCAGCGGAAAAGTTGTCCGGGAGCTTGTCTATCCACTCCTTGGAAAGTGATACCATCTTTATGTGGATAATTTTTATACGAGCTTGCCCCTCTTCCACAATCTTCACCGGAGGGACACCCCAGCATGTGGTACAGTGAGAGCCAATAGAATGGGCGTCCCGCAAAAACTTGTCAATGAAAGGCTACGACGAGAGGAGACGGCATCTTTGTGGAACCAGGAGCTATTGGCTGCCTGGTGGAGGGACAGATGAACCATCCACATGCTCACATCAGTCCATACGACATCTATGTGGAAGTCCCCAGAAGAAACGACCCAATCCAGAAACTAGCTTGGGTCCACGACTATAATTTGTTCATGGAACGAGTGGACTTCAGTTGTCAGATGATCGAACCCTACCTTCCCACAAGATAATCCCGCCATTGGTATAAAAAAGTGTCCATTTATTTTTTTCAGTTTGGCCATGTTTATTACCAAAAATCTACCGAGACCCCCGTATCCTATCTGCATCACCAAGAACAAGTTAGCTCTGCCCTTTTGTACCCTGAAGGCCCATCAGAAAATATTCGCTCTGATTCAGTGAGCAGACTCCATGAACGCCACTTTCCTGAGAAAATCCTCCCCATGAAACAGGCCACAGATGTCAGAAGAAATGCCGGGTGTGCTCCAGAGGAGGAGTTAGAAGAGACACCACGTATTATTGCCCCCAATGTCCTTCCCAACCAAGCCTTTGTATATGACTGTTTCCACCGTTACCATACTTCTCTACATTATCAGGGAAGTATGGTAAATGTAATTCTCTTTTCCTGTCATTTTCCTCCACACCCCTTATGCCACTGCACTGAACTGTACATACCTCTGCCTTCTCCGGAATCGACCCTGGCCTGTTATATGACCAAGCTTCTGCCTAACGCTAAACATACCTCTGCCTTCTCCGGAACTGACCCTGCCCTGTTATACGACCATGCTTCTGCCTAACGCTAAACTCTACCTAACTCTGCCTTCTCTGGAACTGACCCTGGACTGTTTGACCAGGTTTAGTGCCTGTTTTTTGGACTAATCATTTACCCTGCTATGCTAGTGGGAACACAGGGGTCTCACATATGTGAGGGGCTCCAGAATTGCTTTTCTGGATGAAGAAAACTAATTTTTCAGTTTTCTCATTCCCGGATTAGGGATCTGGAGACTCGGAGGCTTTAAAGAGATTTGGGTGAGAGAAGCCTCTAACCCTGTCCCCATTTTTTCCTGGCCTGCTACTTGGACCATGTTCCTGCTTACTACCAGGACCAATATTTTTGCTCTGCTGGCAAAATCTCTATCTGCACTGACCCTGGACTGTATATGGACAGTATCCCTGCCTGTACTGACTATGGACAATATTCCTGCCTGCTGCCTGGACAATTCCATTCACTGTCGCTGACCACGTCTCTGCCTTCTGCCTGGATCAGGGTTCTCCTCGTGCGGACAACTGCACTACTAAAACCACAGGTAATCTTTTGTTTACCCTTTGCTCAACAGAATATATTTTAGGGTGTAATTCTTGGTTTGTACATACTATGTGTTAGAAATATAAAGGGCCTTCAAAAATGCGATAGATTGTAAGGAAATTAGATGCGTAATTTATGTCCCTAGAACACCTGATGGTGCTCCTTGGATGTTGTGCCTCTGTATGTGGCCAGGCTGTGTAAAAGTCACACACATGTGGTATCGCCATACTCAGGAGGAGTAGCAGAATGTATTTTGGGATGCCATTTTTGATATGTACATGCTATGTGTTGGAAATATCTTATAAATGGACAACATTGTGTAAAAAAATGCGTTTTCATTTTTTTCCACATTTCCCAAAAACTTCTGGAAAAAAAATTAACCGTTCAAAAGATACATTATGCCTCATAGATTATACGTTGGAGTGTTTGCTTTCCAAAATGGGGTCACTTTGTGGGTGTTTCCATTGTCTTGGTGCTCCAGGGTCTTCAAAAGTGTAATAGGTGGTTGAGAGATTATGCCCCTAGAACGCCTGAAGGTGCTACTTCAATGTTGGGCCTCTGTATTTTGCCAGGCTGTGTAAAAGTCTCACACATGTGGTATCGCCATACTCAGGAGGAGTAGCAGAATGTAATTTGGGATGTCATTTGTGGAATGCACATGCCATGTGAGAGAAATAACCTGTTATAATGACAACTTTGTGTGAAAAAAAAATCTTCATTTTGCAAAGAATTGTGGGAAAAAATGACAACGTCAAAAAACTAACCATGCCTCTTACTAAATACCTTGGAATATCTACTTTCCAAAAGGGGGTCATTTGGGGGGTATTTGTACTTTCCTGGCTTGTTAGTGTCTCACAAAATGAGATATGCCTTCATTACATCAGGTGTGATCAGGTGTGATCAATTTTCAATAATTGGCAGGATAGCTTGTAGACTCTATAACTTTCACAAAGACCAAATAATTTACACTGATTTGGGTTATTTTTACCAAAGATACGTAGCAGTATAAATGTTGTCCAAAATGCATGAAGAAAAATTACTAATTTCCAAAATTTTATAATAGAAATTAAGAAAAATAATTTTTTTTACAAAATTTTTGGTATTTTTTCATTTATAGCACAAAAATTAAAAAACCCAGAGGTGATCAAATACCACCAAAAGAAAGCTCTATTGAGTGAGTAATTGTCATTCAAATTGTAAGAGCACTAAAAGATGAAAATTGGTCTGGTTAGGAAGGGGGTTTAAAGTAATTGTAAAGATGTAATTTTTATTTTTTTTAAATAACAAACATGTCATACTTACCTCCACTGTGCAGCTCGTTTTGCCCAGAGTGGCCCAGAACCTTGTCTTTTGGGGTTCCCCGGCGGTTCTCGCAGCTCCTCCCCGCTTCAGATAACCCCCTAGGAGAAGCGTTCTCCTGGGGGGGTTACCTTGCGAGCACGCTTCCGAGTCCAGCATTTGCGTCCATAAACATGAATGCCGGACTCATCCCCGGCGCCCGCGTCATCGGATTGACAGCAGCAGGGGACAATGGCTGTGGTGCTATCAATCTATCCAATCTATGCAATCAAGAGCCGGGACCCAGTGGAGAGAGGAAGAGCGTGTCTCTGCCGACGGAAATAAGGGGCTCAGGTAAGTAAAATGGGGGGGCTGGGGGGCCAGTCACTGCCAGAAGTTTTTTCACCTTAATGCATAGGATGCATTAAGGTGAAAAAACACAACAGTTTACAACCCCTTTAAATGCTCATTGGGCAAGTAGTTAATAGGGCACACAAGCTTAGCATCAGCAAAAACTACTACTATTCTTATTGCATCATGGGAATTGTAGATTGTTGCAGCAGTACCATACAGTGAACAGAAGTAATGCCACCATATTATTGATACCAGAACCTACCGTATTTATCGGCGTATAACACGCACTTTTTTCCCCTTAAAATCAGGGGAAAATCGTGGGTGTGTGTTATACGCCGATCCCCTCTCTTTGTGAGGGGAAAAGCCGCCACCGGAAAAGACAGAGAAGAGCCAAGCCGAGTACACTCGGCTCGGCTCTTCTCGGCTGCGCCGTCCTGCCTCCCTGCTGTCTGAGTGGGAGAGGAGTGAGCATCACCAAAAAAGACCGAGCCGAGTGTACTGTGTATTCGGCTCGGCTCTTCTTGGCTGCGCTCGTAGTGATGCCGTCCCGCCTCCCTAATGTCTGAGTGGGAGAGGAGCGAGCATCGCCGAAAAAGACCGAGCCGAGTGTACTGTGTACTCGGCTAGGCTCCGCTCGCAGTCCCCCCTCCTAGCCCCGCCATTGGACCGATGATGTGTCCATCATAGGAGCTGGGCCAATGGGTGGGACTGCGAGACGAGCGGCGCAATAATTTGAAAAATCTCAGCGGCGCAGTCATTAAACGTTAATGCTGCAATTTTGGGCAAGGCTGTGGATGAACACTGGGCAAGGCTGGACACTGGGCAAGGCTGCAGATGAACACTGGGCAAGGCTGGACACTGGGCAAGGCTGCAGATGGACACTGGGCAAGGCTGGATACTGCAAGGCTGGACACTGGGCAAGGCTGTAGATGGACACTGGGCAAGGCTGGACACTGGGCAAGGCTGGGCAAGGCTGCAGATGGACACTGGGCAAGGCTGGACACTGGGCAAGGCTGCAGATGAACACTGGGCAAGGCTGGACACTGGGCAAGGCTGGACACTGGGCAAGGCTGCAGATGGACACTGGGCAAGGCTGGATACTGCAAGGCTGGACACTGGGCAAGGCTGTAGATGGACACTGGGCAAGGCTGGACACTGGGCAAGGCTGGGCAAGGCTGCAGATGGACACTGGGCAAGGCTGGACTCTGGGTAAGGCTGGGCAAGGCTCCATATGGACAGTGGGCAAGGCTGCAGATACACGCTTCAAATGTAAGTTTTTTTCCTTAAACTTCCCTCCTAAACTTGGGGTGCGTGTTATACGCCGGTACGTGTTATACGCCGATAAATATGGTACTTTCTGAATCCAAGCAATGACATGATGTACTACTCAAAGGTATATTTCGCAAAAAAACTCAAAACGAATATCATACTTACATAGTTACATAGTTGATAAGGTTGAATAAAGACACCAGTCCATACAATTTAGTGTGTGTGTGTGTGTACGTTTGAATGTGTTTATGTCACTACCATTTCCCAAAGCCCTATATATTGTGTTGCGTTTCCTACAATGCCCATCTAAAGGTCTTTTGAAATTATCAATACTCCTTGCTGACATCACCAACTGTGGAAGAGAGTTCAACATCCTTAGCACTCTGACACACAGTTTAAGGTTAAACCACTTCTCATCCAACTTCATTAAGTGTCCTCATGCCCTCTTAAGCGACTTGAGTCTGAATAGTTTTTCTTTTTGGTGTTTTTATTTTTGGGGTGACTTAGATAGGGTTGGGGAATTGAGTAGGGTAATGCAAAAATAACTATGTACAAAGTGAGGATAGTAAACTTCCTTCTGTAGAACTCTAAGCAAAGTCCTTGTAAAACCAGACTGTGGACTTGGCTTGGTAGTAGTAATAACTAACGACACAAAAGCCTCCTCTTTTGAGCACTTGGAGCAGAATCCCTTCACAAAGAATTAGATAGATTTAGCTTTTCAGAACACCGGCCCGATATCCCCTTTACACACACACAGCTGACTCTCTAGCACCAGAGGGGTGGCAACAGCTCACAGTCTCTAAGATCTTTCACAGCAGCCGGTACTCACAAAATGTCCTTGGAAGTTGGTTGCCTCCATCCAAAATCCATGCGACACCTTTTTCCTGTGATACCAGACTAGATATTTAGATGACAGACCCTCAGTCAATTCTCTGTAACTTCAGATAAGTAGGCCCTCAGGTTGCCCACTTGAGGCCTCAGCTCCTTGCAAGCACATGGTAGGGTAGCCTAAGGGGGCATGCAGCCCTCCTTAAGCTGTGTTTCTCTCCTACAGGATAAGACCTGGAAGCTCTGTGTCTCAGATTATTTATACAGACTGCCTGGGCCACCCTCCCAGGAATTGACCAGGGATGTATAAATATTCATGCTGCCCATTTGTCTTGCTTCATGTTCCAGAGAGATTCACAGTTCTCTAGAAAGTAGAGAGAGCAATCATACCTGCAAAGGTGAAACACTAAACAGGCCAGAATAATCAACACAGCTTCACTGCCACTGCACAAACAGAGGGTGCTGGCCTTCCATGTAGCAGATGATCTGGTATGAAGCAATATCTGGATGACCGCATTCCAATAAAATGAACTTTGTTAAGTCAAAATCATAAGATAATCCATACAGCAAACAAGGGAAGAAGATACAGCGTGCAATACAGCGTTTCACACCATACTATGCTTAATCATAGCTGTGATTAAGCACTGAGTATGGTGTGAAATGCATTAGCTGTATTGCATGCTGTATCTACTTCCCTAATTTGCTATATGGAATGTCATATGCTTTTGACTTAATAAAACTGATGTTATTGGAGTGCGGCCATCCAGACATTTCTTTTTACCAGATCAATAGCCACACTGATTACAGCGAGCCAGAACTAAATCTACCTAATCTTAGTAACTATCTAGAAGGGTGCTACAGACAATAGGTTTGATTTTAATATTTAGTAAATTTTAAAATTTTGAATGTGAAAATAATACCAATATATATCACTAACACCACAGGATGAAAATAATCGATTAATATCATGTGTTAAATATAAATAAAACAGTCCCATTAATTCTATTAAAAAATTCCTTGTTTGGAATGCCGCCAATGAACCCCGCCACAAAGTACCACACAGCCTCCTATCAGATCAATAGATCTGGTAGTCTGTAAAATCTCAGAGGTGCTTTAACCTTGTAATAATGGCTCATCCAACCATAGAGGACCAGGAGCACACGCACACCAACAGAATACTCAACTTTAGATCCTTTTTGGCTCCATTGATGACAATCTGTCAAAAGAAACAGTTGACAGCCTTCAACAGTATAAGGTTTATTAAAATAAATTACTGTGTGCCTACTCACAATCTCCACAGTATAACAAGAACGTCTGTTTGGATGCAACATGTGTCAGGGCGGAGCCTGTGCTAATGTCATTGCGCATGCTGTAGCCAAAACCAGCCGTGCTGCATACTGTTTTGACATGCTCTTTATACTGTGGAGATTGTGAGTATACACACAGGTGTTGGTTTACTAAAACTGGTGAGTTCAGAACCTGGTGAAGTTGTGCAGTTAGAAGCTGTGCAGCTTCTGACTTCAGTTTGTTCAATTAGGTTTGACAAAAAAAACAGAAAGCTGATTCCTATGCAGAGCTGCACCACATGTTGCACTCTCTAGCATTGGTAAATCAATACCACAGTAATTTCTTTTAATAAATGGTTTTACACTATTGGAGGCTGTCATCTGTTCAGTTTGCCGGATTCTCATCATTGAAGCCAAAGAGGATATACAGTTGAGTCTCCTGTTGGGGTCTTTTGATCTGGTAAGAAGCTGTGTGGTACTTGGTGGTGGGATTCACTGGTGACATTCCAAACAAGGAATTTTTGGATGGAATTTATAGGACTATTTTTTTTATATTTAACACATGACACTAATGAGTTATATTGATTCTGTGTTCACAAGTGGTGTTAGTGATATTTATTACTGTATGTATGGATTTGAGATTATTTTCACATTCAAAATCATTAAAAGGTACAGCACAACAATATTACTAGATGCTAATTTTTACACTTGTACTTTTTGTGTTTTTTAGTGCAGCTGTAAAATGTTCAGGCTATTTGGTTTGGCACTAAGCACAGGTTTTTCCCTTTGTACATTGTAAATTTACTTAGTCCTTGCTATTATTCTAGCTTCAATATCACTGATGTACTCTCATAAAATGCTAATGGAGACATTTACACATTTAGTTCCCTTTGAATTGTCAATTTTGAAAATGAAAATTAATGAAAAAATAGCCCAAAGTCAATTATGTCATTGTTACAGGGGTAATTAGTGATTTAATTAATTATGGACAATCTCATTTGGATTTAAAGAATCATCCATAAAAAAGTGGTTGTCTCTGATTTTTGGGCCATGTGTCAGTAAGTCAAAAACCCTGGGCAGCAGGCACTGCCCATGAGCTGCTTAAAGCATTTGGCTTTCCAAAAGAATATTTCTATGCTGGAAGGACTCAAACACTGTCTACCAATACTGTATATAATCCCATGGTGAGAGTAAGAAGTAAAAACAGAAGCACTGGTGCTAGAGCACCACACTGTTTGCTCTGTGGCCTATTCTTGATACAATGAGTACATCTCCAATTTCATGTCTCTTCTTCATTACATTATGATTCATAAACAGGTTTCAACCCACATCATGGACTCACAAACTTGCCATAATTAGCTTTACAATACATGCTGTGATACTTTCCTTTTATGTCCAAATTATACTGTATCTTTATAATTTTGCATGTTGCCATTGTCACTACTGCTACAACAATGGCCACCACCAAAAGCAAAGGTGCAGCTTGGATCTTTATACCTGATATATTAACCACTTCGGCTATCACACCTGTATACCCCTTCAGGACTGGTGCAAGGATTTTTGACACCCTAGGCGAAACCTCATTTTGCCACCCCCACCCGGCTTCACCCCTGACTCCACCCCCTTTCCCCTGCCCATGTAAACCCCACTTTTTTAATGAAGCACCCATCAAATGCATCCTCACCAGTGCCCATCAAATGCAGCCTATCAGTGCCCATCAAATGCAGCCTCACCAGCGCCCATCAAATGCAGCCTCACCAGCGCCCATCAAATGCAGCCTCACCAGCGCCCATCAAATGCAACCTCACCAGTGCCCATCAAATGCAGCCTTACCAGCGCCCATCAAATGCAGCCTCACCAGCACCCATCAAATGCAGCCTCACCAGCGCCCATCAAATGCACTCTCACCAGCGCCCATCAAATGCAGCCTATCAGTGCCCATAAAATGCAGCCTCACCAGCGCCTGTCAAATGCAGCCTCACCAGCGCCCATCAAATGCAGCCTCACCAGCGCCCATCAAATGCAGCCTATCAGTGCCCATCAAATGCAGCCTATCAGTGCCCATCAAATGCAGCCTCACCAGCGCCCATCAAATGCAGCCTCGCCAGCGCCCATCAAATGCAGCCTATCAGTGCCCATCAAATGCAGCCTATCAGTGTCCATCAAATGCAGCCTCACCAGCGCCCATCAAATGCAGCCTATCAGTGCCCATCAAATGCAGCTTCACCAGTGCCCATCAAATGCAGCCTCACCAGTGCCCATCAAATGCAGCCTATCAGTGCCCATCAAATGCAGCCTATCAGTGTCCATCAAATGCAGCCTCACCAGCGCCCATCAAATGCAGCCTATCAGTGCCCATCAAATGCAGCTTCACCAGCACCCATCAAATGCAGCATACCAGCGCCCATCAATGAATGTTTGCTTGCTTCCATTCATTCGGTAGTTGGGACACAGATACAGTCCGCTGCTGCCATTGCGCCTCTGACTCTATGTGCGAATGGAGTGGCGGCTGCCTGCTGATGCTGAGACTTAGTTGCTTGCTTCAGAGAGAAGAGAGTAGGAACACCAGTGGCCGGGTGCCCTAGGCAGCAGGGCGCCCTAGGTGGCTGCCTAGTTTGCCTAGTGGTAGCACCGGCCCTGTACCCCTTATGGATCATTACATGAAACTGAACTCTGCAGTAAGAAAATATTGTCTTGAATCATGATGTTTTCTTATAATTGTTCTAAATCTGTGCTGTAACCGAGCATGAAATGTCACCTCTTTGCAGAAGCTTCCTGTAATAAAGACCAGTCATTGCTTCTGTCTCCTCGTGCTGGTTAGCTGTTCTCATATGAACTTCCACCTGCTTTAGTTTCTGCAGGAAGCATGTAGTGGTGGGTCTCTCCCTCAGCTCTGCATAGGTTATGTGCAGCACAGTGATGATGTCATCAGGGGCGGACTGACAACTCATGGGGCCCCCGGGCAATAGGAGATCCTGGGGCCCCCTGTCCCCGCTCATGTGTTCCCACCCACACTCAAGCCACACCCACACAAATCCGCACCTACATTTTGCACTGCCCACACTACATGCGTTCGTCACAGAATTACATTAAAGAAAGTGCAACAACGGTACCTTACCAAAATTAAAGTGATTGTAAAGGCTCGGTTTTTTTTTTGTTTTTTTTAAATAACAAACATATCATACTTACCTTCACTGTGCAGCTCGTTTCGCACAGAGTGGCCCCGAACCTCGACATCTGGGGGTGGCTCTCGCGGCTCCTCCCCACATCAGATAACTCCCTAGGAGAAGCGCTCTCCCGGGGGGGGGTTACCTTGCAGGTGGGCTCCCGTGTCCAGCATTTGCGTCTATAGACACATGTTTACATACATGTGCTCATCCTACATAAAGCTTTTCATATAGAGCATGTGCTGGGATCATGGGGGTGCTTTACATTTTTTTTAAATTATTTTTCTTAACTTTATATAATTTTCACTGATCACCAATGTAAGGAACATTCTTCCCACTGACCACCAATGTAAGGAACATTCTTCTCACTGATCACCAATGTAAGGAACATTCTTCTCACTGACCACCAATGTAAGGAACATTCTTCCCACTGATCACCAATGTAAGGAACATTCTTCCCACTGATAACCAATGTAAGGAACATTCTTCCCACTGACCACCAATGTAAGGAACATTCTTCCCACTGACCACCAATGTAAGGAACATTCTTCCCACTGACCACCAATGTAAGGAGCATTCTTCTCACTGACCACCAATGTAAGGAACATTCTTCTCACTGACCACCAATGTAAGGAACATTCTTCTCACTGATCACCAATGTAAGGAATATTCTTCTCACTGATCACCAATGTAAGGAACATTCTTCTCACTGATCACCAATGTAAGGAACATACTTCTCACTGACCACCAATGGAAGGAACATTCTTCTCACTGACCACCAATGTAAGGAACATTCTTCTCACTGATCACCAATGTAAGGAACATTCTTCTCACTGACCACCAATGTAAGGAACATTCTTCTCACTGACCACCAATGGAAGGAACATTCTTCTCACTGACCACCAATGTAAGGAACATACTTCTCACTGATCACCAATGTAAGGAACATTCTTCTCACTGACCACCAATGTAAGGAACATTCTTCTCACTGACCACCAATGGAAGGAACATTCTTCTCACTGACCACCAATGTAAGGAACATACTTCTCACTGACCACCAATGGAAGGAACATTCTTCTCACTGATCACCAATGTAAGGAACATTCTTCTCACTGACCACCAATGGAAGGAACATTCTTTTCACTGATCACCAATGTAAGGAACATTCTTCTCACTGACCACCAATGTAAGGAACATTCTTCTCACTGACCACCAATGTATAGAAACATTCTTCCCACTGACCACCAATGTAAGGAACATTCTTCTCACTGACCACCAATGTAAGGAACATTCTTCTCACTGACCACCAATGGAAGGAACATTCTTCCCACTGACTACCAATGTAAGGAACATACTTCTCACTGACCACCAATGTAAGGAACATTCTTCTCACTGATCACCAATGTAAGGAACATTCTTTTCACTGACCACCAATGTAAGGAACTTACTTCTCACTGACCACCAATGTAAGGAACAATCTTCTCACTGATCACCAATGTAAGGAACATTCTTCTCACTGACCACCAATGGAAGGAACAATCTTCTCACTGACCACCAATGTAAGGAACATTCTTCTCACTGACCACCAATGTAAGGAACATTCTTCTCACTGACCACCAATGTAAGGAACATTCTTCCCACTGACCACCAATGGAAGGAACAATCTTCCCACTATTTATTTAATCCATATTGAGCACTATATTTGATTGGCTGCTTCTGCTTGGCACACACGCACAATCACAATCACGCACATGATGATGGAGTCAGCATCATATGCGATTGTGCGTGTTTGCCAGGCCTAAGCAGAAGCAAACAGCCAATCAAATATAGTGCTCAATATGGATTCAAGAAATATGCATAGCCATAGATATCATAAATGACTACAGGAGATAACCAGAGACTACGGATGCAACTACAGGAGATGACCAAAGACTGCGAATGGGACTACAGGAAATAACCAGAGACTGGGGATGCGACTACAGGAGACAACCAGAGACTACGAATGCGACTACCGGAAATAACCAGACTGCGAATGCGACTACAGGAAATAACCAGAGACTGCGAATGCGACTACAGGAAATAACCAGACTGCGAATGCGACTACAGGAAATAACCAGAGACTGGGGATGCGACTACAGGAGATAACCAGAGACTGTGAATGCGACTACAGGAGATAACCAGAGACTGCGAATGCGACTAGAGGAGATGACCAGAGACTGCGAATGCGACTACAGGAAATAACCAGACTGCGAATGCGACTACAGGAAATAACCAGAGACTGGGGATGCGACTACAGGAAATAACCAGAGACTGCGAATGTGACTACAGGAAATAACCAGACTGCGAATGCGACTACAGGAAATAACCAGAGACTGCGAATGTGACTACAGGAAATAACCAGACTGCGAATGCGACTACAGGAAATAACCAGAGACTAGGGATGCGACTACAGGAGACAACCAGAGACTACGAATGCGACTACCGGAAATAACCAGACTGCGAATGCGACTACAGGAAATAACCAGAGACTGCGAATGCGACTACAGGAAATAACCAGACTGCGAATGCGACTACAGGAAATAACCAGAGACTGGGGATGCGACTACAGGAGATAACCAGAGACTGCGAATGCGACTACAGGAGATAACCAGAGACTGCGAATGCGACTAGAGGAGATGACCAGAGACTGCGAATGCGACTACAGGAAATAACCAGACTGCGAATGCGACTACAGGAAATAACCAGAGACTGGGGATGCGACTACAGGAAATAACCAGAGACTGCGAATGTGACTACAGGAAATAACCAGACTGCGAATGCGACTACAGGAAATAACCAGAGACTGGGGATGCGACTACAGGAGATAACCAGAGACTGCGAATGCGACTACAGGAGATAACCAGAGACTGCGAATGCGACTACAGGAGATGACCAGAGACTGGGGATGCGACTACAGGAAATAACCAGAGACTGCGAATGTGACTACAGGAGATGACCAAAGACTGCGAATGGGACTACAGGAAATAACCAGAGACTGGGGATGCGACTACAGGAGACAACCAGAGACTACGAATGCGACTACCGGAAATAACCAGACTGCGAATGCGACTACAGGAAATAACCAGAGACTGCGAATGCGACTACAGGAAATAACCAGACTGCGAATGCGACTACAGGAAATAACCAGAGACTGGGGATGCGACTACAGGAGATAACCAGAGACTGCGAATGCGACTACAGGAGATAACCAGAGACTGCGAATGCGACTAGAGGAGATGACCAGAGACTGCGAATGCGACTACAGGAAATAACCAGACTGCGAATGCGACTACAGGAAATAACCAGAGACTGGGGATGCGACTACAGGAAATAACCAGAGACTGCGAATGTGACTACAGGAAATAACCAGACTGCGAATGCGACTACAGGAAATAACCAGAGACTGGGGATGCGACTACAGGAGATAACCAGAGACTGCGAATGCGACTACAGGAGATAACCAGAGACTGCGAATGCGACTACAGGAAATGACCAGAGACTGGGGATGCGACTACAGGAAATAACCAGAGACTGCGAATGCGACTACAGGAAATAACCAGACTGCGAATGCGACTACAGGAAATAACCAGAGACTGGGGATGCGACTACAGGAGATAACCAGAGACTGCGAATGCAACTACAGGAGATAACCAGAGACTGCAAATGCGACTACAGGAGATGACCAGAGACTGGGGATGCGATTACAGGAGATAACCAGACTGCGAATGCGACTACAGGAAATAACCAGAGACTGGGGATGCGACAACAGGAAATAACCAAAGACTGCGAATGCGACTACAGGAAATAACCAGAGACTGGGGATGCGACTGCAGGAGATAACCAGAGACTGCGAATGCGACTACAGGAAATAACCAGAGACTGCGAATGCGACTGCAGGAGATGACCAGAGACTGGGGATGCGACTACAGGAAATAACCAGAGACTGTGAATGCGACTATAGGAAATAACCAGACTGCGAATGCGACTACAGGAAATAACCAGAGACTGGGGATGCGACTACAGGAGATAACCAGAGACTGCGAATGCGACTACAGGAAATAACCAGACTGCGAATGTGACTACAGGAAATAACCAGAGACTGGGGATGCGACTACAGGAGATAACCAGAGACTGCGAATGCGACTACAGGAAATAACCAGACTGCGAATGCGACTACAGGAAATAACCAGAGACTGGGGATGCGACTACAGGAGATAACCAGAGACTGCGAATGCGACTACAGGAGATAACCAGAGACTGCAAATGCGACTACAGGAGATGACCAGAGACTGGGGATGCGACTACAGGAGATAACCAGACTGCGAATGCGACTACAGGAAATAACCAGAGACTGGGGATGCGACAACAGGAAATAACCAAAGACTGCGAATGCGACTACAGGAAATAACCAGAGACTGGGGATGCGACTACAGGAAATAACCAAAGACTGCGAATGCGACTACAGGAAATAACCAGAGACTGGGGATGCGACTACAGGAGATAACCAGAGACTGCGAATGCGACTACAGGAAATAACCAGACTGCGAATGCGACTGCAGGAGATGACCAGAGACTGGGGATGCGACTACAGGAAATAACCAGACTGCGAATGTGACTACAGGAAATAACCAGACTGCGAATGCGACTACAGGAAATAACCAGAGACTGGGGATGCGACAACAGGAAATAACCAAAGACTGCGAATGCGACTACAGGAAATAACCAGAGACTGGGGATGCGACTACAGGAAATAACCAGAGACTGGGGATGCGACAACAGGAAATAACCAAAGACTGCGAATGCGACTACAGGAAATGACCAGAGACTGGGGATGCGACTACAGGAGATAACCAGAGACTGCGAATGCAACTACAGGAAATGACCAGACTGCGAATGCGACTACAGGAAATGACCAGACTGCGAATGCGACTACAGGAGATAACCAGAGACTGCGAATGCGACTACAGGAAATGACCAGACTGCGAATGCGACTACAGGAGATGACCAGAGACTGGGGATGCGACTACAGGAGATAACCAGATTGCGAATGTGACTACAGGAGATGACCAGAGACTGGGGATGCGACTACAGGAGATGACCAGGTAGCCAGTTTTAAAATTTAAACTTTCAGCAATGCACAGCTATACAGGGGGGTAAACAACATTTCCAGGGATGGTTTAGGGAAAAAAAGGGGTCTACAGGCCGTGTATATAATGTAGGCAGAAGGACCTACCTGACCAGTCGGGCTCGCCTCCCGCTCTCAGAGGTCCAGGGGCGGAGCTTTCGTCTGTAGGGGGCGGAGTTTTGTCGGTAGGGGGCGGGGCTTTCGTCAGTAGGGGGCGGGGCTTTCGTCGGTAGGGGCGGTGATCTTTGTGGTCCAGAGCGGAGCTCTCACAAGTGCAGGAGAGACGCTCTAATTAGGAACACACTCAGACTACATGAGGAGGGGCGGGGCAGGGCAGGGTCAGAGCGTCAGTGGAGCTCCCTGCCCCGCCCCTCCCTGCTGACAGAGCCTCTCTCAGCCTAAGCCGAGGTCTGCTCGGCAGCGGGCTGGCTGCGGTGCTGGGAGCTGAAATAATGCAGGAGGACGGGGTTTTCGTGCGGTGCAGCGGGCGGCTTTTTTCCACTACTGACTGAGCCGCTCATGGGGCCCCTCCTGACGTCGGGCCCTCGGTCGGCGACCGAGTGACCGAATGGTCAGTCCGCCCCTGGATGTCATCACTACATTTATATGGTAAAATCTGTGTTAGCAAGGGCATTTGGTGCATTTATATGGTGGATTATTATAAATCCAAAACTGGTATAGAGGCACTCATGGGTCTTGCAGCAGAGGAACAATCACAACAGCAGACAACAGTATTTTTATTGTCGACGTTTCAGTGAAACTCAGTCCATCTTTCTCAAGATGGTGGATTATTTATGGGTTTAGATATTAATGTTTAAAAAATAGAAATAAGAAAATCATCAGAAATATAATATACAATAATCAGCAAAAAAATGTTAATGTTGCTATTTTATATTTCTCAATTAAGCTTCTAATCAGTATTCTCAGTGTCCACTGCTGTAGTAGAGAGTGAGACTTGACTATCATTTTAGCAGTTGGGATTTTCCCATCAAATATGGCAAAGAGAGTGGTAGCAGGGGAGAGGGATATGGCATGTGACATACACCCAGTGTACTTTAAACACTTGCCTACCAGGCACTTACACCCCCTTCCTGCCCAAGCCATTTTTCAGCTTTCAGCACTGTCGCACTTTGAATGACAATTGCACGGTCATGCAACACTGTACCCAAACAAATTGTTATCATTTTCTTCACACAAATAGAGCTTTTGGTGCTATTTAATCACTGCTTAGTTTTTTATTTTTTACAAAAAAAGACCAAAAATTTTGGAAAAAAAAGTTTTTTACTTTTTTCTGTCCGTAAATTTGGTAATTTTAAGTAATTTTTCGCCTTCACTGATGTGTGCTGATGAGGTGGCACTAATGGGCACTGATAGGCTGAACTGGTGGGCATTGATGAGGTGGCACTTATGGGCACTGATGAGGCAGCACTTATGGGCACTTATGAGGTGGCACTGATGTGGAGGCACTAATATGCCGCACTTATGGGCACTGATAGGTGGCACTGATATGTGGCACTGATGAGCACTGATAGACGGCACTGATGGGCACTGTTGGGTGGCACTGATGGGCACTAATAGGCAGCACTGGTGGGCACTGATAGGCAGCACTGGTGGGCACTGATAGGTGGCACTGGTGGACACGGATAGGCGGCATGGATAGGCGGTACAGATGGGCACTGATGGGCATTGATGGGTGGCACTGATGGGCAATACTGATGGGCATTGATTGACAGCAGTGATGGGCATTGATGGGCAGCACTGATAGGGCACTGAGTGCTGCCACTGGTAGGCACTGTATGCTGGCATTGGTGGGCAATGGTGGGCACTGTTTTGTGACACTGTATTTATTTATTGTAATCAGGGCACTGATGATCAGTGCGTTGATTACATCCCTAGATGTCCCCCTGTGAGGAGATGCCGCTGATCGGCTCTCCTCTCCTCACACTCAGTGTCAGTGTGAGACAAGGAGAGCCGATTACCGGCATCTTCTTGTTTACATGTGGCTGTGATTGTACATAGCCGATCACATGGTTAAAGAGCTGTGGATGTGGCTCTTTACAGAGATCGGGGTTGGTGTTGTGCCGTGTCCTAGCAACACGGCGTGGCCGCGATCGCCCGCGCTGCGCGCCCCGTGGGGGCACGAGAGCGGCTGTTCTGGGACGTCGTTCCAGAATGAGAGCTGCACCATCCCGCCATCATTTGACGGTGGGCGGGCAGCAAGCAGTTAATCAAGTTTTTTTGGGCATACATCCAATTGCCAATGTCCAGAACTGATTAACAAGATCAAAAAAAGCCTTTAGTAGTCCACTTAGACCTTAGGTCAGACAATGGTCTTCAACTTCTGCCCAACAAGCTCTGCTGTAGCACTACCACTGCAGGAGCCGCTTGATAGATTGGGTTCTCTGTTCTTCTTTCTCAACTCTGAGAACAACCTCAGCCCCACTGATACACCAGTTTGAGCCCTGGTTCACAATTACAATTGCCGTCAATGGCACCATCCTAATCGGTGTGACGCTGCATCTGCGGCGCTGCACCGATTTCAAAAAGTGGTTTCTGTAGAAACCTGCACAGATGTCTCTGAAATCTCGGCCGAAATTGGGACTGACATGCGGGAGTGAAATCGTGTAAGTTCAGCTGATCTCGCACAGCTTCATTCCCACAGCTCAGTGTGAACCTGGGCTAAGCAAATAAATACTGCACTGCTAATGGGAGCACAACTATAGATACCCTGCACAAAACTAAGGGTCAGTATTAAAAAGCAAACATTCGAATGGTTAGTGGTAAATTAATCCAATATATTGTCATGGGTTGCAGTAAATAGTGGTATGCACATAAATGAGTACGTAAAGGATTAGGTCAATCACAGTTCACAATACAATATGTTCACTAGGCTATAGCAGCACAGAATGGAGTTCTATGCAGCTCAATAAGAGTAAACCTGGTAATCCATGAAATCAGTAATAAGAAATGGCATTAGATAGCAGTAACAATGATAATTAATACAGTGATAACTGCTCTGTAAACATTAGGTTATATCCACTTTGGAGTGCACTCTATATAGTTACATAGTTGCATAGTTAGTGAGGTTGAAAATAGACACTAGTCCATCTAGTTCAACCAACAAGAAAAATATATGGAAACCCCCATGTACACAATCCTATACCCACACTTGATCCAGAGTAAAGGCAAAAAAATATGAATGGCACCAGTTAAATGTAAATCTCCCTCTTACTACGTGAAATAGGTAAGTTCTTGCAAAGCAGCTATCTGAGCGAACAGTCTTTAGCCCTAGTTCACCAGCCAGCTAGAGTTGGGGCCCAGTCTTTACAGTCGTGCACATGAGTACAGCCCCAGTAAAGTCTGCATGTAGTAAATAATGTTGCTAGTTAGCTGGCCAGTCCCATGTGCTCAGTCTTTACTAGCAGAAACAAGTTAATGGCAGCAGTGTCCTCTCACCAGTCCCAGCAATACAGCAAAAAGAGTTTTACTGTTCAAATGTCATCTCACTTCTGGATCTGCCTGGAGAGGCTCTGGTCCTCAGCACATGACCACAGGCTTATGGCAGGTTGATGTGCACACAAGGTCAGTGATGTGCATACCACTGTAAGTGGGTCCAGTGTGGTGCGACAGCAACACCACACACACACACACACACACACTGGGTGCAATGTAACAAACTAAGGCAACAAACCCAGTGGGAAAACAGCCCAATAGGGAACAATAATTCCAACAGCGTGTAGTGAAGCAGGTTTCAGCCAAACTGACAGCACCTGTTTGGAGGGGCAGAATGTGGCCTGGCCATCTTGTGCCCAAGCAGGAAGGAGTTGCAAACTCTACGTTTTCTTTCCTCATCTGGGCCCTTCCCTGTCCCTACACTACTTACTCACAAATGTGCGCCAAAAGCTAGGGAACAGGGAATTAAAAAGACTCTGCTGGCCCAAGATGACCACCAAGAGTCACCTGGATTCAGCACAGCCATCCGGAACACAGTCCCCAGGAACTAGGAAACCATAGAGAAACTGAGTTTCCCCCAACTCTCCAAGTTGTAATGTTGTTCTAGTCGCGGGCCACCTACAGTGGAGGAAGCAGACTGCCTCTGCCTACACCTTGATCTCCTTGCAGCCAAGAGAAAGTTCCTTGATATTCAGCCTGAAAAATTACAACTTTCTCTCCCCTTGTACCTTGCTCTGACTGGGAATAAGAGTCCAATGGTCCATAGTCTGATATAGTAAAGCTTCTTCTCCGAACTTCATCTCCCATAGTTCAGTGCTGCCAGCCATCAAACCTCTTTAGCTCATTCCGCTTGTCAGTTCCCCCTAATAGATGGAGGCAAGTTAGTGTTAACCTATTAAGCTGAATTCCAATGGAAGCACAGAGGGCATTGCAGTACAGTGTTGTAAATTTCTCTCTGTCTCTAGCCAAGCACATGACTACATACCTTGCCCCTGTTATACTAGAAGTTAGGTAAGCAGTATAGGCTAGGCCCTAGGGGAAACTGTAAAATCAACTTGAATTGGGCCTCATTTGTAGCCTAGGCCTGGGATTCAAGGGGGTTTTACAGGCACTCAGGGATCAATTTGAATATGATCACAGGTGCTTGTGCTCAACACTTCTGCTACACTACAATTTTTTTGAACCAGATCAGGTTCACTTTACCTTTGTTATAGGTGGTGTAATGGCACAATGATTAGCCAATCTTTGCAGTAGTCGAAAACAAGGCTTACCTAAGCATGGCTTTAAGTGCTGACTTTGCCGCCATATTTCTCTCAGTATAAGTTTTTTAAATAACAAGAAAAAATAAATTGTAAGATTTATCAATTGAGGGGCGTGGAGGATTTATTCACATATTTTTTTAAGGTCCATTGTACTGACCTTATCTTAAACCTGTTGCTTTTATATATTAGACTGTTTTTGACTGTAACAAAAATGTTAACAGCACCTATGGATGCTGATAGTTGTGGAAGCCCCCCAATACTCCCAGTGATAGCAACTCGCAAAGGGACTGTGAGACTGAAAATGGCACACAGCAACACTGATATGAAGTGACCAACACCAATGTATGAAATGGGGACTTTGGTGATCTGCAACTACTTTGTATTGAGTATGTGTAAGTTGAGTGAGTCTTAACAGGATTGGCTGCATTAAAATACAAGGAAACACAGGAGGAGATGAAAGGGGATACAAACCTAATATCACCAAAATCTGATAAATGAAAAAATGTCCTTAGTATTAAACAGTAAAATTTTCAGAAATCCACACTGGGCTGGTGATTGTGATGCAGGTCAAATCCAGAATATTGAGTATCTGTTTTCACATTTATGAACATCAGTGTACATAGCTGCTGCCAGAAGTGAAGTATAGGTAATGGAGCTGAAAGAATCTGACAAGTTTAATCTGATTTGGATAATGCTGACTTGTAAATTATGAATATCAGTCAATCTGCTAGACCTCTTTTTTCATGTTGTACACACTTTGAAATAAAGTATAACGTTTGTTAAAATCAGGTATTGGTAGTTTGTTTTTAAACTCTATTAATATGGCCTAAATGCCCCTTTAGCTAGTCTGTTGAGGTAGCAACTGCCCACACTGCTATGGCATTTCGGTGTAGTGAAATCACCACTGCACCCCAATTTAGTCTTTTCTGCACACGCAGCCATGCCTTTGCAGATCCCACCGCCAGGGCTCCACTGTGCTCACAACTAGGGATGAGCCGAACACCCCCCAGTTCGGTTCGCACCAGAACCTGCGAACGGACCGAAAGTTCGCACGAACGTTAGAACCCCATTGACGTCTATGGGACTCGAACGTTCGAAATCAAAAGTGCTCATTTTAAAGGCTAATTTGCATGGTATTGTCCTAAAAAGGGTTTGGGGACCCGGGTCCTACCCCAGGGGACATGTATCAATGCAAAAAAAACTTTTAAAAACGGCCATTTTTTCAGGAGCAGTGATTTTAATGATGCTTAAAGTAAAAAAAAAAAAAAGTGAAATATTCCTTTAAATATCGTACCTGAGGGGTGTCTATAGTATGCCTGTAAAGTGACGCGTGTTTCCCGTGTTTAGAACAGTCCCTGCACCAAATGTCACTTTTAAAGGAAAAAATCTCATTTAAAACTGCTTGCGGGTGTAATGTCGGGTCCTGGCAATATGGATGAAAATCAGTGAGACAAACGGCATGGGTACCCCCCAGTCCATTACCAGGCCCTTTGGGTCTTGTATGGATATTAAGGGGAACCCCGCACCCAAATTATAATAAGGAAAGGTGTGGGGCCACCAGGCCCTATATACTCTGAACAGCAGTATACAGGCTGTAGGTTTGTTGTTAAGTAGAATCTCTTTGTAATTTTGAACGGGTACATTTTTAACGTGTTTAGCTCCAGCCAAAAAATCTTTTTTAAGCTTTTTGGAAAACATAGGGAAGGGTTATCACCCCTGTGACATTTGTTTTGCTGTCTTTCCTCCTCTTCAGAAGATTTCACCTCACTTTTTGTCCCAATGGATTGGAAAGCATCAGTGGAAAGGAGAAATGTTTTTCCCATATTAACTCTTACAGGAGAGAATTTCCCTTCCTAGGGGTAGATTTATTCTCACTTCCTGTTGTCTCCTTCCGTTTGCAAGTAGGAGTCGTTTGTAAGTTAGTTGTTTGAAAGTAGGGTCCTGCCCTATATACTCAGCAGAAATTTGGGCCTTAGGTGTTGCTGTGGCCACAACACTGTAAGCCCTCAGAGGGCTCTGCTGTGAAATATTAGATCAAGAATTGTAATTACATGCCCCTGTTGAACAGGAGCTGAAAAATTAGGCCTTAGGCACTGGTGCTGGTGCCACAACACTGCAACCCCTCACAGACACTCTAGTTGGAATGCAGGAACGAGCCCTGCTGCAAAGTATTGCATCAAAAATTGTAATTACACGCCCCTGTTAAACAAGGGCTGAAAAATTGGGCCTTAGGCACTGGTTCTGGTGCCACAACACTGCAACCCCTCACAGACACTCTAGTTGGAATGCAGGAACGAGCCCTGCTGCAAAGTATTACATCAAAAATCGTAATTACACGCCCCTGTTAAACAGGGGCTGAAAAATTGTGCCTTAGGCACTGGTGGTGGCACCCAGAACCAAAAATGTTCTTACAAGCTATCAGCGTGATGATTGAGGAGGAAGAGGATAATTACTCAGGGATAGTCACTCAGCATCAGCATAGGCAGTCTTTGAAGGGATCTGAGATTTCAAAAAAAATTATTCGGTTACATCAGCATCAGGTGCTTGGTAGCTGGTGGTGATCCAAGACTCATTCATTTTTATGAAGGTCAGTCGATCGACCGAGTCAGTGGACAGACGCACCCTGTGATCTGTTACCACGCCTCCAGCAGCACTGAATGTGCGTTCCGAAAGAACGCTGGATGCAGGACAGGCCAGTAGCTCAATTGCATACTGTGCAAGCTCTGGCCAGTGATCCATCCTCAAGACCCAGTAACCCAGAGGATTTTCGGTGGGAAAGGTGTCCAAGTCTGATCTTGCCCCTAGGTATTCCTGCACCATGTAAAACAGACGCTGGCGATGGTTGCTGGAACCGATCATACCTTGGGGCTGCGGACCAAAAAATTGTTTGAACGCATCGGTCAGACGGCCACCTTTTCCACCGCTCCTTCTTTGACTGACCGAAGCCTCAGCAACACGTTGTCCAGAAGCAGGAGTTTGTAACCTCCCAGTCTCTGGGAACGCGTTGCACAGACCTTTCTGCAAGGCCTCCCGAAGATGTTTCATCCTCTGCTCCCTCTGCGATGGCAAGATAAGGTCCGCAACCTTACCCTTGTAACGTGGATCAAGGAGGGTTGCCAGCCAGTATTGGTCCTTCTCCTTGATACCACGAATACGAGGATCCTTACGCAGGCTTTGCAGGATCTGGGAGGCCATGCAGCGTAGGTTTGCTGAGGCATTCGGTCCGGAGTCCTCTGGGTCACTAAGGACGACATGGTCCGCAGCCACCTCCTCCCAGCCACGTACAAGTCCATGTGTTTCTTGGGACTGATCCCTTAAAGACTGCTGCTGATGCTGAGTGCCAGGCTCCACCTCCATACTGACACAATCTTCCTCCTCCTCCTCCTCCTCTTCCTCCTCGTCCTCTTCCTGTGTGATCGGCGGGCACGCAGGAACACTGTCTGGATAAAGGGGGCCTTGAGAGCTAAGGAAGTCCTCCTCTTCCTGCCTCTGTTCTGCCTCAAGTGCCCTGTCCATTATTCCACGCAGCGTGTGCTCCAACAGGTGGACAAGGGGGACAGTGTCACTGATGCATGCACTGTCACTGCTCACCATCCACGTGGCCTCTTCAAATGGTGACAGGACAGTGCATGCATCCCTGATCATGGCCCACTGGCGTGGGGAAAAAAAAACAAGCTCCCCTGACCCTGTTCTGGTGCCATAGTCGCACAGGTACTCATTGATGGCCCTCTGCTGCGTGTGCAGCCGCTGCAGCATGGCCAACGTTGAGTTCCACCTGGTGGGCATGTCACAGATTAGGCGGTTCTTGGGCAGGTTAAACTCCTTTTGGAGGTCCGTCAGCCGAGCACTGGCATTATATGACCGGCGGAAATGCACACAGACTTTCCTGGCCTGCCTCAGGACATCCTGTAAGCCCGGGTACCTGCCCAAGAACCGCTGCACCACCAAGTTAAGGACGTGAGCCAAACAGGGCACATGGGTCATTTGTCCCTGTCGGAGGGCAGAGAGGAGGTTGGTGCCATTGTCGCAAACCACCATTCCTGCCTTAAGTTGGCGTGGCGTCAACCACCTCTGAACCTGCCCCTGCAGAGCTGACAGAACCTCTGCCCCAGTGTGGCTCCTGTCCCCCAAGCACACCAGCTCAAGCACCGCATGGCATCTTTTGGCCTGCGTACTTGCGTAGCCCCTTGAATGACTACGGAGCACCGCTGGTTCCGAGGAAGAGGCCATGGAGGAAGAAGAAGAGGAGGGGGTGGAGGAGAGAGGTGTGTCACAATCATTAGCATTTTGGAGGCGTGGTGGCGGAACAACCTCCAACACTACTGCACCTTGTCCTACATCCTTCCCAGCTGCCAGCAAAGTCACCCAATGCGCCGTGAAACTTAGGTAACGTCCCTGTCCATGCCTGCTGGACCATGAGTCAGCGGTAATATGCACCTTACCGCTGACCGCCCTGTCCAGCGAGGCATGGACATTGCCTTCCACATGCTGGTAGAGAGCCGGAATCGCCTTCCGTGAGAAAAAGTGGCGTTTGGGTACCTGCCACTGAGGAACCGCACATTCCACAAACTCACGGAAGGGGGCAGAGTCTACCAACTGAAAAGGCAGCAGTTGAAGTGCTAGCAATTTTGCCAAGCTAGCATTCAACCGTTGGGCATGTGGATGGCTGGGAGCAAACTTCTTTCGGCGGTGCAGCAGCTGGGGCAGGGAAATTTGCCTGGTACAATCTGACGTCGGTGTACCAAAATCAGATTGCCCACAAGTACGTGGCTGTGACACACCTAATTCTACACCTTCATTCCTCTCAGTGCAGGTCTCAGAGAGGACTGAAGGTCTAGTGGGGTTGGAAATCTCAGCTGATGAGGAGCAAGCAGAGGTCCTCTTTGTTCTTTGGTGTGGGTCTTTTAGATACGCTTGCCAACGAACTGCATGGCAGGTCAACATATGTCTGGTCAAGCATGTGGTACCCAAGCGGGAGATGTTTTGGCCACGCGAGATATGCTTGAGACATATGTTGCAAATAGCAGCGGTGCGATCTGATGCACTCGTCTCAAAAAAGGCCCACACCAAAGAACTTTTTGAATAACGCACAGAGACTGCAGCGCCCTGCACATGTGGAGCTTTGGGGTGTGATGCAGTCAATGTGCTGCCCTTAGGCTGGCCCCTGGAGGGCATCCTGCCTCGTTGGTGATGTGCCGCCTCCTCCTCCTCCTCCTCTCTCCTATCAGGCACCCACGTTGAGTCAGTGACCTCATCATCCCCTCCCTCCTCATCACTGGAGCAAACCTGGCAGTATACTGCAGCAGGGGGAGCATGACTGCCAGATTGCTGTCCTTCTTGGGCACCCCCTCTGTCCGTGCTCGTGTTACTGCCTTCATCGAGCTCAGTATCATCATCAGAGCCTTCCAAACGCTGGGCATCCTCCTGGAGCATGTACCCAACACTGTGGTCAAACAGTTCGAGGGACTCCTCAGGAGGACATGGTGGGGCTAGGGAAGGAGTCACTGATGACATTGAGCCGAGGGAAGAGGCCGCTGCTTTGCCAGACAAAGTACCCTGGGCATGGGTGAGAGAGGATGAGGAGGATGAGGACGGCTTGGTCATCCACTCGACCAAGTCTTCCGCATGTTGCGGCTCAACATGGCCAGCTGCTGAAAAAAAGGCCAAGCGTGTCCCATGGCCACGTGCTGATGAGGATGCACCGTCTCCACGAACAGCACTAGACACAGAGCCTGCTTGCCCTCTCTTATTGGCTTGTGACTGTCTGCCTCTCCTTCTTGGCCTTCCAGACATACTAATGGCCTGTAGCTGCACTAAGCTGGGATATATATATATATATATATATATATATGTACTGATACTGCAGCTAGCAAAATCAACTGCCTGCCTGTAGTATGAGAACACCACCAACCTTCTACAGGTAGCTTTAGCTGAACACTGTGAGGTGGACGCACCCCACTAACTTGTAGGTTTAGCAGAACACTGTGAGCAGGACGCACTGCACTAACTGTAAATAGTCTAGCTGCCTGACTGTGGTACTAATAGGATCAAAAGAACACCAGCAATTTTCTTCAGGTAGCTGTATTTACTGTAACAAGACAAGCCTGCCTGTCAGTAAGAAGATAACAGAAATGGATCTAGCTGAACACTGTGAGCAGGACGCACCCCACTAGCTTGTAGGTTTAGCTGAACACTGTGAGGTGGACGCACCCCACTAACTTGTAGGTTTAGCTGAACACTGTGAGCAGGACGCACCCCACTAACTTGTAGGTTTAGCAGAACACTGTGAGCAGGACGCACTGCACTAACTGTAAATAGTCTAGCTGCCTGACTGTGGTACTAATAGGATCAAAAGAACATCAGTAATTTTCTTTAAAATACTGTAACAAGACAAGCCTGCCTGTCAGTAAGAAGATAACAGGAACGGATCTAGCTGAACACTGTGAGCAGGACGCACCCCACTAGCTTGTAGGTTTAGCTGAACACTGTGAGGTGGACGCACCCCACTAACTTGTAGGTTTAGCTGAACACTGTGAGCAGGACGCACCCCACTAACTTGTAGGTTTAGCAGAACACTGTGAGCAGGACGCACTGCACTAACTGTAAATAGTCTAGCTGCCTGACTGTGGTACTAATAGGATCAAAAGAACACCAGCAATTTTCTTTAAAATACTGTAACAAGACAAGCCTGCCTGTCAGTAAGAAGATAACAGGAACGGATCTAGCTGAACACTGTGAGCAGGACGCACCCCACTAGCTTGTAGGTTTAGCTGAACACTGTGAGGTGGACGCACCCCACTAACTTGTAGGTTTAGCTGAACACTGTGAGCAGGACGCACCCCACTAACTTGTAGGTTTAGCAGAACACTGTGAGCAGGATGCACTGCACTAACTGTAAATAGTCTAGCTGCCTGACTGTGGTACTAATAGGATCAAAAGAACACCAGCAATTTTCTTCAGGTAGCTGTATTTACTGTAACAAGACAAGCCTGCCTGTCAGTAAGAAGATAACAGGAACGGATCTAGCTGAACACTGTGAGCAGGACACACCCCACTAGCTTGTAGGTTTAGCTGAACACTGTGAGGTGGACGCACCCCACTAACTTGTAGGTTTAGCTGAACACTGTGAGCAGGACGCACCCCACTAACTTGTAGGTTTAGCAGAACACTGTGAGCAGGACGCACTGCACTAACTGTAAATAGTCTAGCTGCCTGACTGTGGTACTAATAGGATCAAAAGAACACCAGCAATTTTCTTCAGGTAGCTGTATTTACTGTAACAAGACAAGCCTGCCTGTCAGTAAGAAGATAACAGAAATGGATCTAGCTGAACACTGTGAGCAGGACGCACCCCACTAGCTTGTAGGTTTAGCTGAACACTGTGAGGTGGACGCACCCCACTAACTTGTAGGTTTAGCTGAACACTGTGAGCAGGACGCACCCCAATTACTTGTAGGTTTAGCAGAACACTGTGGGCAGGACGCACTGCACTAACTGTAAATAGTCTAGCTGCCTGACTGTGGTACTAATAGGATCAAAAGAACACCAGTAATTTTCTTTAAAATACTGTAACAAGACAAGCCTGCCTGTCAGTAAGAAGATAACAGGAACACAGCTGAACACTGTGAGCAGGACGCACTGCACTAAATGTAAATAGTCTAGCTGCCTGACTGTGGTACTAATAGGATCAAAAGAACACCAGTAATTTTCTTCAAAATACTGTAACAAGACAAGCCTGCCTGTCAGTAGGAATATAACAGGAACGGATCTAGCTGAACACTGTGAGCAGGACGCACTGCACTAAATGTAAATAGTCTAGAAGATAACAGGAACGGATCTAGCTAAACTGAATACAGTGTATATATATATATATATATATGCAACACCTGGGATGCATATATATACACAATACACTTTAAGTGCAGCTAACTGACTGACTGTCCTGCCTAATCTAGCTAACTCAAATTAAATGACACTGTCTCTCTCTCTCTCTAAGCACACCGGAACACACTGCACAGGGCCGCCGTGCAGGCGGCCTTATATAGTGTGGGGCGTGTACTTAATCCCCTGAGCCATAATTGGCCAAAGCCTCCTTGGCTTTGGCCAATTATGGCTCTCTGTTAAGGCGGCGCTGTGATTGGCCAAGCATGCGGGTCATAGTGCATGCTTGGCCAATCATCAGCAAGCAATGCACTGCGATGCCGCAGTGAATTATGGGCCATGACGCGCCACACGAATTTGGCGCGAACGGCCCATATCGTTCGCAATTCGGCGAACGATCGAACAGCCGATGTTCGAGTCGAACATGGGTTCAACTCGAACACGAAGCTCATCCCTACTCACAACCAAGGCTTGCTCCACCCTCAGCCAAGCCTTTACTACCTCCACAGTCTTTACTGTATCTAAAGTCTGTACTTCCACTGTGTCCACAGCCTCAGCTTTGTAATTGTAAGGTCTGCTGCACCCCCAGTCTGAACTGCTACCTCTGCACCCTCAGCATGCAGCCTTACACCTCTGCTGCACCCAGTCTTAAGCTTCTACCACTGCTTTCAGCTACCCAGAGTTGTTTGCCTCCCCTGCTCCAGGTACTCTTTACCCAGCACCCACCCTTCTCTGTGACTGGCTGCATTTATTAAGTGACCTTGGGGTACCCAGCAGCTAAGCCAAAACTTCTGTGAGGGGGTTCTCTTACTGGACACCAACTACCCTTTAGAATCTCCTCTCAGAGGAAGCAGCCGCACAGAGTAGCAAGAATAATATCTCAACTTGTGTTAGGTTGCTTGGGCCAGCAGGGATGCTTCCCAGATGCCTCTGTCCCCTTCCTGACCCTCTGTAAGTCTTGACAAGTAAACCAGAAACACAGCAGACCACACAAGATCAACTTGAAAAATCTTTAGAAGACTTTGATGCCTATCCTTAAAGGACTCAAAAGTGGAACTTCAGCTTATCTATCTCCTCCCCCCCTCCGGTGCCACATTTGGCACATTTCGGGGGGGGGGGCGGGTACCTGTCTTTAACATGTACCGTTCCCCACTTCAAGGAGACCGGGCCGCGACCCGGTCTCTCGGAAGTTCTGCCCCCTCCTCCTTCCTCCACCTCCCGACCAATTAGAAAGAACAGCGCACTTCGCGCATGCACAGTAGGGAACCTTAACATGAATGGGGGCAGCTGGGGTGCCAACATCGCAGGCTCCCTGGACAGGTAAGTATCCATATATTAAAAGTAAACAGATGCAGTATTTGTAGCTACTGACTTTTAATTTTTCATGGGGGGGCTGAACCTCCTCTTTAAAAAAAAAATTGCAGCGCTTCTCACAATAGAAAAAACAGTCTATACATAAAAGTCCATAAAAAGTGCGGTGCTCCTTTAAATGTGCAAAATGGTAACTCACCAGAAGTAGGTGCTGTCTCATTCAAGAGAACAGCCAACACAGTTTATATAATCAAATGCAGATGCAATTCCCAGTGTTTATCCCCGTCTGGTATCAAATGATTCACTCGGCTGAGTGAAGCACAGTTGTAACACCGTCTGTCATAATCACAGATAATCACTCTTACTCTCCTATTGAGTATCCATCAATTACTACACTATGAGTCTTTTCTTTTGTATGACTGGATACCACTGCATGTGGTTCTGAGGAGGTGACTATATTTGATACCAGATGTGGATAAACACTGATCAATTTTCACATATATACTGTATACTACAGTTTGTGGATGATATAATTTTCACATCCCTGTACTTGGCCGCATTCATCTTTCCATTTATTGCAACCAGTCGTCCTGTCCCTGCAGCTGAAAAACACCCCCACAGCATGATGCTGCCACCACCATGCTTCACTGTTAGGACTGTATTGGACAGGTGATGAGTAGTGCCTGGTTTTCTCCACACATATTGCTTAGAATTAAGGCCAAAAAGTTCTATCTTGGTCTCATCAGACCAGAGAATCTTATTTCTCACCATCTTGGAGTCCTTCAGGTGTTTTTTAGCAAACTCCATGCGCGCTTTCATGTGTCTTGCACTGAGAAGAGGCTTCCGTCGGGCCACTCTGCCATAAAGCCCCGACTGGTGGAGAGCTGCAGTGATGGTTGACTTTCTACAACATTCTCTCATTTCCCAACTGCATCTCTGGAGCACAGCCACAGTGATCTTTGGGTTCTTCTTTACCTCTCTCACCAAGGTTCTTCTCCCCCGATAGCTCAGTTTGGCCAGACGGCCAGCTCTTGGAAGGGTTCTGGTCGTCCCAAACGTCTTCCATTTAAGGATTATGGAGGCCACTGTGCTCTTAGGAACCTTAAGTGCCGCAGAATTTCTTTTGTAACCTTGGCCAGATCTGTGCCTTGCCACAATTCTGTCTCTGAGCTCTTCAGGCAGTTCCTTTGACCTCATGATTCTCATGTGCTCTGACATGCACTGTGAGCTGTAAGGTCTTATATAGACAGGTGTGTGGCTTTTCTAATCTAGTCCAATCAGTATAATCAAACACAGCTGAACTCAAATGAAGGTGTAGAACCATCTCAAGGATGATCAGAAGAAATGGACAGTTAAATATATGAGTGTCACAGCAAAGGGTCTGAATACTTAGGACCATGTGATATTTTAGTTTTTCTTTTTTAATAAATCTGCAAAAATGTCAACAATTTTGTGTTTTTCTGTCAATATGGGGTGCTGTGTGTACATTAATGAGGAAAAAAATGAACTTAAATGATTTTAGCAAATGGCTGCAATATAACAAAGAGTGAAAAATTTAAGGGGGTCTGAATACTTTCCGTCCCCACTGTATATGCATTTAGAGAACATTTTGTTTCTTCTGAGCTTGGGCGGATAGGTCTTGGTAAAACTGGTAGTATTTTCATATAGATATTGATATATAATCAATCATGCATGCATGCCCCACTGCCTTGGCTGACCAGGGAAAGTCCAGAATGCTAAACAAGAAGAAGAAAGAGAAGGCCCGTGGCCTGATGCATGAGTACTTTTAAAACCTTTGTTAAAACAAACTGGTGTGTACTTAAGATAAAAATACTACGTATTCATAAGAGTGGGTGAGTTGCAGTATAAGTATCCCCTAGTCAACTGAGTTAAATATAAAATTAAAAAAATGGTGCCCATATACGGGATACGAATTGAACAATCAGCTAACTCATTTTGTGAGTTTTCCTCTTCCTCAGAGCCTTGATATACCAGGTCTTGTCTACATATTTAAAATGTAGAGGACTGGATGTGTGGTATAAAAACTGGACAAGTGGTCCACTCAAATGTCTTGGGCACCCAGTAGTTATTGCTGATATTGCAACCGCTCTCCCATAATGGTTCCTGGCTAAACATCCAAGTGGTGTTCTGGGGACACACACACAGAGAGGGAATACGCTGCAGAGTGCCGCATGGCAGCAACACTACAGGGGAATACCCACAGCTCTACCAAGGATCGCTGTCAGGATATCCCTGTCCTCCACGTTTAGCCAGGAACCATTATGGGAGAGTGGTTGCAATATCAGCAATAACAACTGGGTCCTCAAGACAGACAGACAATCTGACCCCTTCACACCTTCACGGTGCTGAGAGCTCTGGGATGTAGAGGGAACTGACCTACAGTGAAGGAGAATCCACGTATTTGAGTGGACCACTTGTGCAGTTTTTGTACCACACATCCAGTCCTTTACATTTTAAAGATGCAGACCAGACATGGTATATCAAGGAAATGTGGGAGTGGTAGTGTGGCGCTGAAAAAAAAAAAAAAATTGAAACTGATGTATACGCCAATCAAGGAATAACCATGGCCTACCAACATACAATTGTATCATAGCCAAAGCATAGTAAGAGAAAACAGTGGGCTAAAAAATTAAATAAAATCAGTGAAGTGAACAAAGTCCACAATATTATGAAAAAGGAAGGATTGCTCCCGTGGAAATATCGTCAGTCATGTATAAGTGGCAAATGCTTGTCTGTAGTCCCTTCTCAATAGGTAGATCACAAAATGTGATCACAAAAAATAAAAGGTAAAAGCAATGTGGGGTGCAGGTAAAGCTAGCCCAACGCGTTTCGACACTAGGAGGTCTTCAACTGGGGCAATGATCTGTCACCTCACATTGCCAAATGTTAAATAAACTTCCTAAGCTGCTAATCCGTTCTACAATGGGCGGAGTTAGGCAACTACACAAAAACTGTAATATTCTATATAAAGCCACATTGGTAATAAAAAGGAAAGTGCTGGACATGATCCTGGAGATGTCACATATAAATATGATTATCCAAATAAGTAAATAAATAATTATTTGGAAAAAATTCCAAATATGATTAAAATGGAGGCCGAATGTCCTGTATTGTGCTCCAAGCCTCGATATAGATCATCGTCACTTGGCATGGAGCAGCCAATAGGACGTAGTAGAGACTGAGCGTCGTATACCGCGCTCCATGCCTCGATATAGCGTGCTCTCACGTGACAAAAAACAGGCCAATGAGATACAATAGGGGCGGTCCTACTTTAACACATGATGTTATTGTTATGAATAGGCTGGGGACCATACCGTACGTAATACGTGCGCATGCCCAATGCAATTGAGCCGCGCCACTCCACGTACACAGTGAAAGGTCCAGCATGGAATAGCCAATGAGATGCAGTGAGAACTGAGAGTCATATACCGCGCTCCAGGCCTCAATATGACATGCAGTCACATGATGAGGTCTGGCCAATGGGACACAGTGGAGAACGGTCATGGTTTGACACATATTGTTATTATTGGAGGTAGATGGGGGACCGTACTGAGCGTAATACGTGTACATGCCCAATGAGATCGAGCCGCATCACGCCACGTATCCAGTAAAGGGTCCGGCATGAAAGACACCACTCCCAAACAAAAGACTATAGAAAATACCATATCTATAAAAATAGCGTGTCAAAACAACAGGATCATGTGACACTAGATTGTAAATCATCATAAATTGGCATCTCGAAAACAGAACAGAAAAAATAATTCACAAATGCTAAGCATTGACACTCATAATAGATTATGTATCTCCCGCACAAATCCAGATTCGGAATACTGTGCTAACATCACAAGAAGATTAATTAAGCCATATTATAATAGATGAGTAATGGAGGAATGCAACATAACATGTACCACTAGATCTAGATCATAATATGCATAATCATAAATATATTTTCTCCAGTGGGGCTAAGAAGTTAAAGTGCATCCCAACACTGGCCAGTGGGGGAAACCTATAAGTTGGATATAGTAAAAAGGAAAGTATCCCAAACATATAACAATAAACTGAACTAAATAAATAAATAAATAAATAAATAAATAAATAATGTCCATAACGAATCTTAGTGAGAATATATAATAGATCCTCTGGATAGGTGAGAGTATAAATAGGTATAAGTACTATAAAGTGAAAGGAAACTCAATATATATGTGAATCAAATAAAAGGTGGCTATATATCTAGAAAAAATTCTAATGAAGAGATGATGTGAAAAAAGGAATAATAGTGAAGATAAAAAATAATAAAAAATAAATAAAAATTTAATTTAAGCCTGATTGATGAAACAATTAAGGTCCCAATCCACATTCATGCCATGGGGGAAAAACTCCTGAGCTGGAAGATCCAGAAGGTTTCGAGTCGGGAAACCCCCCCTGGGCACGAATCACCCCTCCAGTGGGGGACAAATCGGTCTATAATTTGAAATTGGGTTGGATCCTTCGCATGGTGTTCTAAATAATGACGTTAAACAATGTGTTTGGGACATCCTTTTTTTAATTTTGGCTAGGTGTTCACTAACCCTAAAAGAGAAGTTTCTAATAGTCTGGCCCACATATTGATGTTTGCAAGGACAGGTGATGAGATATACTATAAATCTGGTTGTACAAGTAGTGAAATGTTTCATAGAATAGGTGTGCAAAGTTACTGAGGACTGAAAAGTATTAACTTTACGTCTGCCAAGAGCATTGTGTAGATACACATTGCACTTTCTACAGGGAAAAAATCCTTTACATTCAGGAAAGAATGACATCTTCCTGGGGGGGGTCTACAATATTAGGAGCAATATCACCCTGTATCGAACGGGCTCCCCTAAAAATGACTCCTGCTCTTTCTGGGAGAGAAGGTCCCAAGATTTTGTCACTACGAAGTATATTCCAATACCTAGAAATTATCTTTTTGATTTCTTTGTATTGAGTGGAAAATGATGTAAAGAAGCACCATTTAGATTTATCATCTCCAGTAGACCTAGGTTTGGTCTCGAGAAGGGTCAATCTCTTAGTCCTGGAGGCCACTGCAATATCTGCATCCAAGTCTGAGGGTCTATAACCCTTCTCTATAAATCTTTGTCGAAGTACTTGTGACTGAGAATGGAAGTCACTTTCTAGGGTGCGGTTATGTCGAAGTCGAAGAAATTGGCCGTTAGGAACAGATCTGCACCTATTGGGTTCTTTTTCTTTTTCCGTTGGAGGCGCCACCCCCCTCTGGTGCCTCGTTTGGATGACCGCTCCACCTATAGTCTTCTCCCTGGTGACCCCACTATGAGTTATAAAAAGACTCTTGTTGAAATCATCAATGAGTGCTATGCCCTCAATATTCTTAACAAAAAAGAAAAAGAATTTCTGATTCCAGTGGCACCACGCATCCCCATTATCTATCAGCTACCGAAGATCCACAAAGACCCTGTCAACCCTCCGGGTCATCCCATTGTAAGCGGGATCAATTTAATTACATCTAGAATAGGGAGGTGCATAGATCATTATCTCCAGCCCCTGGTGAAACTCATCATTCCATCATATCTAAAGGATACTGGAGACACTATTCGACTTCTAGAGAGGGTAGAATACCATAACGACCTCCTTTTAGTTACAGCAGATATGTCTGCTCTATATACCTGCATACCTCATACTTTGAGCCTTTCAGCAGTGGAACATTATCTACGGAAGAACACTCTTCTTCCTCTAATCCATAGAAACTTTATCATGGAACTTCTGATTTATGCTACCAAGCACAATTATTTTTGGTTCCAGGGTAGTTTCTTTACACAAATCAAGGGTGTTGCAATGGGGGGCTAAATATGTACCCAGTCTGGCCAATTTGTTCATGGCCCATTGGGAGGAGGATGTCATCTATGCCCTCAATAGACCTGAGCTTGTGGTATGGGCCAGGTACATAGACGACATCCTCCTCCTATGGAAGGGAGATCGAGCATCTCTCGACTCCTTCATGGCCATTTTAAACATGAACGATTGGGGGATTTCCCTCAATTATGAGGCCAGCACCACGACTATACACTTTTTGGATTTAGAAATCACAGCTACCAATAACCAGCTTACACTCAAGACTTTTTTCAAACCTACTGACAGGAATGGATACATTCCTATGGACAGCTGCCATCACCATCAATGGCTTAGATCTGTTCCTAAAGACCAATTTCTTCGACTTCAACGTAACTGCACCCTAGAAAGTGACTTCCATTCTCAGTCACAAGTACTTCGACAAAGATTTATAGAGAAGGGTTATAGACCCTCAGACTTGGATGCAGATATTGCAGTGGCCTCCAGGACTGAGAGATTGACCCTTCTCGAGACCAAACCTACGTCTACTGGAGATGATAAATCTAAATGGTGCTTCTTTACGTCATTTTCCACTCAATACAAAGAAATCAAAAAAATAATTTCTAGGTATTGGAATATACTTCGTAGTGACAAAATCTTGGGACCTTCTCTCCCAGAAAGAGCAGGAGTTATTTTTAGGGGAGCCCGTTCGATACAGGGTGATATTGCTCCTAATATTGTAGACCCCCCCAGGAAGATGTCATTCTTTCCTGAATGTAAAGGATTTTTTCCCTGTAGAAAGTGCAATGTGTATCTACACAATGCTCTTGGCAGGCATAAAGTTAATACTTTTCAGTCCTCAGTAACTTTGCACACCTATTCTATGAAACATTTCACTACTTGTACAACCAGATTTATAGTATATCTCATCACCTGTCCTTGCAAACAACAATATGTGGGCCAGACTATGAGAAACTTCTCTATTAGGGTTAGTGAACACCTAGCCAAAATTAAAAAAGGATGTCCCAAACACACTGTTTCACGTCATTATTTAGAACACCATGCGAAGGATCCAACAGGTGCCCAATTTCAAATTATAGACCGATTTGTCCCCCACTGGAGGGGTGATTCGTGCCTACGGGGGGGTTTCCCGGCTCAAAACCTTCTGGATCTTCCAGCTCAGGAGTTTTCCCCCCCATGGCATGAATGTAGATTGGGACCTTAATTGTTTCATCAATCAGGCTTAAATTTAATTTTTATTTATTTTTTATTATTTTTTATCTTCACTATTATTCCTTTTTTCACATCATCTCTTCATTGGAATTTTTTCTAGATATATAGCCACCTTTTATTTGATTCACATATACTGTATATTGAGTTTCCGTTCACGTTATAGTATTTATACCTATTTGATATTTAAACAAATTGTTTCCTTTCAGGACTCATCATTTGTTTCACTGATATTCACATTTATGCATTTGATCTATACTCTCACCTATCCAGAGGATCTATTATATATTCTCACTAAGATTCATTATGGCCATTATTCATGAAAATATATTTATGATTATACATATTATGATCTAGATCTAGTGGTACATGTTATGTTGCATTCCTCCATTACTCATCTATTATAATATGGCTTAATTAATCTTCTTGTGATGTTAGCACAGTATTCCAAATGTGGATTTGTGCGGGAGATACATAATCTATTATGAGTGTCAACGCTTAGCATTTGTGAATTATTTTTTCTGTTCTGTTTTCGAGATGCCAATTTATGATGATTTACAATCTAGTGTCACATGATCCTGTTGTTTTGACACGCTATTTTTATAGATATGGTATTTTCTATAGTCTTTTGTTTTGGAGTGGTGTCTTTCACGCCGGGCCCTTTACTGGATACGTGGCGTGATGCGGCTCGATCCCACTGGGCATGCACACATATTACGCTCGGTACGGTCCCCATCTACCTCCAGTAATAACAATATGTGTCAAACCATGACCGTTCTCCACTGTGTCCCATTGGCCAGCCCTCATCACGTGACTGCATGTCATATTGAGGTCTGGAGCGCGGTATATGACGCTCGGTTCTCACTGCATCTCATTGGCTATTCCATGCTGGACCTTTCACTGTGTACGTGGCGTGGCACAGCTCAATTTCATTGGACATGTGCACATATTATGCACGGTATAGTCCCCAGACTATTCATAACAATAACATCACATGTTAAAGTAGGACCGCCCCCTATTGTATCTCATTGGCCTGTTTTTTTGTCACGTGAGAGCATGCTATATAGAGGCTTGGAGCGCGGTATACGACGCTCAATCTCTACTACATCCTATTGGCTGCTCCATGCCATGTGACGATGATCTATATCGAGGCTTGGAGCACAATACAGGACGTCCGGCCTCCATTTTAATTATATTTGGAATTTTTTCCAAATAATTATTTACTATTTTGGATAATCATATTTATATGTGACATCTCCAGGATCATGTCCAGCACTTTCCTTCTTATTACCAATGTGGTTTTATATAGAATCTTACAGTTTTTGTGTAGTTGCCTAACTCCGCCCATTGTAGTACGGATTAGCAGCTTAGGAAGTTTATTTAACATTTGGCAATGTGAGGGGACAGATCATTGCCCCAGTTGAAGACCTCCTAGTGTGGAAACGCATTGGGCTAGCTTTACCTGCACCCCACATTGCTTTTACCTTTTATTTTTTGTGATCACTTTTAATGTACTGCAATTTGATACTATCAATAAACCATCTGGTTTGACCTGCACCATTTGTAGTCCTTCTTCCCTCTCCCCTCTCTCCATGTGTTGGTTCCTTGGAGCCCATGAAGAGTCGGACCCATAGACCATCGTTTTGACTGCAGGATATCTTGGAGGTCCACGGACCGTGAGTTGGTGACATTCCATCAGGACTTACCTGACCTCTACATCTGGATCACACTCCATGAGACCTGTATAGCCTGTAGGACCCCTCTGTCATACGACACTTGGGATCCACCATATCTGGTAAGAGTACTCACTCTATTTACCTATTGAGAAGGGACTACAAACAAGCATTTGCCACTTATACATGATTGAAGATATTTCCACGGGAGCAATCCTTCCTTTTTTCATAATATTGTGGACTTTGTTCACTTCACTGATTTTATTTAATTTTTTAGCCCACTGTTTTCTCTTACAATGTTTTGGCTATGATACAATTGTATGTTGGTAGGCCATGGTTATTCCTTAATTGGAGTATACATCAGTTTCAAATTTTTATTTATTTTTTTTTTTTAGCCCCACACTACCACTTCCACATTTGCTTGACATACCTTGTATGTTTGAGTGTTGGCTGCTTTTTATTTTCATATAGTTTTATTTCATATCTCATTCTTTATTTGTATATCTACAGTAGCGCAGTTTTTTCCCCTCACACTTCATGGTATATCAAGGCTCTGAGGAAGAGGAAAACCCTCAAAACACGTTAGCCGATTGTTCAATTTGTATCCCATATATGGGCACCATTTTTAAAATTTTATATTTAGCTCAGTTGATTAGGGGGGACCTAAATTGTAACTCACTCACTCTTATGAATACGTAGTATTTTTATTTTCTGTACGCACCAGTTTGTTTTAATAAATGTTTTAAAAGTACTCATGCAACAGGCCACGCACCTTCTCTTTCTTCTTCTTGTTTAACATATATGCATCTGTAGAGGTTTAAATTAAAGTGAACCTGTTGCTTTGCCTTGTATAGGCTTTTTTTATTTAATTTTATTTTTATTTAGTAGTTCATGCTAAACTGTAAAAAAAATACATTATAAAATTAGTACTAACATTAACTATGTGGTTATTTATGTATTATTTAAATTCAGTATTTCATTATGTTGTTTTTATATAATGGTTTAATTTCCTTTAAGACTCTCAGCACTTAGGCATCTGAAATTGTGCAAAGTGAAATTTACACATTGAATGGTCTGGGAATCAAGCCAAAATCAAATTACAGTAATACAACTGTGGTATTATAAAAGAATGAATCAACTGCTCAGCATCTTGCTGAGGCAGCACTCATCTTAACCTTGTTGAGAGCCTGAAAGGGAACTATGAAATCTTATCAATACGGCTGATATTGCTCTCAGAGGAAAAATGAGGTCAAAAATTGCTAAAATTCATCATGAATAAAATTGCATTGCAAGATGTCCTGCAAAAGTATTCATCGTAAGCAGACATTGTTTCACTAAAATAACAGAAATATAGTTTAAAGACTTTTGGTAGTTCTCCAAAAATGAATTGGAATTAAGGAAAAAAATGTTATCTCCCAAAACCTCTATGGATTATTTCGTTTTTATATCTTAATCTTTCCACACAGCTGTAAGGATGTGTTTTGTCATAAAGCAGGGGGCAAAAGTTATTTTTCTGCTTTATCTGAGGAGCAGACAAGATAGACATAGGACTATACACTTAGCAATCAAGGACCAGAAATTAAGGGAGATTAACTATTACTGGGTTAAGTTGCTCATCTTGAATTTCTAGTATAGTGTATTCTTTTATAAAATATATATTTTTTTTTTTTTTTAGTACATTTTATTTGAAAGTTTTACCACAATACTGGAAAAATATTTTTTTTTACAATATTGGCTGCTTCACTTTTTATGCAGCTGATAGTATAAGATCATTGATGACAGGTCTCCATATAGTTAAAGATTGCAAGTTGATAGCACAATTGAAGCAGTATTGAACCCAAAAGCAATCATACATCTAACACTCCCCTTCCCCCCAGACTAACAATGTTGCTGTCCAAAGATGTCCCTGTGCTACTTCATCCAGATAAGAGGCACTCTAAAACAGCAGGTATAGTATGTTACTGGACAGATCACCAGGTAAAAACAAAGGAAAAAAAGCCTAAAAAAAGAAAACAAATGCAGCCACCACATCTAATGATTGGAAAACATTTTTGGTCTTGGGTTTAATACTACTTTAAATAATTGGAGGGATACCAAACATCCAAAGCAGAATGTTTGTGGCACATGTAATTTCAAGCTTTATTAATACTATCGAAATCTCAGCAGCTGACAAAAGAAATATTAACAATCATATCCTGATGTTTCAGGGTTTGTCCTTTTTAAAAATTGTTTAAAAGATCTTATAGATGCTCACTCTGCTCACAATGAAGAACATAATTGGATTAGAATGTATGATTATTACAGATTTAATTATTGAGATTTCAATTTATGGGGACCAGATACAGTTATTATCACTCCTTAGTTACGTTTTAGATTTATACATGATGAGAACAAATTAAGTAACTCCATTTTTGTGGGAAAAAAAGTAAATAAAAAAATTAATATAACATCTATAATTACTACACAAGTCATATTGTAATTGAAAGTTATTAAAAATACCCCTTCTTTTTGAATCTGCAGTGCTGTAATTTTCTGTAAAATGCAGTGCAATATTGCAACCTGCAGATGGTGTACGAAACGCCCCCCAGAAATGTCATTTCCTGCTTGTGTGATTGGCTTATTGATTTTCCCAGAAGTGTGCACTAAGATACAAGTCAGATTTTGGTCAACCCCTACAACAAAATATCCATAATATAACTGAAAACTAATATTTATAGGTAAAGTTGATCCAGGGAATATCTGATTGCCTCTTGGGGGATCAGTGAGGATTTTTTCCCCCAGCTAGAGCAAATTGAATTGTGCTTCACTGGATTCTTTTTGCCTTGCTCTGGATCAACTGTGTGTATAGAATTGTGTATATATGATTGTATTTTTTTTTCCTTTTATTGGCTGAGCTAGATGCACATGTGTCTTTTTTTCAACTAGGCTAACTATGTAACTATTTTGGTGAGATACTCCCAAAGCGACATAGCAAACGTATCAAATTGCCATGGTCCCTGCAGTATCTACTGCAAAGAGAGTCAGCAAGCACTCCCATCTTAACCACTTGCCGACCGCCTCACGCCGATGTACGTCGGCAGAATGGCACGGGCAGGCAGAATCACATACCTGTACGTGATCTGCCTCCTGCAGGCGGGGGGTCCGATCGGACCCCCCCCGGTGCCCGAGGTGGTCAGCTTGTGTCTGGGAGCGATGAGAGGCGAGGGGGAGACCATCCATTCGTGGCCCCCTTCGCGATCGCTCCCAGCCAATCGGATTCTTCCTCTGCTGCTGTATGCTAAACAGCAGCAAAGGAAGTGATGTCATCTCTCCTCGGCTCGGTATTTTCCGTTCCGGCGCCAAGGAGAGAAGACTTCAATGTGAGTGCACAAACACTACACACACAGTAGAACATGCCAGGCACACATTACACCCCCGATGCCCCCCTGATCATCCCCCAATCACCCCTCCCCCCCTGTCACACTGACACCAAGCAGTTTTTTTTTTTCTGATTACTGCATGGTCTCAGTTTGTGACAGTTAGTGTGGTAGAGCAGTTAGTGTTAGCCTCCTTTAGGTCTAGGGTACCCCCTAACCCCCTCTAATAAAGTTTTAACCCCTTGATCACCCCCTGTCGCCAGTGTCACTAAGGAATCATTTTTCTGATCGCTGCATTAGTGTCACTGGTGACGCTAGTTAGTGAGGTAAATATTTAGGTTCGCCGTCAGCGTTTTATAGTGTCAGGGACCCCCATATACTATCTAATAAATGTTTTAACCCCTTGATTGCCCACTAGTTAACCCTTTCACCACTGATCACCGTATAACCGTTACGGGTGACGCTGGTTAGTTCGTTTATTTTTTATAGTGTCAGGGCACCCGCCGTGGGCACTCACCATTTATTACCTAATAAAGGTTTAGCCCCTGATCGCCCAGCGGTGATATGCGTCGCCCCAGGCAACGTCAGATTAGCGCCAGTACCGCTAACACCCACGCACGCAGCATACGCCTCCCTTAGTGGTATAGTATCTGAACGGATCAATATCTGATCCGATCAGATCTATACTAGTATCCCCAGCAGTTTAAGGTTCCCAAAAATGCAGTGTTAGCGGGATCAGCCCAGATACCTGCTAGCACCTGCGTTTTGCCCCTCCGCCCGGCCCAGCCCACCCAAGTGCAGTATCGATCGATCACTGTCACTTACAAAACACTAAACGCATAACTGCAGTGTTCGCAGAGTCAGACCTGATCCCTGCGATCGCTAACAGTTTTTTTTTGGTAGCGTTTTAGTGAAGTGGCAAGCACCAGCAGCCTAGTACACCCTGGTCGTAGTCAAACCAGCACTGCAGTAACACTTGGTGACGTGGCGAGTCCCATAAATGCAGTTCAAGCTGGTGAGGTGGCAAGCACAAGTAGTGTCCCGCTGCCACCAAGCAGACGAACACAGGCCCGTCGTGCCCATAGTGCCCTTCCTACTGCATTCGCCAATCCTAATTGGGAACCCACCACTTCTGCAGCACCCGTACTTCCCCCATTCACATCCCCAAACAAATGCAGTCGGCTGCATGACAGGCATTTTTATGTCCTCCCGAGTACCCCTACCCAACGAACCCCCCCAAAAAAGATGTCGTGTCTGCAGCAAGCGCAGATATAGGCGTGACACCCGCTATTATTGTCCCTCCTGTCCTGACAATCCTGGTCTTTGCATTGGTGAATGTTTTGAACGCTACCATTCACTAGTTGAGTATTAGCGTAGGGTACAGCATTGCACAGACTAGGCACACTTTCACAGGGTCTCCCAAGATGCCATCGCATTTTGAGAGACCCGAACCTGGAAACGGTTGCAGTTATAAAAGTTAATTACAAAAAAAAAGTAAAAAAAAAAACACAAAAAAATATATAAAATAAAAAAAACAGTTGTCGTTTTATTGTTCTCTCTCTCTCTATTCTCTCTCTATTGTTCTGCTCTTTTTTACTGTATTCTATTCTGCAATGTTTTATTGTTATTATGTTTTATCATGTTTACTTCTCAGGTATGTAATTATTTATACTTTACTGTTTACTGTGTTTTAATGTTAACCATTTTTTTGTCTTCAGGTACGCAATTCACGACTTTGAGTGGATATACCAGAATGATGCCTGCAGGTTTAGGTATCATCTTGGTATCATTCTTTTCAGCCAGTGGTCGGCTTTCATGTAAAAGCAATCCTAGTGGCTAATTAGCCTCTAGACTGCTTTTACAAGCAGTGGGAGGGAATGCCCCCCCCACCATCTTCCGTGTTTTTTTCTGGCTCACCTGTCTCAACAGGGAACCTGAGAATGCAGCCGGTGATTCAGCCAGCTGACCATAGAGCTGATCAGAGACAAGAGTGGCTCCAAACATCTCTATGGCCTAAGAAACCGGAAGCTACGAGCATTTCATGACTTAGATTTCGCCGGATGTAAACAGCACCATTGGGAAATTGGGAAAGCATTTTATCACACCGATCTTGGTGTGGTCAGATGCTTTGAGGGCAGAGGAGAGATCTAGGGTCTAATAGACCCCAATTTTTTTAAAAAAGAGTACCTGTCACTACCTATTGCTATCATAGGGGATATTTACATTTCCTGAGATAACAATAAAAATGATTAAAAAAAAATGAAAGGAACAGTTTAAAAATAAGATAAAAAAGCAAAAAAATAATAAAAGAAAAAAAAAAAAAAAAAAAAGCACCCCTGTCCCCCCCTGCTCTCGCGCTAAGGCGAACGCAAGCCTCGGTCTGGCGTCAAATGTAAACAGCAATTGCACCATGCATGTGAGGTATCACCACAAAGGTCAGATCGAGGGCAGTAATTTTAGCAGTAGACCTCCTCTGTAAATCTAAAATGGTAACCTGTAAAGGCTTTTAAAGGCTTTTAAAAATGTATTTATTTTGTTGCCACTGCACGTTTGTGCGCAATTTTAAAGCATGTCATGTTTGGTATCCATGTACTTGGCCTAAGATCATATTTTTTATTTCATCAAACATTTGGGCAATATAGTGTGTTTCAGTGCATTAAAATTTTAAAAAGTGTGTTTTTTCCCCAAAAAATGCGTTTGAAAAATCGCTGTGCAAATACTGTGTGAAAAAAAAAATGAAACACCCACCATTTTAATCTGTAGGGCATTTGCTTTAAAAAAATATATAATGTTTGGGGGTTCAAAGTAATTTTCTTGCAAAAAAAAAATTTTTTTCATGTAAACAAAAAGTGTCAGAAAGGGCTTTCTCTTCAAGTGGTTAGAAGAGTGGGTGGTGTGTGACATAAGCTTCTAAATGTTGTGCATAAAATGCCAGGACTGTTCAAACCCCCCAAATGACCCCATTTTGGAAAATAGACACCCCAAGCTATTTGCTGAGAGGCATGTCGAGTCCATGGAATATTTTATATTGTGACACAAGTTGTGGGAAAAAGACAATTTTTTTTTTTTTTGCACAAAGTTGTCACTAAATGATATATTGCTCAAACATGCCATGGGAATATGTGAAATTACACCCCAAAATACATTCTGTTGCTTCTCCTGAGTACGGGGATACCACATGTGTGAGAATTTTTTGGAGCCTAGCCGCGCACGGGACCCCGAAAACCAAGCACCGCCTTCAGGCTTTCTAAGGGTGTAAATTTTTGATTTCACTCTTCACTGCCTATCACAGTTTCGGAGGCCATGGAATACCCAGGTGGCACAAACCCCCCCAAATGACCCTATTTTGGAAAGTAGACACCCCAAGCTATTTGCTGAGAGGTATAGTGAGTATTTTGCAGACCTCACTTTTTGTCACAAAGTTTTGAAAATTGAAAAAAGAAAAAAAAAAAATTTTTTCTCGTCTTTCTTCATTTTCAAAAACAAATGAGAGCTGCAAAATACTCACCATGCCTCTCAGCAAATAGCTTGGGGTGTCTACTTTCCAAAATGGGGTCATTTGGGGGTGGGTTTGTGCCATCTGGGCATCCCATGGCCTCTGAAACTGTGATAGGCAGTGAAGAGTGAAATAAAAAATTTACACCCTTGGAAATCCTGAAGGCGGTGATTGGTTTTCAGCGCCCCGTACGTGGTTAGGCTCCCAAAAAGAGTCCCACACATGTGGTATCTCCATACTCAGGAGAAGCAGCTAAATGTATTTTGGGGTGCAATTCCACATATGCCCATGGCCTGTGTGAGCAATATATCATTTAGTGACAACTTTGTGCAAAAAAAAAAAAAAGTGTCACTTTCCCGCAACTTGTGTCAAAATATAAAATAATCCATGGACTCAACATGCCTCTCAGCAAATAGCTTGGGGTGTCTACTTTCCGAAATGGGGTCATTTGGGGGCGTTTTGTGCCATCTGGGCATTTTATGGCCTTCAAAACTGTGATAGGTAGTGAGGAGTGAAATAAAAAATTTACGCCCTTAGAAATCCTGAAGGCGGTGATTGGTTTTCGGGGCCCCGTACGCGGCTAGGCTCCCAAAAAGTCCCACACATGTGGTATCCCCGTACTCAGGATAAGCAGCTGAATGTATTTTGGGGTGCAATTCCACATATGCCCATGGCCTGTGTGAGCAATATATCATTTAATGACAACTTTTTGTAATTTTTTTTTTTTTTTTTTTGTCATTATTCAATCACTTGGGACGAAAAAAAATTAATATTCAATGGGCTCAACATGCCTCTCAACAATTTCCTTGGGGTGTCTACTTTCCAAAATGGGGTCATTGGGGGGGGGGGGGGGGGTTGTACTGCCCTGCCATTTTAGCACCTCAAGAAATGACATAGGCAGTCATAAACTAAAAGCTGTGTAAATTCCAGAAAATGTACCCTAGTTTGTAGACGCTATAACTTTTGCGCAAACCAATAAATATACGCTTATTGACATTTTTTTTACCAAAGACATGTGGCCGAATACATTTTGGCCTAAATGTATGACTAAAATTGAATTTATTGGATTTTTTTTATAACAAAAAGTAGAAAATGTCATTTTTTTTCCAAATTTACGGTCTTTTTCCATTTATATCGCAAAAAATAAAAACCGCAGAGGTGATCAAATAACATCAAAAGAAAGCTCTATTTGTGGGAAGAAAAGGATGTAAATTTTGTTTGGGTACAGCATTGCATGACCGCGCAATTAGCAGTTAAAGCGACGCAGTGCCAAATTGTAAAAAGTGCTCTGGTCAGGAAGGAGGTAAATCCTTCCAGGGCTGAAGTGGTTAAAAAGTTTTACTGGGGTGTAGTGAACTCTCAACAAAATATACAATTGGGAGAGTCACTGAGAAACATTAAGGGAGCTGAGCTGTACTCTCTGCAATGCCTCTTCCTACTGGTCTTTAATAAACAAGCCTACATATTTCTTCCACTGCCTTGATGCATTAGAGGGGTAATCTTTCAAAAAGGATGTCAATAACATGGCTTAGCACCGAGATATGAAACCCTTTGTCGATTCAGTAGTGCACAAAATTCAAGATGGGGGTGAGGGAAAGCACCATTCACAAGAAACACTCAGGGCTCTTACCGCATAGTAAAGTTATGTATATAGGAAGTGCATATGTGGCGGGAACTTCACACTTCATTCCTGAAAGGAAAACATTCTACTGTTGGCAAAAAATTGTTCTATATGGGTAGCACCATAGGATATACATTTAGCGCCATATTTTAATTTGGCAAGTTCTATATAGGCATTATTGTACCGAATGGGGCTGTAAGAAGTGAAGTTGATGACCTGCTGTAGTTGTTTTGCCTTATTCCAAATCTTCTGCATAAGCACATACATGGGGAATAATTTGTTGGATTGATGAAACAGCAGAGATTTCAACCCTGAGGGAATATCCCATGATTTTTTATGGTGTAGATCAGGGGTCTCCAAACTTTCAAAGCAAAGGGCTAGTTTACTGTCCTTCAGGCTTTAGGGGGGCCGGACTGTGCCCAGTGAGAGAAGAAAATCCCCCGGTATCAGTGCCCCATCATTGGTTTTAATGAGAGAAATAGTGACCCATTCTTGATGTCAATGAGGAGAATAGTACTCCATTGATGGTGTCAGTAGCAGTAGGGGCAATGGTGCCCCATCATTGGTGTTAGTTGGTGGAATATTGCCCCAAGGGCCAGATAAAGGCAAGCAAAGGGCCACATCCAGGCCCGGGCCGCAGTCTGGAGACCACTGGTATAGAAGAATCTCTGTAGTGGAGTCAGGCAGTTGTGCACTGGGAGAGGCTACCTCCCACCATATGTTGGAGTTGGGCCGCTATGTAATACAGCCAGGGATTGGGCAGTTCTACTCCCCCATGTCTTTTGGGTGTTGCCACATAACTTTCTTTACCGAGACAATGGTCATTGGGACCAATATTGAGGGCGATTATACTCAGTGGGGACACAGTTAGCAATAACATTGTTTACTGTAGTGCTTCCCTTCCTTATATGAATGCCAACAAATACATTTAGAGTTTATATTCACTTTAATGGATTTGCAAATCACTCATAACTTTCTTGAACTAATTAGTGAATGGCTTCTTTACAGCTTATGTAGATGTCTCTTTATGGGTCTTCTTCAACACATAGACCACGTTTATTCCTTTTTCCAATGTGCCTTTGACAAATTATTCATGCTTTGTACTTGTATTCTTTTACCTTCTAAACCAATTAAAGCATAAAAAATAGACAAACTTAGAGGTAACTGCCACAAATGGGGGTACAGAGATGAAAAAGGCCAGTCAGCACAAGAAATTATCATAGCCTGCCGGCTGCAGCTCACCCTCAGAAACCAATGAGCATGCTGGCACATTGCCACTCTCACGAGAATCCCATGTTCCTCAGTCTAGACAGAGGAAAAAGTCATGTAACAGCACACAAACTCTAATATCCCTTGCCTGTCAGCTGATATCAAGAACGTGGGCCATCGGAAACTAGCTTACTGGGGTGAGGACTTTGTTTGGTGGAGAAGAAATGAGAGGAGAGCTTATTTTGAGCAGGAAAACCAGCTGTTATACAATTTTTAGAGCCCACAATACCTCTGGCCGAGGGAGATTCCACCCAAATCTAACTGTCTGGCCACACACTGGTGGATGCAAATATTGCATACAATCTGGTACATTCTAAGGGCTGTGAAGCAGCCAGGCAATGTACACAAGATTCAGAGATTCCCCAAGTTATCCTGTGAACTGGAATACCGCACACTTCACCAGTCCGACTGTCCCACATGCAAACCCACACACCAGATTCAAGATTAGGATAGATTGTCACAACCCATCAGATTGTCAGTTAACTGGTCTGCTAGACAACCAAAAACACACACACCATGACCCCTGTCTAGCAAATCTGCTACAGCTTGCACAAATTAATTCTGTATTCAATCTGAAAACACGCAATTGCATACAGATTAACAAGGAATTTATACCAAGCATACAGACACTGGTAACACAATGCAATAACCTCTTTAGGGATTTGAGTCCTAGCTCAGTACACAAAAGCCAGCTATTTGTAGTTTTTGTAATTTAAAAACTTGAAGGTGGGTAGTCCTTAAACATATGTACAAAGATGAAGCTTACAAGAAGGCAAAAAAAGACAAGGGGAATTACACAATTTGCAACTAGATATAAACGATGAGAGGAACAAAAATAAACTTTACTGTTTTTGTAGTATCGTTCTCTTGGAAGCACATCAAAAAAAAAATTCAGCAATCTGCCTTGTTTAACCACTTGGCCTCCAGAAGGTTTTACCCCCTTCATGACCAGGGCATTTTTTGCTATTCAGCACTGTGCTACTTTAACTGGCAATTGCGCAGTCATGCAACACTGTACACATTTGAAACATTTATTTTTTTAAACATTTTTTTTTTCACACAAATAGAGCTTTCTTTTGGTGGTATTTTATCACTACTGGGTCTTTTAATTTGTATTATATAATGTAAATGAGAAAATATCAAACATTTTGAAAACAAAAAAAAAAAATATTTGCTACTCCGTGTTATAAAACATATCCAATAAAAAAAAATCAAAAATTAAAATTTCTTCATAAATTTAGGCCAAAATGTATTCTGCTACATGTCTTTGTTAAAAAAAAAAATCTCAATCATTAATTGATTTGTGTGAAAGTTATAACGTCTACAAACGATGTCATATATATACTGTAATTTACGCAATTATAGATGCTATACTGTAATGGCAGTGATCAGCGACTTGTAGTGTGACTGTGATAGGGTGGCAGTCAATTTGGCACTGACAGAAACTGGCTGGAAGGGTCACTAACTGAGACTGACATCGCTAGTGACACTAATACTGTGATCAGTGAAAATACTGTACACTATACTAATGACACCGGTTGGGAAGAGGTTAATATATAGGGATAGAAGGATACAAGGGGTTAACTCTGTGCCTATCAAGTGTAATGTGTATAATGCGTGCTGCTTTTATTTACTGGTCTAGCTGTTTTTTCTCCCTGCTTTTCAAGGAGAAGAAACAGCCAGATCGCTGTTCATTTCACTCTACACAGAGTTATGTGTGTTTGTAAACACAGAACTCTGTGTGTGATTGGACACAGCTGATAAGAAGATTTCAACTGAAATCATTGGCTGTAATCTGCTACCAAACTTGTGCTGTTTCCAGTCACAGCACAGGCTGGCAAGAGGCGCTGGAAGGGGGTGCAGGCATGAGCGCCGCAAACCAAGAAGCAAGCAGGCAATGTACATGTATGTTGTGGAGCCTGCACCTGCCGCTTGCTCACAGTATATTTACTGTGAGTGGTCGGCAGAAGGTTAAACAGGCAATGTGCGATATACAAAATGCCATTCTCATGCTCCATAATTTAGTTTACATTTTGTCTGGACTGTAAACCAAATCAACATGGGAGGCAGAGGGCAAAACCTCACTTGCTGGGAGGAAGAGTTCTTTCTTCTGAAGTCTCCATAGCTTTTATGAATTAGAGTTGGGGATATGGTTTCTGACACCAGTGCATCAGTCGGATTGCAACAAGTCCATTCACTTCATGGCTGTTGCGAGCAGGCTTGATATACCATTTTGTTAACTCCTAGGCAATTCTGGGCAATCCTGGAACAATTTTATTTGTGCACAAATAAAAGCCTAAAATGTGTATTATCAGAAAGAATTACTTTATTTTTTCTGCAGTTAACATTTCTGATTTTATTAGAGATAAAATATATTTCTAAGATCTTTAAACAGAGTGGAGACTTGGAAATCTTGACTCCCTGCTCGGTTCTATTTGAAAGGTTTGGTGAAGTGACCAACACCATTATCTGTATACAAACTTGTCAGAAAAATATTGCAAATTAAATGCTATTTTTTCTCAGGCTCCAGGCTCAAGAGCTGTCTATTCAGATTTTAAATTGTGATCATTTGTTTGCTATTCTGACCACTTAATTACGAAAGTGCTCTAATTGTAAAACCATTGAATTGAAAGCATTACTGTAATATCATACCACTTTTACATTTATGTTACATTTCAGTTTGCAAAATCACCCTACTTTGATATTTTCATTACAGTAATCAGTGTTGTAAATGTGATAATACTGAACTAATCTCTCATCTATCATTGCTGATAATACATCTTAATTTTAAGCCAAGTTCAACTTGTACATTTACAAGGCAACAATAAAGCCTGATGCTTTGCAATATGACTGACACCTTTTTGTTCTGTAAGCATGCATTTGTTGTAGCCTCTAAAATGAGAAAATGTATTACGCTTAGTGTATATTAACACATGATCTTACTCAGATTACCACTTTGCAATATTTTATTAAATCCCATGGCTTTTTTACTAATTTAAGGTATAAAAACATTTGAGTTCTTTTCATCTACATGTAGTAATGCACAGCAGTGATCATATTAACTGTTAACGGTCTTTCAAAGACATACTGCATGCAGCTTATATTCGTTTTCTATGTTATGATTGATTTAATCAAGGTAAATATTGGTGCAAGAATGCCAAGAGCAGTATACCTAGTGGAAAGATTGATTTTAAGAGTGACAGACAAGTGAAAGTTGAATTTCTTTCTACTTCAATCCCTACCTTTAGGCTTTCCATCTCACATATATTTACACCAACTCCCAAAGAAACTCTTAAATCAGCCATGCTTTTTTTACTCACATACACCGAACTTGTCACTTTTTGCTAGACCAAGGATTGGGTGCTACACTAATTAGTTCCCTGGAGTCTGCCTATCTGGAAAAGTGCATAGAGATAATTTCTATTTTTTTGTCTATTTATAAAAAGGACAGAGAAGATCACAGGCAATATCTTTCATGTCACCCCAGTGCATTTAATAACACCCTAGTAAAGTTTTAATTGCACAGATAAAAGAAAAGAATGATAGCAAAGATGTTTAATAAGCCATTCAGTTCACTGAGACAATCCAACCTTTTAATTTTAGAGTATTTGAAATTAGAAAAGGACATTAAAGGATAACTGTATTTTAACAAAAAATGTAGTGACTATGCTAAGTAGATAAAGTACTGACAAAAAGCAAATTTAGTGTATTTTTTTTCTTTTCTTAAGCATCTCCGTATGCTGTAAGTTGGGTGGGCTCCTTCTTCAAAAGAATGATGACTGAGGCAAGGTTTATGTTGGCCTGGCTTGAAAAGAATATTTGCCAACCTGGTACAAATCCTGCCTCATCTACTCTTTAAAGTGACACTAAAGGTTCGGGTTTTTTATTTAAAAAATAACAAACATATCATACTTACTTCCACTGTGCAGCTTGTTTTGCACAGAGTGGCTCCAAACATCGTCTTCTGGGGTCCCTTGGCGGCTCTCGCAGCTCCTCCCCACATCAGATAACCCCCTGGGAGAAGCACTTCCCAGGGGTTACCTTGCGGGCGCGCTCCCGAGTCCAGCATTCGGCGCCCATAGATGCCAAATGCAGGACTCGGCCCTGCCCCTGGCGGCTGTGTCATTGGATTTGATTGACAGCAGCCAATGGCTGCACTGCTATCAATCTATCCAATCAAGAGAACCCCGGGCATAGAGAGAGTGTGTCCCCGTGGGACAAGTTCGAGGGTTCAGGTAAGTAAAACTAGGGGGCTGGGGAGCCGGTCACTGAAAGGTTTTTTTTAGAATGCATTAAGGTGAAAAAACACGAACCTTTACAACCCCTTTAAGGATGCACCTATTCCTAGAGAAACCATACAAAGCTCCAGAAGATGTAGACACTGTACCAGACCTATACAAGATGGTAAATAGGAAGCAGCCTGCTTCCAAACAAAGCTACAAGGTTGCATTTGCTGTTCATCAAAAGTATAATATACCATAATAACTTTGTGGTACAGAAATGGCATGTCACTCTTTGCTAGATGAGTAGAAAACACATACGTGGGCTTCTGACTGTTTAGGTAAAGGAGAAGTACAGCCAAATATTATTTAGCTGTACTTTTCTGGTGGATCACAGGAGTGCAGTTCGCATTCAGGTAAAGGCGCTTTTTTGCCAAAATCAGAATTGGAATGCTCACTAGGTGAAGCACAAGTGCTAGTATAGACAAACACTGGACAAGTATCAGGATTCGAAAAGTGGTTACTTTTGGTGGCTTTTGTTTCTGAATATAGAAAAATCTTTATTAATTTATAAGTATACAAACAACTAAATTAAAAAATAATGCATAAAACCCTACACCTTATTGGCCACGAGAGCTGCCATAAGTAACCACTTTTAAAAATAAATGAAAATAAAATACTGGAACCCTATTTTTTATTTTTATTTAATTTGTAATCTTTATACTGAAGCACAGATGCTAGATGTGCATTCTGTATATAAAAAGCCATACGATGACATTTATCTAAGGGGAGTAGAATATATTGTGATCCATAAATTTATCCTATGTGCATAATAAATGTGGAATTTAATTTCTGTGATTTCAGAATTGTCTATATATAGATAGGGCAAATGTTTTAATAGAACATGTTTGGCCTGAGTCTATTTCTCTACGGTACCTTCAATTAGGGATGGGCCAAATGGACCCCTGTTCGGACCAGAACTTCCAAACACTGCGAACCTTCGGACCCGAACACCGAACCCCATTAAAGTCAATGGGACCCGAACGTTAAATATCAAAAGTGCCCATTTTGAAGGCTTAAATGCAAGTAATTAGGCATACAATGGTTATAGGGGTCCAGGTCCTGCCCTGGGGGACATGGATCATTAAACAAAAAGTGAAAAACGTCATTTTTAAATGAGCAGTGATTTTTTGATTTTTAAAGTGAAAGCCTAAAAATGAAAAATTCCTTCCAATATAGTGCCAGGAGGGTCCCCTTAGTCTAACTGTAAAGTGGCAGATCTGTACCATGTCTAGAATCTGCTGCAGCAATAATTGAATTTATAAAGCCAAAACGATGACATTTTTCCTGCAAACTGCCTTTATTTTGCTCAGCAACAGCTGGGGAGCCAGTGTGTATGATGAGGCCACAATATAGTGCACTGGGAACAAGATTAGAGATTTTTCTGATACATTCTGCTGTCACTTTGACTTTGGATAGAAGTAACGGGTGCGTTAAAATTGGTCTTTGGGTGTCGGTGGCGCCTTCCCACCATAACCCTATAGAGATAATCTTGATGAAAGCAAGAATTTGCCTTGCTGTAAAATATTGCAATGATATGCACCTGTCAAACAGGTGCAGAAAAACTGGTCTTTGGTTGTCGGTGGCGCCTTCCCACCGTAACCCTATAGAGGTACTCTTGATGAAAGCAAGAATTTGCCTTGTTGTAAAAAAAATTGCAATGATATGCACCTGTCAGACAGGTGCATAAAAATTGGTCTTTGGCTGTCGGTGGTGCCTTCCCACTGTAACCTTATAGAGGTACTCTTGATGAAAGCAAGAATTTGCCTTGCTGTAAAAAATTGCAATGATATACACCTGTCAGACAGGTGCAGAAAAATTGGTCTTTGGGTGTTAATTGTGCCCATGAAACCTATACCAAAACATTCTTCCAGATGAAATGATTGAACACCCTCAAAGCTAGGCAGTCTCAAAGTCCTGCAGAGATTCCACATCCCAAAAAGACTTAATCAGTGACATCGGCATCAGGGGCTTCATAGCTGGTAATCCAGGACTGATTCATTTTTATAAAAGTCAAATTATCCACAGAGTCTGTAGACAGACGTGTTCTATGATCAGTAACAAAACCTCCTGCAGCACTGAATGCCCATTCTGAAAGCACACTGGATGCAGGGCAGCCCAACAACTCAATAGCATACTGGGCCAGTTCTGGCCAGTGGTCTATTCTTATGACCCAGTAAGCCAGTGGATCGTCAGCTGGAAAGCTCTCCATCTCTGTTTTGGCCCGAGGTAATCGTCCACCATGTGATGCAGACGCTGCCGATGGGATGTGGAAGCTGACAGCCCTGGGCGGCGAGGACTAAAAACATTCCGAAATGCCTCACTTAGGCAGATGCCTTCTCCAATGCTCCTTTCTTGACCAACGGAAGACTCAAAACGGTGTACACTTGCCTATAAAAATAAAAATAAAAATAAAGAGGAGGGGGGAGGGGGGAGGGGGGGTTGCCCACCTCGGGCTCCACCAATCCGGTGGAATAGACAGTGAAGGGAGAGAGAGAAGCCTCCAATGGTGTAGTATGTTGAATAAAGTAATATTTATTAAGTAATAAGGGTGGTCTCTTACATTAAAAACATTTTAAAACAGCATATACAGCATATACCTCTTTAGTTTTATAGGCAAGTGTACACCGGGAAGATAATCCAACCATTAGAGACACATCACCCGGATTATCGATGAACCACACCACATAGGACCTTCCAAAGCATACATTTGATGCTTATATTTGCTTCTTTAAGGTGAGAGGTTAGAGAGCCCGGGTTCACCGGAGCCTCCCATTAAAAGATCACCACCTGAATTGTCCCACATACTTGATCCCAGTTACAGTTACACACCATTATGAACTTTTTATTTAAAAAGAGAATATTATGAACTTTCTATTTATGAAGAGTACCTGTGTCACCAGCACATTTGGATCATTTTGTTGAATATTGTGTGTGTTTATTCACATTGGGGCTTATTCACAGTTTATGTTTATATTTCTACAGTCACTATAGCTGCACTTTTAAGGTCACATTATTGTCACCCATTTATGTGATAGATTTGAAGCGCGAAGTCTCTTTATTGTCATTAAACTGGTAGTAACGCACAAAACTATATGGCGTTATACTTGTAGTAACCCACACAGAACTATATGGTGTTAAACTGGTAGTAACGCATGCAAAACGATATGGCGTTAAACTGGCAGTAACACACGCAAAACGATATGGCGTTAAACTGGCAGTAATGCACCCAAAACAATATGGCGTTAAACTGGCAGTAACGCATGCAAAAGATATGGCGTTAAACTGGCAGTAATGCACAAAACTATATGGCGTTAAACTTGCAGTAACGCACACAGAACTATATGGCGTTAAACTGGCAGTAACGCACGCAAAATGATATGGCGTTAAACTGGCAGTAACACATCCAAAACGATATGGTGTTAAACTGGCAGTAACGCACGCAAAAGATATGGCGTTAACCTGGCAGTAATGCACGCAAAACTATATGGCGTTAAACTGGCAGCAATGCATAAAACTATATGGCGTTAAACAGGCAGTAACGCACGCAAAACTATATGGCGTTCAACTGGCAGTAACGCATGCAAAACTATATGGCATTAAACTGGCAGTAACGCACGCAAAACAATATGGCGTTAAGCTGGGAGTAACGCACGCAAAACGATATGGTGTTAAACTGGCAGTAATGCACGCAAAACTATATGGCGTTAAACAGGCAGTAACGCACACAAAACTATATGGTGTTATACTTGCAGTAACGCAAGCAATACGATATGGCGCTAAACTGGCAGTAACGTATGCAAAACTATATGGTGTTAAACTGGCAGTAACGCATGTAAAATGATATGGTGTTAAACTGGCAGTAACGCACAAAACTATATGGCGTTAAACTTGTAGTAACGCACACAGAACTATATGGCGTTAAACTGGCAGTAACGCACGCAAAACGATATGGCGTTAAACTGGCAGTAACGCACGCAAAGCGATATGACGTTAAACTGGTAGTAACGCACGCAAAATGATATGGCATTAAACTGGCAGTAATGCACGCAAAATGATATGGCGTTAAACTGGCAGTAACGCACGCAAAACCATATGGTGTTAAATTGCCAGTAACAATCGCAAAACGATATGGCATTAAACTGGTAGTAACGCACGCAAAATGATATGGCATTAAACTGACAGTAACTCACGCAAAACGATATGGCGTTAAACTGACAGTAACGCACGCAAAACGATATGACGTTAAACTGTCAGTAACGCATGCAAAACGATATGGCGTTAAACTGGCAGTAACGCACGCAAAACAATATGGTTTTAAACTGGCAGTAATGCACGCAAAATGATATGGCGTTAAACTGGCAGTAACGCACGCAAAACTATATGGCAATAAACAAGCAGTAACGCACGCAAAACTATATGGCGTTAAACAGGCAGTAATGCACGCAAAACTATATGGCGTTAAACTTGCAATAACGCATGCAATACGATATGGCGTTAAACTGACAGTAACGTATGCAAAACTATATGGTGTTAAACTGGCAGTAACGCATGTAAAATGATATGGTGTTAAACTGGCAGTAACGCACAAAACTATATGGCGTTAAACTTGTAGTAACGCACACAGAACTATATGGCGTTAAACTGGCAGTAACGCACGCAAAATGATATGGCGTTAAACTGGCAGTAACGCACGCAAAACCATATGGTGTTAAATTGCCAGTAACAAACGCAAAACGATATGGCATTAAACTGGTCGTAACGCACGCAAAATCATGTGGCGATAAACTGGCAGTAACACACGCAAAACGATATGGCGTTAAACTGGCAGTAACGCATGCAAAACGATATGGCGTTAAACTGGCAGTAAAGCACGCAAAACAATATGGTTTTAAACTGGCAGTAATGCACGCAAAATGATATGGCGTTAAACTGGCAGTAACACACGCAAAACTATATGGCAATAAACAAGCAGTAACGCACGCAAAACTATATGGCGTTAAACTGGCAGTAACGCATGCAAAACTATATGGCTTTAAACTGGCAGTAACGCACGCAAAATGATATGGCATTAAACTGGCAGTAACATACGCAAAATGATATGGTGTTAAACTGGCAGTAACGCACGCAAAACTATATGGCGTTAAACTGGCAGTAATGCACGCAAAACAATATGGCGTTAAACTGGCAGTAATGCACGCAAAACAATATGGCGTTAAACTTGTAGTAACACACACAGAACTATATGGCGTTAAACTGACAGTAACACACTCAAAACTATATGGCGTTAAACAGGCAGTAACGCATGCAAAACGATATGGCATTAAACTGGCAGTAATGCACGCAAAACGATATGGCGTTAAACTGGCAGTAACGCACACAAAACTATATAACGTTAAACTGGCAGTAATGCGCGCAAAACTATATGGCATTAAACTGGCAGTAACACACGCAATACAATATGGCGTTAAACTGGCAGTAACGCATGCAAAACTATATGAGGTTAAACTGGCAGTAACGCACACAATATGATATGGCGTTAAACTGGCAGTAACGCACGCAAAACTATATGGCGTTAAACTGGCAGTAATGCATGCAATACGATATGGCGTTAAACTGGCAGTAACACAATCAAATAGACGGTGTTCAACCGTCACTACACTGAAGCTATCTACCTCCCTATTTCCAGGTCCCTTTTCCCCTTTCCTTCCCTTTATTTGCTGTGTCCCCTTTTTTGCTATCACATTTAACTTTGTACACCTAGCTGATTGTCGGGCCTCATACATACCTCCCTGTTCCCTTTTTTTTTTTTTTTTTTTTTTTACTTACCGTTACTGTGCACTCCAACATATTGACCAGCGTTTTTCAGGGTACCTTGTATCAGATCTATACAATCAGCTCGGTTGGTTCCCCTATAGGAACCTCCTTTTTGTTTTGTTTTGTATATATGCCATTTGCTTGTTTTTCTATTCTGTGTCAGTATTAACCATATTACAACCTGTGGTTAAGTCTTCTGTTACTCTATGCCAGATTTCTCACTTGAGGCTTTTGTTGATGTTTCTATCTTGTAATGTCCTGTATGAAGAGATCATATTACTCGTTTGTATTTACTTCATCATTATATTGTCTAATATTCAATTTTGTTTATTCCCCCTTGTTTATGACTTCACTACCTTGCGACATGTCCCAGTCCTTTCTCCATATACCTTCATTTATGCCACTGAGATCCAGCAGGGCTAACGTTTAATTTCCCATACCTTTTTATTCTTTCAATTTATTATTGCTTTGTTCGTCCTGAATCCCCACATTATTTTTCTTTACTTTCCCATATTCCCCTTTTCTGTGGTGTAATTTTTCTCATCTTGTCTAGGATGTATACATTCTTATATGCTCCTTTTGTTTTAGTCTACTCTGTCGCTCCCCTGCCCCCCCCCCGGGGCGTGTTCGGCCAGAGCGGTGGCCCGGCACGGAAAACCGCCCCAGATCTGTTTTTCTTTCTGGGGCGGGACTTAGGGAGGTTGCTGGGCGTAGCTCCACCTTGCGCCCACCGCCTCCATGTTGCCACTCCAGCGAGCATGCCCAGTTCGCTGGAGGGGCACTTCCGTGTCGGTGGAGCGGGTGTGCGCGACGTCGCTCCAACGTCATTGCGCTTTCGCGCATGTGCGGTAGGGGCGGCGCCGCGCACCCTCGCTCCGGGAGGTTTTATTAGGCGTCCCAGCTGACGGCCCTCATTATACAGCTGAGCGTCTCCTTGACGCCAGCTGATTGGAGCCTGTCATACATTTAAACCGGCCCCACTCATTCTCTGCTATAGCGCTCTGGAAGCTGGATGCAGGTTTGCGTGGCTGGCCGTGTCTACACTCTTACCCTCTTAGGTATGTGTAATTACTTTTTTGTTCATTTTTCTCCCCCTTCAAGACCATGATTATCATTGCATTATATTTCCCCTCTTACTATTGACTCTTCTTGGGCTACAGGAGTATTGTTGTTTTTTGTCTCTTTACTACCTTTTATCCTGCTTTGATTATATTCTATCTCCTGCAGGCTAAGGGGAATTTATACACACGGCTATTTCAGCTCTAGTCTCATATTGGGTTTTTGATACATGAACTTCATATCTTGATGCCAATTCTGCTTAAAGCTCTTTAGTCCTTTACCATTATATTTCTTATTATGTATGCTTTAATTGGGACATATACTTCCCCATTATACATCTCTATTCAGATATTTTTCCCATTATGCATCAATTTACTCTATACATTATCATATATACACGCATTTTTATTACCTCTGCTTCCTATAAGGTAGATTATTTTTGCTAGTTAATCTCCTCTTCTGTTACCCTGCCTTAAATATTTGGTAAATTACATGCGTATATTTGACAGTTACCACTCCAATATATACATAAAGTATAGATACATACTCTTTGTACACCTTTTTGGTCTGTCATTATTTTTTGCATTTATCCTTTATACAGATTGTATCTCTGCTAAGGTACTTCAATTTTTTCATTTTTTAGGGGCGCCTTCCTGTGACCTCAGCTTACCGCTCTGGCTTGCGCATGCCCGGGTTCGGGCGGGATGGGCTTAGTGTGACACTCCTTTATGGAGATGACTGCTTTTCTTCCTGCAGCTTATACCATCGAAATTTAGCACTTATACTTATTACATCCTTAATTGCCCACTACCACCCCGCTTTCTTTCAGTAGCTTTTTTAAACTTCTCCCTACAAGCGGTTAATGGAACTCTCTCAGGTAGGTGATCAATGGATCATTTAAATCCCCTATTGGATATCTACTGATAACCTATGTACCATTTGATTTTTGTTTTACACTCTCCCAATCTTACTCATACATATTTTTTTCAATATATTCAGATGAACCCCTCTTTTCGACCATGCCCCTGAAGAAGGACTCTAAAAACACTAAACATCCCGAAACGCGTCGGGCTTGAAAAGAGGTTTACCTTCACTATTGCTTACCGCTTGATTGTTCCATGTTATTTACCTATTAGTACTACTTTGTTACTGTTGATATCCACTTTGTTTTTAATAATTGTATTATCCTAATTGAATAAAATGTATGCCCTTTTATGATGTATTATAGCTTCTACTTCTAATTTTTTTTTTTTTCTATTATGCAAGTGCCGGAAAAGTCCACCTAGGGGAACCCTTTTCTTGTGTTTATGTACTATTGGACGTGGCACGGCTTCTCTCCTAAATAAGTTGGTCTCCCTCTTTGTTTCATTGTCCTTTTGGTAGCAAATACCACTCCCCGCTTGACCAACGTATTTTAGGTTCTTTATACATATTTTTCATAGTCACTACAACTACCCTCACTGGGGATCGACACCTTTTCTTCCCCCGGTAGCGATCCCCATCTTATCTTTCGGGTTTGCCCACTACTTATATTAAATCCTACCTTCCTAACATACTACCTGACAATGACTGCTGAAACGGAAACCATACATTTTGAAAATGTATTTGTGGGTCAGGACTGGGACTCTTTAATGCAACAATATCTGGACAAATTTGGCGACAGTGATCGCACCGAAGCAGAGATTTCCTCTTTGTTCTTCAAACTTGCCAAGAACTTAGAGAAAAAATCTTCATTTTTTTGGCATATTAGGTCATTTCAAGATTACCTCAAAAGCAACATGAACCCATTGGGTCTCCGCGTCCAGATCTTCCCTACCCTGGAGGATCTGGACGCTGAGTTCAAGTCTGCATGGGAAAATGCTCTACAAACATGTTCACGGAACCTCATGCAGATTCTGATAGATGAATATACTAAGAGATCTCTGGCACTTGACATTGAAATCACTAAGACTTGTGAACAACTTCAAAAATTTAAGACGCACCAATCAGTTTCTATCAAAGAGAGAAAACTTAAAATCCATTTGGAGTCTTTTAATAAGAATATTCTCATTAAAAAAAACTTTAAATTCCACAGGGACAAGAATGCATTTGAGGCCGGTAAGGCCTATAAATGGAACCAAATTAATAAAACACCTAGAAATCAGAACATATCTTCTAAATCTGCCCCTAATAAACCATCGCCCAACATTCCTCCACTCATCACCTCTAAAGCAAAACCCCCCTTTGGGACCAAACGTCAATTATCTGGCGACCCGACCCAGGATCATAAACCCAAAAAATCTATCTCAGATAAAACATCCAATCCCCTCATCCCGCTTCTTTCCGACAACTCCACCAAGGGATTGTTGCCTAATCCCTTGACACAGGTGCCTCCACCTTCTCACCCTCAGGACCCTACTACCACACACGAACCTAATCGCACCGATCCATCTTTTTTAGATCTGGTATTGGCCGGTCTCAAACCACCTCCACCCAACTTAAACACATACACACAAATGACACTATGATTCTCCCCCCCATCACCCTCACTCACTCCGACACGGACCTCAGAATCATCAATTTGTCCTCCTATCCCCTCTCAGAGTATGAGACTTCCATTCTGAAAAAAGGATTAAACTTTTGCCCGAATTATACGTTAGACAAATTCGAACTATATAAAGACCTTCAATTATTTATCCGCAAAATAATCCTTAAAAAACTTTACCAAAAACAAGATATCAAAAGCAATTTTACCCCTCAAAATCGAGCCTTAGACCAACTGGTGGCGTTATTGGAGGAGAGTGATACAACTGATCTGATTGATCAAATAGATCTCTCCCGCATTCTCCAACAAATAGATGACCCTACTGCTCCAGCACATTCGGGGGCCTCTAAATTAAAGAAAAAATCTGATTTGTACCCGCCACCCAGTACATGTCCGAATGCAGCAGCTTTCCTCAAACTTGTTAACAACGATCTAGACAAACTCAAAATAAAAAAGAAAGGACCTTCCAATCTCAGCCCAGGAGAACTACAGGCGTTAGATTCTCTGAAGGCTAATAACACAGTCACTATCAAACCATCTGACAAGGGAGGGAATGTGGTAGTCTTGGATAATGAGCATTATATTAGGATTTGTAAGAAAATTCTCAACAATGTGGACTGGTATCGTCGTATGCCAGCCTCCATTGTGGAGAAATATAATAAAGAGTTCTACGAGATAGTTGACTCCGCATTTCTTAATAATATAATTAGTAAAGCCACCTGGACCTTTGTGAGAAACAACTTTCCCAAGACGCCCACTTTCTATGCACTCCCCAAAGTGCACAAAAACCTGACAGATCCACCGGGCAGGCCCATAATTTCAGGGGTGGGCTCAATAAGTGATAACGCTAGCAAATTGATTGATGAATATCTTAGGCCCTTCGTCGTGTCCTTGGTTTCCTATGTAAAGGACACTAGCCACTTTTTACAAATCCTGGACCATTTGTCTGTCTCAGATCAAGCCCTCCTAGTCACCATTGACGTGGAGACACTTTACAGTTCCATTCCACATGAACTAGGCTTGGCAGCAATCAGACATATACTTCAAAAAAAATTGGACTCTGACCCCATTTACAACGAATTCATCATTGAACTGCTCGAGTACATCCTTACTCATAATGTTTTCACCTTTCTCGGCTCCCACTACCTCCAGGTGCAGGGGGTAGCGATGGGGACGTGTTGTGCCCCATCGTATGCCAACCTGTACCTGGGGGAGTGGGAGCAAACCCTCTTTTCAGATGACAATATCACCCAATATACTAATCACATCCAGGGGTGGTATCGATATATAGACGACATTTTTGTCGTCTGGGAGGGCCCCCCGGATGTACTCGAGCAGTTCATATCCAGGATCAATAAAAATGACTTCAACTTGACATTCACTATGTCCTTTAACAACACTCATGTAACCTTCCTAGACATTGAAGTCTTCAAAGATGGACAAGGCAAGCTTTCCACGAAGCTCTTTAGAAAAAGCACGGCCGGCAATACCATATTGCATGCTGCTAGCTTCCATCCAAAACCTCTAATTGATTCCATACCCTACTCGCAATACATCAGGATCAAGCGCAACTGCACTGATAACGAAACCTTCCTGAAAGAAGCCGCTGCCTTACGAGACAGATTACTAATACGCGGATACTCTCACAAATGTCTAAAAAAGGCTTTTAAAAAAGCAATGGACAAACCCAGACAAACGCTTCTCCATTCTACGAAACAACAAAGAGATATACGCCATCCTAGTATAATTACAACTTATAATGAACAACACGAACAAGTCAAAAGAATAATTGAAAGATATTGGCACTTATTGGTTCTTGACCCCAGTCTGGGCCACTTAGTGCCAGAAAAACCCGCTTTTACCTTCAGGAGAGCGACCTCTATCGGGGACAAAATCACCAACAGCGAATTTAGACCAACACCAACTCATTGCAAATACAGGGGCACATTTGCCTGCGGCACTTGCCACTATTGTGGCTACATGCTGACCCAGAGAAACCCTACCCTCCCTAATGGGCAAACCTCCTTTCCTAGACATTTTGCCAACTGCAGGACCACTGGAGTGGTTTATCTACTCCAGTGTAACTGCGGTTGCTTTTATATAGGAAAGACCAAACTTGAATTCTGGCGAAGAGCATATAGACATATTTTGTCTATGAAAACAGCTGACCCGGATCTCCCTCTGGGCCGGCATGTGGCCTTGGTACATGGGGGCAAGTTTCCCGTTATCAGGTTTTTGATTCTGGATCGCATACACCCTAACCCCAGAGGGGGTGACTGGAATAAAATTTTACTCCAGCGAGAACTAAAATGGATACACTTATTAAAGGCCACTATACCCCCGGGCCTCAATGAGGCTGTTTGCTTTAAACCCTTTTTAGAAGGTTTTAATTCCGGAGGAATGGAGAGATAATTCCTTGTTTTCCTCTCCTCCCTATTTCCAGGTCCCTTTTCCCCTTTCCTTCCCTTTATTTGCTGTGTCCCCTTTTTTGCTATCACATTTAACTTTGTACACCTAGCTGATTGTCGGGCCTCATACATACCTCCCTGTTCCCTTTTTTTTTTTTTACTTACCGTTACTGTGCACTCCAACATATTGACCAGCGTTTTTCAGGGTACCTTGTATCAGATCTATACAATCAGCTCGGTTGGTTCCCCTATAGGAACCTCCTTTTTGTTTTGTTTTGTATATATGCCATTTGCTTGTTTTTCTATTCTGTGTCAGTATTAACCATATTTCAACCTGTGGTTAAGTCTTCTGTTACTCTATGCCAGATTTCTCACTTGAGGCTTTTGTTGATGTTTCTATCTTGTAATGTCCTGTATGAAGAGATCATATTACTCGTTTGTATTTACTTCATCATTATATTGTCTAATATTCAATTTTGTTTATTCCCCCTTGTTTATGACTTCACTACCTTGCGACATGTCCCAGTCCTTTCTCCATATACCTTCATTTATGCCACTGAGATCCAGCAGGGCTAACGTTTAATTTCCCATACCTTTTTATTCTTTCAATTTATTATTGCTTTGTTCGTCCTGAATCCCCACATTATTTTTCTTTACTTTCCCATATTCCCCTTTTCTGTGGTGTAATTTTTCTCATCTTGTCTAGGATGTATACATTCTTATATGCTCCTTTTGTTTTAGTCTACTCTGTCGCTCCCCTGCCCCCCCCCCCCGGGGCGTGTTCGGCCAGAGCGGTGGCCCGGCACGGAAAACCGCCCCAGATCTGTTTTTCTTTCTGGGGCGGGACTTAGGGAGGTTGCTGGGCGTAGCTCCACCTTGCGCCCACCGCCTCCATGTTGCCACTCCAGCGAGCATGCCCAGTTCGCTGGAGGGGCACTTCCGTGTCGGTGGAGCGGGTGTGCGCGACGTCGCTCCAACGTCATTGCGCTTTCGCGCATGCGCGGTAGGGGCGGCGCCGCGCACCCTCGCTCCGGGAGGTTTTATTAGGCGTCCCAGCTGACGGCCCTCATTATACAGCTGAGCGTCTCCTTGACGCCAGCTGATTGGAGCCTGTCATACATTTAAACCGGCCCCACTCACTCTCTGCTATAGCGCTCTGGAAGCTGGATGCAGGTTTGCGTGGCTGGCCGTGTCTACACTCTTACCCTCTTAGGTATGTGTAATTACTTTTTTGTTCATTTTTCTCCCCCTTCAAGACCATGATTATCATTGCATTATATTTCCCCTCTTACTATTGACTCTTCTTGGGCTACAGGAGTATTGTTGTTTTTTGTCTCTTTACTACCTTTTATCCTGCTTTGATTATATTCTATCTCCTGCAGGCTAAGGGGAATTTATACACACGGCTATTTCAGCTCTAGTCTCATATTGGGTTTTTGATACATGAACTTCATATCTTGATGCCAATTCTGCTTAAAGCTCTTTAGTCCTTTACCATTATATTTCTTATTATGTATGCTTTAATTGGGACATATACTTCCCCATTATACATCTCTATTCAGATATTTTTCCCATTATGCATCAATTTACTCTATACATTATCATATATACACGCATTTTTATTACCTCTGCTTCCTATAAGGTAGATTATTTTTGCTAGTTAATCTCCTCTTCTGTTACCCTGCCTTAAATATTTGGTAAATTACATGCGTATATTTGACAGTTACCACTCCAATATATACATAAAGTATAGATACATACTCTTTGTACACCTTTTTGGTCTGTCATTATTTTTTGCATTTATCCTTTATACAGATTGTATCTCTGCTAAGGTACTTCAATTTTTTCATTTTTTAGGGGCGCCTTCCTGTGACCTCAGCTTACCGCTCTGGCTTGCGCATGCCCGGGTTCGGGCGGGATGGGCTTAGTGTGACACTCCTTTATGGAGATGACTGCTTTTCTTCCTGCAGCTTATACCATCGAAATTTAGCACTTATACTTATTACATCCTTATTTGCCCACTACCACCCCGCTTTCTTTCAGTAGCTTTTTTAAACTTCTCCCTACAAGCGGTTAATGGAACTCTCTCAGGTAGGTGATCAATGGATCATTTAAATCCCCTATTGGATATCTACTGATAACCTATGTACCATTTGATTTTTGTTTTACACTCTCCCAATCTTACTCATACATATTTTTTTCAATATATTCAGATGAACCCCTCTTTTCGACCATGCCCCTGAAGAAGGACTCTAAAAACACTAAACATCCCGAAACGCGTCGGGCTTGAAAAGAGGTTTACTTTCACTATTGCTTATCGCTTGATTGTTCCATGTTATTTACCTATTAGTACTACTTTGTTACTGTTGATATCCACTTTGTTTTTAATAATTGTATTATCCTAATTGAATAAAATTTATGCCCTTTTATGATGTATTATAGCTTCTACTTCTAATTTTTTTTTTTTCTATTATGCAAGTGCCGGAAAAGTCCACCTAGGGGAACCCTTTTCTTGTGTTTATGTACTATTGGACGTGGCACGGCTTCTCTCCTAAATAAGTTGGTCTCCCTCTTTGTTACACTGAAGCTATCTAAACTGTCCCTACTCTAGCTTTATACTAATGTCAAGATTACTGACATGGTCTCACTTCACTACAGTGAAACTATCTGAGCTGTCCCTACTCTAGCTGCACACTATGAAAAGCTGAATGATGGTCCTCCTCACTACACTCACACTATCCCTAGACTGACACTAAACTAATATTCTACACTGACAATTGAAGCAAAATAGCACAAAATAGCACACTAACTAATAGCACTAAACAGAGCCCTGTTCTCTCTCTCTCCACACCAAAATCACACTGAAAATGGCTGCCATTAAAAGAATACTTTTATACTGTGGGGCAGGAATGAGCCATGATTGGATAAAGTCATGATGACAGTGTCCAATCATGACTCTGACAGTGCTCTGTGCCCTAATTGGCTGAAGCTTTCACTGCATCAGCCAATCAGGGCTTGCAATGCACTGTTCAACGCCACAATGCATTGTGGTCAGTTCGGGGGGCGAACAAATGGTCAAACGTCCCCTTTGTTCGGCTGTTCTCCAAACGTCCAAACAACGGAAGTTCGTCCCGAACTTATGCTCGGGCTGAACCATTCGCCCATCCCTACCTTCAATAACCAAACTTATTGTGTCTACTTTTTCAACACCTACAGTATATGAAGTAGAAAGGCTTCCTCATCTCTTGTGAAAACTCCTGTCTATAGTGTCACCAAATTGTCAGTATCCCAATCCACATTTCAGATTTAAACTTTCAGATTACAGCAGTCATTTTTCTGAGCAGTTTTGTACCTGACTGGTAGATGCGAGAAGATAATAACAGCCATCACTACTGACAGTTTGATACACAAGGTACATGTATCATCACATACAGCAACCAGACCAGAGTGCCTGCGTTACTAGGGCTACCTTTGGGTCCATGGAAAATGATGGTGGTTGGGTAAGGATAAGATTTTTAATAAAGTAATGTGTAAAAAACATATAATTCTGGTACTACATTGTAAATGACTATAATGAATTATCGCACTTAACCATTAGCTTTTAAAGTGAACCTAGCTTCAGATTTATATTTACATATTATGAGCATGCATTGTAAATTTTATCTTGGGTCCAAACTTTTTTTTGTAGGTTACATACAGTATTCACACCCCTTGAAATTTTCCACATTTTGTCATGTTACAACCAAAAACGTAAATGTATTTTATTGTATTGTATGTATTTTGATGAACGATTTTCCTGATGACGTGCGCTAGAGCACGAAATGCATTGAAAACAAGGCTTGGGATGCTTGATAAAGGAGTTTACACTGCCATTCCCAGCTGAGACATACGCTGTGCTTCCCGTTTTACACACTGAATGACGGACCGGCCTCTGCCTCATCCCCCAGCTGTGCTGCTATCTGCTGTACTTTACATTGGCATGTAAGTGCTTTTTATTAAAGACAGTATTACACTATATTGCGTCTCTGTGGCTCGTTTATGGGGGAGCCAATTTTCACAGATCTACAGAAAAGGAGCATTGGATTTACACTTCAGAGTGTAATACTTTGAGGAACTATCCTTTTGAGGAATTACCATTCACTATCCATGATTGAATGAATTTTGATCGATATTGGAAACGGTCGATTGGAGTTATACTGTATCTGGCTTGGAGGATCCCAGCTAGTGGAGGAAAGCTTTTTCCCTCTATTATATGCCTGGTGGTCACTTTGTGGCCAGAGATATCTGGTGAGCAGATTTATTTGACACTTCGGATGAAGCACTTTTTGTTTAACAAGAATCAAGCACACTGCACTTTAACAAGGCACGGTGTTGGAGTCACTACATATACAGAAGAATTGAACTAATATATGTTTTTATATATAATTTCATCATTTATGCTAGACTGGTTTGGTGTCATATTTATGGTATATGTGCTGGTATATATGGTGCACTCACGCATGATTGGGTGATTTCATGTTCATATACAAATTTATATGGTTCTGCGCCCAATTTTTCTCTTTTATGTTTCACTAATTTTTGGTGCAGCATTACATTATCAGTCACTTTGTATTTTTTGGCGCCGTTGCTCATTTTATATTTTTCATCCCCACAACATGATGCTACCACCACCATGTTTCACAGTAGGGATGGTGTGTTCAGGGTGATGTGCAGTGTTAGTTTTCTGCCACACATAGCATTTTGCTTTTAGGCCAAAAAGTTCAATTTTGGTCTCATCTGAGCAGAGCACCTTCTTCCACGTTTGCTGTGTCCTCCACATGGCTTCTCACAAACTGCAAATGGGACTTCTTATGGGTTTCTTTCAGCAATGGCTTTCTTCCTGCCACCCTTCCATAAAGGCCAGATTTGTGGAGTGCAAGACTAATAGTTGTCCTGTAGACAGATTCTCCCACCTGAGCTGTGGATCTCTGCAGCTCCTCCAGAATTACCATGGGCCTCTTGACTGCTTCTAGACATGTGAAATTTGTTTTGTTCCAAATTCGTTTTTTAACGAATTTCGACAAATTTGTTAATTCGGAAATATCCGAATTAACGAAAACCCGTTTAACACATTTTTCCGAATATTCGTAAATTTGAAAATTCTAAAATTTGTAAATTTTAAATTCGAAAATCCGAAAACCCGAAAATTCGAAAATTTGAAATAATAACTAACTAATAATAACTTAACTATTACTAACTATTACATTATAGGTTTTGGAATTTCCTTTCAAATTTGGCTGTTAGTGAACGTAACGAATATGAATTAAACAAATGCCGTATCTAAACTAATGTAACGTAATGAATTAACAATAAAAAATAATAATAATAAAAACGTTTTATTATAATTATTTGTTATTAATTTGTTTTAGACATACTCCCCTGCTACGTTTATACATTTATCACAGCATTTAACTAATGCCTTCGAAAGCTTCAGAATAGAAAGATTTGTCAGTATGCCTGAACCATCCTAGGACAGCCTGTTTCACTTCGTCATCAGTGCTGAAATGCTGACCTCCAAGGAACTCTTTTAACCACTTAAGGACTGAGCTTCTTTCTGAGATTTGTTGTTTACAAGGTAAAAACTTTTTTTTTGCTAGAAAATTAATTAGAACCCCCAAACATTATACATTTTTTTATAACAGCCTAGAGAATAAAATGGCGGTCGTTGCAATACTTTCTGTCACACCGTATTTGCGCAGTGGTCTTACAAGCATACTTTTTTTGGAAAAAATACACTTAGTAGTTAGCCCAATTTTTTTTATATTGTGAAAGATAATGTTATGCCAAGTAAATTGATACCCAACATGTCATGCTTCAAAATTGCGCCCGCTCGTGGAACAAACTTTTACCCTTAAAAATCTCCATAGACGAGGTTTAAAAAATTCTACAGGTTGCATGTTTTGAGTTACAGAGGAGGTCTAGGTCTAGAATTATTGCTCTCGCTCTACCGATCACGGCGATACCTCGTTTGTGGTTTGAACACCGTTTTCATATACGGGCGCTACTCACATATGCGTTCGCTTCTGCATGTGAGCTCGGTGGAACGGGGTACGTTTAAAATTTTTGTTGTCCTGAAGAAATAGGATCGATTTTACAAATTTAAGAATTGCGATCAAAACGAAAAAACAAAACAAAACCAATGAAAGGAAAATGAACAAATTTTTCAGCAGTGCACATGTCTAACTGCAGTGGTGCCATACTCTTTCCATTTTCGGATGATGGATTGAACAGTGCTCCATGAGATATTTAAAGCTTGGGATATTTTTTTATAACCTAACCCTGTTTTAAACTTCTCCACACCTTTATCCCTGACCTGTCTGGTGTTTTCCTTGGCCTTCTTGATGGTGTTTGTTCACTAAGGTTCCCTAACACAGTGGTCATCAACCCTGTCCTCAGGGCCAACTAACAGGCCAGGTTTTATGTATTACCTTGGGGAGATGCAGACTAGAATACTGCAATCATTGAGCAGCAAATTATATCACCTGTGATGTATCTCAGTTATCTTACAAACCTTGCCTGTTAGTTGGCCCTGAGGACAGGGTTGATGACCACTGCTCTAACAAACCTCTGAGGGCGTCACAGAACAGCTGAATTTATACTGAGATTAAATTACACACAGGTGGACTCTATTTACTAATTAGGTGACTTCTGAAGGCAATTGGTTCCACTAAAATTTAGTTAGGGGTATCAGAGTAAAAGGACCTGAATACAAATGCACGCCACACTTTTCAGATAATTATTTGTCAAAAAGTTTGAAAACCATTTATCATTTTCCTTCCACTTCACAATTATGTGCCACTTTGTGTTGGTCTATCACATAAAATCCCAATAAAATGCATTTACGTTTTTGGTTGTAACATGACAAAATGTGGGAAATTTCAAGGGGTGTGAATACTTTTTCAAGGCACTGTATGCTTTTTCTCAGAAAAGGCATCTATTTCCTGGACTAAAATTTATATATATTTTACCTTTTCACATGATTGGATAATTGAAGTGAATATCCACACATTTTTTTTCAGTTACCATTCTCATAATGTTTAGTAAATTTATCTTGTGACCTCAACAAGTTGCTGCTGCCTTTCATATCGTCATTGGCTTAAAGTTACAATATTATATTAAGAGTGGTCATCTGCAGCAGATTGATTACATCAATCTCTCAGACTTTGCTTCTCGAACTAAGCATAATACAGGGGCGTCCAAGTCAAACCGGGACTTTTGAGTTTTATAATAAAAGAACACATTTCAAGTAGTGGAAACTGCATTTATTTTTAGACATACTCCCCTGCTACATTTATACATTTATCACAGCATTTAACTAATGCCTGGAAAGCTTCAGAATAGAAAGATTTGTCAGTATGCCTGAACCATCCTAGGACAGCCTGTTTCACTTAGTCATCAGTGCTGAAATGCTGACCTCCGAGGAACTCTTTTAACCTCCCTGGCGGTATTCCCGAGTCTGGCTCGGGTTGGATTTTTTATACCAAAAGCGGTATCCCCGAGCCAGACTCGGGCTTGCATCGCAGGATCCAGGAAGAGCATACTTACCTTGTCCCCTGGATCCTGCGATGTCTCCCCGCTGTGATCGGCGAGCCGCTGTGTCTTGCTCGATTCACAGTGCCGAGCTCCATTCCCTGCGAGCGTTGCGACGCACGGGGATGGAGTTCGGCGGTAAATTCAAAAGTGAAACACACAGTATATATACAGCATACTGTAATCTTACAGATTACAGTACTGTATCAAATAATTACACATCCCCTTTGTCCCTAGTGGTCTGCCCAGTGTCCTGCATGCAGTTTTATATATATAAAACTGTTCTTTCTGCCAGGAAACTGGAGATTGTCCATAGCAACCAAAACTGTCTCTTTACATCAAAAGTGGTTTTAGAGCAGCTAGAAAAAAGCGATAATAAATTAGAATCACTTGCAGAATTGAGCGATAGTGATTTGTGGGGAGATCCGAAGTAACGAAAGCTAAAATTCTGCAACTGAGCAAATTTCAGTGTTTTTGATTTGATTACATTATTATATAATTTTTATTATTATTATATTATTATTTGTTATAATTATTTATAGTTATTTATTATATTATAATTTTTTATTTCGTTTTTCAAACTTTATCATACCCAGGATGTCTACTAGACTCTTGTTTGGACAGATTTAAGTGAACTATTCCTAAGAATTACAGACCTACAATATAAAACGCCAAATTTCTGTGCAAAATAATTGTACCGCTTTCAGCATCAGAAATAATCATACCGCCAGGGTGGTTAACCACTTAAGGACCGAGCTTCTTTCTGAGATTTGTTGTTTACAAGGTAAAAACTGTTTTTTTTGCTAGAAAATTAATTAGAACACCAAACATTATACATTTTTTTCTAACAGCCTACCTAGAGAATAAAATGGCGGTTGTTACAATACTTTCTGTCACACCATATTTGCGCAGTGGTCTTACAAGCGTACTTTTTTTGGAAAAAATACACTTAGTAGTTAGCCCAATTTTTTTTATATTGTGAAAAATAATGTTATGCCAAGTAAGTTGATACCCAACATGTCATGCTTCAAAACTGCGCCCGCTCGTGGAACAAACTTTTACCCTTAAAAATCTCCATAGGCGACGTTTAAAAAATTCTACAGGTTGCACGTTTTGAGTTACAGAGGAGGTCTAGGGCTAGAATTATTGCTCTCGCTCTAATGAGCACGGTGAGGTTGTGGTGTGGTTTGAACACTGTTTTCATATACGGGCGCTACTCACGTATGCGTTCGCTTCTGCATGTGAGCTCGGTGGGACGGGGCACATTTAAAATTTTTGTTGTCCTGAAGAAATAGGATGCCTTTATTGATCCAGCCAGGCCATTTTTTCCACTTGCCAGCACTTTACCTGCAGACGCAATTGTTCAAAATTTTTGGTGATTGTGAGTCTGTATGCTTCCACTGCTTTGATGCTCATTTTGATCCTGGAGTGAAATGATGTGCCCAGGTTTCGTCACATGGCACATGTAATGATGCAATCCAGAAAATCCTGGCCTCCTCTGCCAAACAACGCAGTGCAGACTTCAACTCTTCTGTGCTGGTCAAAAACCAAAAACTGTCTTGATACACAGGGTGTGCCAACTTTTAAAAAATGAAAATGTTTGTGAAAGATTGTGTTCACCGTTCCCACAGAAAGATTTATATACAGGATCAGGCGTCCCACATGCTGAATGTTTACTCGAATAACTGCTGTGGGCTGGAAACCACCATGACCGGGATCATCACTGATGGAAGTACGGCCATCTTTGAAACATTTACACCATTCAAATGTCTTAATGCAACTGAGTGTCTCATCACTCTACTGTGCTTGAAGTCTTGATACCCAGGGGGTGTGCCAACTTTTTAAAAATGCTAATGTTTGTGAATGAGCATCTCATCACTGTACTGTGTTTGAAGTCTTCTGTAGATATCTGCGGGTTTTACACCTTCGTTCACAAGTAACTTCATAACCACATGCTGTTCGTGTACGCAGTAAAACTGTTATCTGCCATCTTGATTAACGGTCTCTGGACTGGCCCATGACATGTGCGCCGCCTATCAGTAATAGGACACACTTGCCACTTACTACTTCATGTAGTACCGCTACACTAGGATCACTTTTTTTTACCTGTAAAATTAAAAGTCCCGGTTTGACTTGCACACCCTTTGATTGTGTGACACATTTTAGCACTCTGGCTGACTTTTGGAATAGGGCTTAGAGGTGGCCAGCTAATAGCAATACAACTAAATGCTTTGGATGAACTCAGTCCTTGATTGGTAATACAGTGTATATATTGTATGCTGGTGCATTTATCTATTTGTCTGATAATAAAGTGTCCTAACTGTTAATTCTAATGCTCGCCAACAGCAACTGGTTATAAATATTCTTTCACAACTTAAAAGGTCACATTGCACAGAAAACTATTTATACAGCTATTATAGTTTTAGTCTTAGTTAATGTGGTGAATTGAATCCCATTTCACATGAAAGGCCCGTGTCACTGACATTAGAATATCTTATTTGGAATGCAATTATAAACAGAAAAAGCATACCTTCTAGACTGGGACACCTTTTTATAATTGACAGATTAAGACAAGCTTACATAAAACACATTCTAGTCTATAGAGTATGTGCTGTGGAAGTATTATTACAGCACAGTAAAAGTAGAAAAACAAAACAATATCCATTTATATAAATCCCAAGTGCTCTGACATACATGTACAAAGATATAATACAAAAAATATACTAGACCTTGGTTTGCACTGGGAATCTTTTGCATCAACTAAAAAGAGCAGTAATTAAAACAATAATCCTACAGAGACACACTGACTTTTGCATTGATAATCTTCTGTTTGCAAGTAAATCTAAAATTTGATTTTATAATTCTAATGCTTTGTAGTGTAAATATTATCTTGGATAAAATACTATATACACATTTGATATGCATACTCCAATATACATGATGCATACAAAACAAGCTAAATAATGAAGTTAAAGAATCAGTTAAGTTGAAAAAGATTATTTTGTGCTAAAGTATGACTAATAACAATGATAAATATGTATTTAAATGCAACTACAGGGGGTCCTTGGGTTACAAACAAGTTAGGGACTGTAGGTTTGTTCTTAAGTTGAATCTGTAAGTTGGAACAGGTACATTTTTTAAGTGTAGCTCCAGCCAAAAAAAAAACATTTTAAGCTTTTTGGATAGCATAGGGAAGGGTTAACACCCCTGTAACATTTGTTTTGCTGTGTGTGCCCCTGTTCAGAAGATTTCACCTCACTTTCTGTCCCAATGACAATTGGATTTTGAAAATTTTGGGTTGTTGTGGAAACAAGCCTTGGTGATAATGCATCAGTGGAGGTACCTTTTCCCCATAATAGCTCTTACAGGAGTGAATTTCCCTTCCTAGGGGTAGATTTCCTCTTACTTCCTGTTGTCTCCCTCCGTTTGTAAGTAGGAGTTGTTTGTAAGTCGGATGTTTGTAACTAGGGGATCCCCTGTATGCATGCTTAGAAAACTATGTCTATTTATCTGGCATTAATAACTTTGCTGTGCAGCCTACTGCTCTTTGTTGGTTGCAGTTTAAGATAAAGAAGGCTTAAAAGTGACAGTTCATGGAATTTTTCTAGCTGATTACTGAGGAGGAAGTATCTGCAAGGTAAAAATTTACCTTTCAACTACATGATCTTTATTTTATAAATATTTAGTACTCATGTGTTCCTAAGCGTTTGATTTTTAGCTAATTTTTAATGAATGCTACCTTACATATGCAATAATCTTTCTGTGTAAAGAACCACTACAGGTTACCTGGTGTCAGGGAACATTTTACATTTTTGACCATTTTAGAAAACTGCTGCATCCTAAGATTGAGATGACAATTTTAAATAAGATTAAATTACAAAATTGCTTGTGTAGCAATCGTACATGATTTATAAATAAGCTTTCATTGAAGATTTACCTGTCTTCTCAGAACCTTCTTTAATGGGCAGAGTAATTGGTTGACCAGATCTGGACTGCAGTTACTAATGCTTGGAACTAATTTCTTTTTAGCAATCAGTGGCAAAGAATGTTAGTATACCTAATGTAGCGCCCTGCTCCAGAAGAGCAGACGCTATTCTTTTGAAATTTAAGTTAGTTAAAGCTACAGTTTGGCTCAGCTTATTATTTTACCTAAATTTATTGGTTTCTGTACCAGTTTAGCTGGACTGTGCAGATTTCCATCCGACCATGGGTGGTGCTGTTACCATTGGTGGATGTTGTAAATACAGTCTGGTTGGACATATTAGATACTCTTTGCTCAGAAACAGTTCAGTGGGAGTGGTTCATCCACCGTGCATTCTGGGTAGGGGTATTTAAGGGACAGACACCATGTGGTTGGGGTTGGCGCTTCCTGACTTCATGGCCCTTCTGGCCTGGGGAATTGCCGTTGCTTAAAATTCTGCCTTGAGGTTGGCGGACTCAAGGCCTAGCTACTAAAAGAAGGCTCAGAGTTTTAGTGGCCTACTGGTCCACAGGATGGTCTCTTTGCTGTCTGGCCTGCGGGAAGAAGCAAGGGATTGTAGTTTCCAGGGGAAGACTCTTCAGGAGAGGACCGAGCATAAGGCTGGTATCTTGAGAAGAGCCTGGGAACTCAGTCGGAGACGCATCTGGGATCAAGCACAGTAATCAGTTCATTCAAGATTGGTAGGTCTGTGGCAGAGACCATGTTCAAGCATCACATCGGCTGCTAGGTTGGTGAGAGAGTCCTATCCGGTGGTTGCTAAATCCAGCTGTGGAAGTGCTATTCGATGGATATAGAAATTACCTCTAACTGCAAGATCCAAGATACCTGAATCCTTTTCACCCTCTACCTTGCTATTTCATATTCTGTTTCTTTAATAAAACTTGGAAAAAGGACTAAGTGTTGGAGTCAGTGTTTTCAATTGAGCAACTGCTAAGGGACCCCTATGATGAACACTGTGAAGATGGTAACGGTAAGCTAGACTAAAAATATAAGCAGCTCCTTCGGGGGTTAGTGCTACACTAACATAGTAGACCAGTGTGTTTTCTAAAGATCAGTTCGGATTAGGGAGAAAATAGTCACTAAGGTTTATTTGTGAATAGATTACAATTTATAAAATACCATAACAAGTATATTAACTTTATTTGATCTTTGCCATTTGCAAGTATGTATCTTGTTTTTTCTTTAATTAAACATTATAATGATGCCCTGATTAATTATAGAAATGTGTAACTACAATAGAGAAAAGAGGAGTGTCAGTTTGCCATCATATTTGCAAATTGTATCATAACTACTGACCCTGGGATAGGTTTTCTATGCATTGGCTGTGGGTTTTATCAGTAGTTTCAACCAATTCAAGACTCTGCACACAGGCAGATGAATCCAGCGAAAAATGTACATTGTGTACAATGTGTAGTGTTTTATTTACACACACACACGCATACACACACACACACACACACACATATATATATATATATATATATATATATATATATATATATATATATATATCTATCTATCTATATATATTTATATATATAGATAGATTTATATATATCACAAAAGTGAGTACACACCTCACATTTTTGTAAATATTTTATTCTATCTTTTCATGTAACAACACTGAAGAAATGACACTTTGCTACAATGTAAAGTAGTGAGTGTACATCTTGTATAACAGTGTAAATTTGCTGTCCCCTCAAAATAACTCAACACACAGCCATTAATGTCTAAACCGCTGGCAACAAAAGTGAGTAGACCCCTAAGTGAAAATGTTCAAACTGGGACCAAAGTGTCAATATTTTGTGTGGCCAGCACTGCCTTAACCCTCTTGGGCATGGAGTTCACCGGAGCTTCACAGGTTGCCACGAGTCCTCTTCCACTACTCCATGATGACATCACAGAGTTGGTGGATGTTAGAGACCTTGCGTCCTCCACCTTCCGTTTGAGGATGCCCTACAGATGCTCTATAGGGTTTAGGTCAGGAGATATGCTTGGCCAGTCCATCACCTTTACCCTCAGCTTCTTTAGCATGACAGTGGTTGTCTTGGAGGTGTGTTTGGGGTCGTCGTCATATTGGAATACTGCCCTGCGGCCCAGTCTCTGAAGGGAGGGGATCAAGCTCTGCTTCAGTATGTCAAAGTACATGTTGGCATTCATGGTTCCCTCAATGAACTGTAGCTCGCCAGTGCCGGCAGCACTCATGCAGCCCCAGATCATGATACTCCCACCACCATGCTTGACTGTAGGCAAGACACACTTGTCTTTATACTCCTCACCTGGTTTCCGCCACACATGCTTGACGCTATCTGAATCAAATAAGTTTATCTTGGTCTCATCAGACCACAGGCCATGGTTCCAGTAATCCATGTCCTTAGTCTGCTTGTTTTCAGCAAACTGTTTGCGGGCTTTCTTGTGAAGGGCTTAGAAGAGGCAATCTCTGGGACGACAGCCATGCAGACCAATTTGATGCAGTGTGTGGCTTATGGTCTGAGCACCGACAGTCTGACCTCCCGCCCCTTCAACCTCTGCAGCAATGCTGGCAGCACTTATACATCTATTTCCCAAAGACAACCTCTGGATATAATACTGAGCACGTTCACTCAACTTCTTTGGTCGACCATGGCGAGGTCTGTTCTGAGTAGAACCTGTCCTGTTAAACCGCTGTATGGTCTTGGCTACCATGCTGCAGCTCAGTTTCAGGGTCTTGGCAATCTTCTTATAGCCTAGGCCATCTTTATGTAGAGCAGCAATTCTTTTTTTCAGTTCCTCAGAGAGTCCTTTGTCATGAGGTGCCATGTTGAACTTCCAGTGACCAGTATGAGAGTGCGAGAGTGATAACACCAAATTTAACACACCTGAGATCTTGTAACACTAACGAGTCACATGACACCGGGGAGGGAAAATGGCTAATTCGGTCCAATTTGGACATTTTCACTTAGGGGTGTACTCCCTTTTGTTGCCAGCTGTTTAAACATTAATGGCTGTGTGTTAAGTTATTTTGTGAGATACTGTACTTTGGATGCAGTTATTGTGACCTTATCAGGCTTGTCTTTATGAAACGAAAACAGACAGTGCTTCTTGTTGTAACTTAGTAAAGCATTAAAGCAGTAGTCATCTCATCAATCCATGCACGGAATGAATCTCCTCTTGCCCACACTAAACCCAAGTCACCATTAGGGGGGACATACTGTAAATACGCCTTTGTTTTATTCTCTCCAGCTAGCTGGACTCTTTGGACTTGGGAGCAAGTAACTCAGTTACAATGTATCTCTCAACCATCTCAACCAACTGATCAGTGATTTTCATGTCTCCATTGTAAACCCTATCATTGCATGTCAACAGGCAGGGGTCTAAGTTACAGATCCCTCATACATGTATCCACCATCTGTGGATCTGGTAATTATGTGGTTTATTAGTTCTATGGAAAATGCACTTTTTGCACCTTAACAGCTGTAGTTACCTCCAGGTGGGTTAAAATTTCCAACTTTAAGTGGTCATAGACCCTAGTGTCCTCTGGGGTTGAGTAATAATGCCTTTTGAGAGTCCCCTTAAAAGAAGGGAGCAATTATACTTGCCCGTTTATCCAAATACCACCCTTCACAGCCTACAGTTCTTTCAAGAGTGAGGAATGAGAAAAACCTTAACATCATCTATAGGAGTTAACAAAATGGGTACTGACCCTTTATACAGTATGTCTGTCTCTTTTCTTTTTCACCAGTTTTGATATTGGGTGGATTAGCTTTATTGTGATTTTCTTGTGGTAGCTTATTAAAATTCTGAACACTAAGCTACTGACTCACTTATATTTTAGTGTTATCCAAGTCTAATATATACTAAATATTAGTGTTATATAGGTCTAAGATATTAATAACCAACTGGTAGTTCAGCAGTTGGGTAAACCAATATTTCATCTGCTGGTGAATTGGTGGGATAGAATGACTGGATAAATTCTGACTCCTCCAACTGCTCCTTCATAGGGGGCTGGAAGTATCCAGGTGGTGTGGACGCACTATTCTGCATTCTGCACACTGTAAAGGGTGCAAAATTTTAATAAATGGAAGTCATTTACTTGTGTGACTAGTTTGCAGTGTTTTTCTGCTGCTGAAAACTGTATACTTAGGGCACCTAACACCATGCAGCTTACTGAGTGCTGATGATTGGAATCTTTGTTATACCCTAAGATAAGTTTTAGATGTTTTTAGATGTAGAAATTTCACTGATTGATGAGACCAAATTTCAGTAGATTAGCCACCAAAACATCATAATTTCAAGACTACTATTATGGGGTAGTTTTTTTATATATATAATTTCAAGAAAAGATGTAATTGACTACTGTTCAGTTGGTGTATTGGTGTGCTTCCCTAGGCCTGACTAAACTCATGCACCCCTATCTTAAATATGACCCACCCCTTCCTGTCAACGCCACACCCCTTCCTGTTGATGACCCACCTTGTCATCTGTAAACCACACCCTATCCTCTATCAGTGCCCATCAGTGCAGCCTATTAGTGCCCATCTGTGCAGCCTCATCAGTGCCCATCAGTGCAGCCTCATCAGTGTAGCCTCATCAGTGCCCATCAGTGCAGTATAACAGTGCTGCCTTATCAGTGCAGCCTCATCAGTGGTCATCAGTGAAGCCTCATCAGGGACCAACAGTACAGCCTATCAGTGCTGATCAGTGCAGTCTATCAGTGCCCATCAGTGCAGCATATCAGTGCTGCCTTATCAGTGCAGCCTCATCAGTGGCCATCAGTGCAGCCTCATCAGTGGCCATCAGTGCAGCCTATTAGTTCCCATCAGTGAAGCTTATCAGTGACGCCTTGTTGCCCTCAGTGCAGCCTCATCAGTGCCCATCAGTGCAGCCTCATAAGTGCCCATCAGTGCAGCATATCAGTGCTGCCTTATCAGTGCAGCCTCATTAATGCCCATCAGTGCAGTTTATCAGTACCCATCATTGCCACCTCATCAGTGGCCATCAGTGCAGCCTATTAGTGCCCATTAGTGCAGCCTATAATTGCCCATCAGTGCAGCATATCAGTGTCACCTAATCAGTGGCCATCAGTGCAGCCTTATCAGTGCCCATCAGTGCAGCCTATCAGCGCCCATCTGTGCATGCTATCAGTGACCATCAGTGCAGCCTCATCAGTGCCCATCAGTGCACCTCATCTGTGTCCATCAGTGCAGCCTTATCAGTGCAGCCTTCTGTTATGAATAGTAAGATTACTCCTATCTTGTAAGATATTTATGTAAAACTGGTGACTCGCGCTTTTAACAAAACACAGTGAATGTAAGTATAAAGGTGATCAAACATCACCTAATATGCATATAGTCATATATCCAAAAGAGGTGTGTACCAAAAGTGTAAACAACAAAGGCTACAATAAATTGTGCAAAATAATTGAATGAAATGGTGAATAATAGTCCATATAGGAACACCCAAATATATTTAAAGAGTCCAGATATGAGAATCCAGTGAAGGTCCAATTAAATGGAAACTTAAGTGCTTGGGTCAACCACCATAGATAGAGTGCCTGGCCGCTTACCAGAAACCCATGACCCCCCGTTACAGAGGGTCTGAGTAAGCTGTTTAAATCCTGCTGTTCTGGACCACCATAAAGCCAAGATGGGAGCTGGGATGGGACATCAGGGACTGTGGAGCAGATGGATGGATCCCCAGGAAAAAAACTTTACTCTCAGCGGAGTGGTGTGACCATGAAAAGAGAAGGGGAGGGCTCTGATAGTGTAAAATCAAACGGCTTTATTATAATAAAATAAAGTATACACACACATATAGATCAAGGAAAAACGTTCTCTGGAGAAGAACAGTCTGTGGCACCGGCCGGATGCACACAGACGGCCCGTCCTGCTGGTCTTCGCAACAACAGTGGGAGGTGACGCCGCTCAGCCCTACGCTGCGTTTCGTAAAAGGATTACGTCTTTCAGGGGCACGGGCGGCGCATCACGTCACCTTCCTTAAATAGTGAACAATAAATCATCAAGCCTCGCTCTGGGTTCACCCACAGCAACGGACTTCCACGTTAGTCTGACTGCGCAGGCGCACACTTGGTTCTAACCTCTATTACGTATGACTCCATCAGGCGCCTCGCTTGGTGAGCCCAGGGTGAAAAGCGCGACCACTCTGGTGCGCACGGGCACCTGAGTCTAGATCGAAAATAACCAAACCCATCTGCGTGTGCGCACCCTCCGTTCCTGCCTGTATCACGTGAGACTCCGTCAGGCGGCTCACCTAGTGAGCCCGGAACAAAAGATGCGACCTCTCTAGTGCGCATGGGCACCTGAGGCCGCAACGATGTACTCGGACATACAGAATCTAGCTGTTCATAAGGGAACTAACACTTGTACGTCATACATCCTCTTATTAGAATGATGTGTGTCTAAATTAAAACAGATACGTGAAGTCCGGGCGGAAGAGAAAAAAATTAATTAATTAACCGCCCGACATAAACCGTGACACACATTGAATAGAAGAGAAAAGGGGTCTAAGGGGACATTAGAAGGGAGACCCCTGGTGGCCATCTTAAAATTACATACAATTGTTAATATGTTGTAAACATGTACAGATATGTACATATGTAGTATATAAAGAATTGTATAAAAAATTGTGTAAAATATAAAAAAATTGGTTAAATTATAAAAAAACTAAAAAATTCCAAAAGGATTAGATGTGACCCAAATGATGATCGCATACAAATAAAGTTTAAAAACAGACCCAAACTAAAGATATAAAAAATATTTTGAAAAATTCAATGAAAGACATAAGCCAATATGAAGCAATGTATGAGCTCCAATCACGATACATCTCGAAATTATTATATATATATATGTGTGTGGTTGTCTAGCAGCATGTGCCAAACTAATTACAGATTCGATATGTTTAAACGAACCCCTTCGGTGTTCCGGATGTGTGAGGACCCAGAACGATGACTTTTACAATGGGTTTCTCAAACTAATAAGTTTATCACATATTACTCATGACATATTTGAAGAGGAGGGGGGGAAGGAGGGGGGGGGGGTTGGGGAAGAAAGGGAAAAAGAAAAGAAAATGACTGACTGAATGATGAGAAAATGAATAAATTAGGTATTGTTAATGAAGGCATTCACGTCGGTGTCGACGTTCATACCAAATGGCACATAGCTTTTAACTCTATAAATCCAGGACATCTCTAACTTGGAGATCTCCCTAATTAGTGAGCTGCCTCGCCAGTGGGGTCTATACTTGTCAATGCCTACAAATAATGTGTTAGAAGGATCCCTTCTGTGGACCTGATCGTAATGTCTAGAAACAGGATGTTTGTCGTATCCTCTTCTTATATTCCCTATGTGTTCATTCAAACAGACAGGCAGGGCCCTTTTGATCCTCCCTATATATTAGAGTCTGCAAGGGCATTGTAGGAGATAGACCACGCCTTCAGAACTGCAGGTGATGAATGGTTCAATTTCGTGTGAACGCATGGTGCTAGTAGATGTGAATGTCGTGATCCGTCTCAATCTATTAACATTAAGAGAACACACCTGACATTTCCCACATCTATAGAATCCAGTCAAATTCTGGAGAAAGGATCTGCTTTCTCGTGGGGGGTCCTGAACCGAAGGTGCTATCTTACTCCCCATGGAAGCTGCTCCCTTAAATACCACTCTAGGTCTCAATGGTAGGATGGCACTAAGGGTCGGGTCACTGCTTAGGACATGTCAATGCTTCTGTATTAGTTGCTTAATCGCACGATGCTGCACAGAATAAGTGGTGATAAATGGTACAGCATCGGAAGCTTCGGCCCTAGGTTTAGGTGCATCGGACAAAAGTTCAGCCCTATCCCTGTTTCTTGCCGATATCACGGCCCGAGAGAGGGAAAGCTGATCATATCCCTTTTCCAAAAATCTCTCTGTCAGGATGGATGCTTGATGATCAAAAGTGACTACATCTGAGGCGCAAAAATTGACCCTGAGGAATAGCCTTCAGCCAAGGTTCGTGGTGGCAGCTATCCACAGAGATATATGAATTTCTGTCGGTTGCCTTGAAGTATGTAGAAGTCACGAACCGACCCTCCACAATCTGGATCTTCAAATCCAGAAATTGGATGGTGTCTTGACTGGCCTCAAAATTTAACCTGATACCTCTATTGTTGTCATTAAGGGTATTCATGAAGTTATGGAGTTCGGCCTCACATCCATCCCATAGGAGGAGGACGTCGTCAATATATCTAGCCCACAGGAGCACCTCCGGTCTCCTGGGAGCATCGACGGCATCCTCCTCCCATTTGGCTATAAAAATATTTGCCAAACTCGGGGCATATTTGGCCCCCATGGCCACGCCACGGTCCTGCCGATAGAACTGGTGCTCGAACCAAAAATAGCTGTGGCTGGCAGCATATTGCAAAAGTTCCATGATAAATTGTGTCTGTATGGGGGGTGGACCAGAATCTCGGTTAAGAAATAATTCTACCGCCTGTAGACCCAAATGATGGGGGATAATGGTATAAAGAGATGATACATCCGCGGTTACCATCCAGAGGCCCTCCCTGGGGGTGATGTTGGAGAGTGTGTTAATCACATGCTTGGTATCCTTAATATAGGATGGTATTTTACCAACACACAGGGAATATAAGACGAGGATACGACAAACATCCTGTTTCTAGACATTACGATCAGGTCCACAAAAGAGATCCTTCTAACACATTATTTGTAGGCATTGACAAGTATAGACCCCACTGGTGAGGCAGCTCACTAATTAGGGAGATCTCCAAGTTAGAGATGTCCTGGATTTATAGAGTTAAAAGCTATGTGCCATTTGGTATGAACGTCAACACCGACATGAATGCCTTTATTAACAATGCCTAATTTATTCGTTTTCTCATCATTCAGTCAGTCATTTTCTTTTCTTTTTCCCTTTCTTCCCCAACCCCCCCTCCTTTCCCCCCCCTTCCTCTTCAAATATGTCACGAGTAATATGTGATAAACTTATTAGTTTGAGAAACCCATTGTAAAAGTCATCGTTCTGGGTCCTCACACATCTGGAACACCGAAGGGGTTCGTTTAAACATATCGAATCTGTAATTAGTTTGGTACATGCTGCTAGACAACCACACACATATATATAATAATTTCGAGATGTATCGTGATTGGAGCTCATACATTGCTTCATATTGGCTTATGTCTTTCATTGAATTTTTCAAAATATTTTTTATATCTTTAGTTTGGGTCTGTTTTTAAACTTTATTTGTATGCGATCATCATTTAAGGGAGGTGACGTGATGCGCCGCCTGTGCCCCTGGAAGACGTAATCCTTTTACGAAACGCAGCGTAGTGCTGAGCGGCGTCACCGCGTCACCTCCCACTGTTGTTGCGAAGACCAGCAGGACAAGCCGTCTGTGTGCATCCGGCCGGTGCCACAGACTGTTCTTCTCCAGAGAACATTTTTCCTTGATCTATATGTGAGTGTATACTTTATTTTATTATAATAAAGCCGTTTGATTTTACACTATCGGAGCCCTCCCCTTCTCTTTTCATGGTCACACCACTCCGCTGAGAGTAAAGTTTTTTTTCCTGGGGATCCATCCATCTGCTCCACAGTCCCTGATGTCCCATCCCAGCTCCCATCTTGGCTTTATGGTGGTCTGGAACAGCAGGATTTACACAGCTTACTCAGACCCTCTGTAACGGGGGGTCATGGGTTTCTGGTAAGCGGCCAGGCACTCTATCTATGGTGGTGGACCCAAGCACTTAAGTTTCCATTTAATTGGACCTTCACTGGATTCTCATATCTGGACTCTTTAAATATATTTGGGTGTTCCTATATGGACTATTATTCACCATTTCATTCAATTATTTTGCACAATTTATTGTAGCCTTTGTTGTTTACACTTTTGGTACACACCTCTTTTGGATATATGACTATATGCATATTAGGTGATGTTTGATCACCTTTATACTTACATTCACTGTGTTTTGTTAAAAGCGCGAGTCACCAGTTTTACATTGTGTTTGTTGTGTGTTTGTGTCACATATAGGATTTTGCAGCTTGTTTTTCATAATTTACTTATAATCACCTTTTTTGATGCGCAGTTATTTTCACGTTTCTTTTTGTAAGATATTTAGACTTGTGTTTGCTGCTACTGATTGTAATCATAGGATCATTTCACTTATTTGTATAATGACTAGGAAGTCCCTAGTCATTATACAAATAAGTGAAATAATCAGTGGCAGCAAACACAAGTCCAAATATCTTATAAGATAGGAGGACAAGGATCATGAAGGATGTTTAAAGAAATTAAATTAATTATATTGAAATGATGCCATACCTGGCTGGGGGTTTTCCTCCTTTGTTCCTCCGTGCTACTGACACAGAGCCCTGTATGGGAGGAAGTTACATATCATAACTTTCTCCCAAGGATACCACGGAGTAGGATAGGCAGATCATTAGGCTGCAGTGCCAGTGCCACACTTAGTATTGGTGGCCACCGCCAGACCAGTTGTATTAAGAGCGGCCAGTCTGTCTGAACGTCCTCACCCAGCCGGTATTATAACTTTGCCTCCTGGGCCCAATCCGCCCCATAAGACTGGCGCTACAGCTGGCGAGGACTCTTTTTTGCACTGGAGTCGGGAAAGGCTGTTTTTTTCATGCGGGGGCGGGGGGGGGGGGCGGCTTTTTTAATAATCAATGCAATGTCCTTTGGATTCAAAGCCCCCATGACTAAGGAACTGGAGCCCTGGGGGTTTTTTTTCGCTAAAGAAACGTTTCTCCAGATTCAAGCCTCAAAACAAGGAAGGCCTACTCTAGACATCTTTTCTCTACTACACTAACCATAATACACAGAAATAATATTTCTAAACCTGTGTCTATATTTTATTTGCTGTAACAAGTTGGCACATATGTCAAAAGTGTTGTCTGTGTGAAAAGTCTCACTAGAATAAATACCTTCTGTTCTAATGTAGCTGGCAGTTCATGCATAATTAATTATTTAGAGAATTGTGAAAAACATATTACTATATACTGTACTATGCTTATGGACTTACCTTTGGGGGCCATAGTATATAGGTCAAGCCACTGAGGCTTTGTGAGCATATTTGGCAATGTTATGATATTATTGTCCTGGGTATAAAAATTAATTGACAGGCAAAAAAAACAGTTAATGAGTTAGAAGGTCCGAATTAAAATTCAATATAAAAAAAATCAGCAATAGTAAGAATAATTCCATACTGTTTTTGTAAAATATTGATCCTGCTAGTGTTACTACACACTCTCACTTTAATCGATGGGCTGCAAAAAAAAGGAGCAGGAATAAATACTTGTATTGTTTTATCAGCCTTAAAAGATATGATAAAACAATTGGTTATTAGAAAATGATTTTATTACTTTGAGAATGTTTTTCTTATACTGTACCCTATAAATGCACAATCATTTCTCACCCAAGACCTTGAACCAAGTTAACACATGCATTCACAATTGAGAACAAACTAGGGTCACATGAAAAGACACGCACATAAAGGTATACGTAAAGTAAAGATATAAAATGCAGTGGGGTTGGTTTACCGATTGTGTAAAATCTGGTGCAACTCTGCATAGGAATCAATCAACTTCAAGGTTTTTTTTTTTTTTTGTCAAAGCTTAATCGAACAAGCTGAATTTAGAAGTAGTTTGGCCATAGCTGCACCAGAGTTTACACTCTCCAGTTTTACTAAATTGACTCCAGTGTATCAAGAAGATCAAGTGCATGACCATTTCCAAAAATCAGCATGTCCACATGAAGCAGTTCATGGACCAATACACAGAGTCAGGGCTGCTTATGCACTCTCTCTAACATGCATGCACATTAGCGTAGATTAGCATGGATGTCTTGCACTGGCTTTTGGAGTCCAGTAGCCTATTCAAGGCATAACAGAACTAAAGGGAATTGAAAAGTGTTCATCAGCTTCAGTGACCTCTGACCAGACCTGCATCCTGATTATCCTGTGCTTGCCTCCTGTCTCCACTTGATTCTGATCTGTTGTTGACCTTGCCTTGTACTCTGATGCCATACTCTGCTTCTGTTTTGTATTTCTTCTGCCTATCCGATGTTGACTTTAGCCTGGCTTCTGACCCTGCTTCGGCCTTCTGAATTGGTACCTCTTCTTCCTGGTTGTTGATGACTCTGGCTTTCTTTGACTATGGCTTTGACGCTTGCTCCAACTGTGTGACAGCATTTTGCACAATTTCCAGTCTGGCATCCACAGCATTTCAGGCGTATTCACATTGTCATCCAGCCAACCACAGCATCAGAACCTACCACAGGCACCTGTGCCACTCTTTGCCCTACTACACCCTGTCACCAACTTCAGGGGGTACTGGACAGGAGGTGTAAGGGAAGCCCTCTCATCAGCTCGGCCTCTACCAGGTATCTGACACAGTGCAATTATTTACTTACAAGGAGCCAGCTTGACAGATAGGACAGGTAACAGATAAGGAGTAGAACAAAGTTGGACTATGTAAACTGTATGAAGCTACATTAAAGCGAGCCAGCTGCATATAACAACTGATAATAAAGCAGCAACTTGTAAAGAAAAAATTGGATATTTACCTTTTCTGCTTTTCATGCTTCTGAACATTGCCCTGTTACTGAAAAGGTTTCTGAAGTCTGCTGGAACTGACACATCAGGTAATGTCAATGTCATAGGTCCCCCACAGCTCTCACTGGTTTCTCCTCTTGACCTCGTTATCACAGCTGTCTCCTGTAATGATATGGGTGCTAGAGGAAGGAATCAATGAGACCTGTGGGGGACCCAGAAGATCAAATCTCTTGGAAGTGTCAGTTTACCAGTGGACATTGAGAACTATTTCTCATCAACAGATTAGTGTTCTTTGACACCTGTGTACCTGTGTATTGTCTTGTCGTGTACCTGTGTATTGTCTTGAGTATTAGTGCCAGGAAGCTAGTTGTTAGGTAATTTGGACAGGGTAAAATCCCCAAATCCTCACCAAATTTAATAGGTACGATGCCCGGCGGGTGTGGAGAGGCGACTCTTTGTACATCTTGCCGCATGTATGCGTTCCTTGATCATCCGATCGAGGGCGAATACTGCTGTGCAAAATGTAAGCACATTGTTTCCCTGGAAGCCCAGGTTCTGAATCTGGGGAAGCAACTGTCAGCACTGAGAAGTCCCTCCATACTAAAGGTGAGCCAGGAACGTACACGGCAGGTGCCGGCAGGGGCCAGCACAGAGGCGGGTGGAGACAAAGAGGTGCAGGCACTAGCAAAGAGTAGATGGGTGACAGTCAGGAGGGGTAGAGGGGGAAGTGCCAGGGAGGCCGATCCAGGACTGGAGCATCCCAATAAGTACGCTCCATTGAGTGACATTGGTGTAACCAGTCAGGGACCAGCACTGCTGGAGATGAGGGACTCTCCTAGCTGCCAGGGGAAGAACTCCTCCAGTGAGAGTGGGGGGGCAGCAAAGGGAAAGGAAAGACAGATTCTGGTGGTAGGGGACTCAATTCTTAGAAGGACAGAGAGGGCAATCTGTAACCAAGACCTGAAGCGCCGAACAGTATGTTGTCTACCGGGCGCTCGGGTTCGGCACATCACGGATCTTGTGGACAGATTACTGGGAGGGGCTGGGGAAGACCCGGCTGTCATGGTGCATGTTGGCACCAATGACAAAGTCAGAGGCAGATGGAGTGTCCTAAAGAACGATTTTAGGGACTTAGGAGCTAAATTGAGGAAAAAGACCTCCAAGGTAGTGTTCTCAGGAATACTACCGGTACATCGAGCCACACCAGAGAGGCAGAGGGAGATTAGGGAAGTAAACAAGTGGCTGAAGAGCTGGTGTAGTAAGGAGGGGTTTGGGTTCCTGGAGGACTGGGCCAACTTCTCAGTCGGTAACCGGTACTATAGAAGGGACGGACTGCACCTAAATGAGGAGGGTGCAGATCTGCTGGGAATGAAGATGGCCAAAAAGTTAGAGGGGTTTTTAAACTAGGCGATGGGGGGGAGGGTCCAGAGACAGTGATAACCAGCATGGAAGATATTCCAGAGGGTAGTATTGGGGGCATTAGTGGTAGGTTAACCAAAGCACAAAAACACAAGGTGAGTATAGTAGCAAGTCCAAGTTGCAATCTTGAAACACCCAATACGAGGACAATATGCGACCGGTCTAAACTATGTGGCATGTTCACCAATGCCAGGAGCCTGGCGGACAAGATGGGTGAACTAGAGATACTGTTGTACAAGGAGGATTTGGATTTTGTGGGAATTTCAGAGACCTGGTTCAACAGCTCTCACGATTGGCTGGCAAACATTCAAGGGTATACCCTATACCGCAAGGACAGAGAGGGTAAAAAAGGGGGAGGGGTATGCCTATATATCAGGAATAATGTACAAGTGAATGTGAGAGATGACATCACTGAGGGGGCTAGGGAGGAGGTGGAATCTTTATGGGTAGAGCTCCAAAGGGATGAAGCTAAGGAGAAAATAATACTGGGAGTATGCTATAGGCCCCCTAACCTGAGGGAGGAAGTGGAGACGGATCTCCTATCACAAATTGGATTAGCAGCAAGGATGGAAAGTGTTATCATAATGGGGGATTTTAATTATCCAGACATAGACTGGGCGGAGGGAACCGCGCATTCATTTAAGGCGCGCCAGTTCCTTAGTGTCTTGCAGGACAATTTTATGGGTCAGATGGTAGACACACCAACTAGAAATAAAACATTACTAGATCTACTGATTACCAACAATACAGACCTGATAACAGATGTGGAAATACGGGGCAATTTAGGTAACAGCGATCACAGGTCAATTAGTTTCAGTATAAATCACACAAATAGGAGACATGAAGGGAACACAAAGACACTGAATTTCAAAAGAGCCAACTTCCCTAAACTACAAACCTTGCTAAAAGGCATAAATTGGGATAAAATATTAGGAACAAAGAATACGGAGGAGAGATGGGTTTGCTTTAAGAGCATATTAAATAAGGGCATTAGCCAATGTATCCCATTGGGTAATAAATTTAAAAGAGCGAACAAACATCCTGGATGGCTTAACTCCAATGTAAAAATGCATATAAAAGCAAAGGAGAAGGCCTTCAAAAAATACAAGGTTGAGGGATCATCCACAGCATTCAGAATTTATAAAGAATGCAATAAGAAATGTAAGGGTGCAATTAGGATGGCTAAGATAGAACATGAAAGACACATAGCGGAGGAGAGCAAAAAAAATCCCAAGAAATTCTTTAAGTATGTAAACAGTAAAAAAGGGAGGACAGACCATATTGGCCCCATAAAGAATGAGGAAGGACATCTGGTTACAAAGGATGGGGAGATGGCAAAGGTATTGAATTTATTCTTCTCCGCAGTCTTCACGAGTGAATCGGGGGGCTTCAGTAACCAAAACTGCAGTGTTTATCCTCATGACACAACACAGGAAGCACCTACATGGTTAACAGAGGACGGAATTAAAATTAGACTTGAGAAACTTAACATTAATAAATCACCGGGACCAGATGGCTTGCATCCGAGGGTATTTAGGGAACTCAGTCAGGTGATTGCCAGACCGTTGTTCCTAATTTTTACAGACAGTCTATTGACTGGAATGGTACCAGCTGATTGGAGAAAAGCCAATGTAGCACCAATATTTAAAAAGGGCCCAAAAAACATCCCTGGGAATTACAGACCAGTTAGCCTAACATCAATAGTATGTAAACTCTTGGAGGGGATGATAAGGGACTATATACAAGATTTTAGTAATAAGAATGATATCATTAGCAGTAATCAGCATGGATTCATGAAGAATCGTTCTTGCCAAACCAATCTATTAACCTTCTATGAGGAGGTGAGTTGCCATCTAGATAAAGGAAGGCCCGTAGACGTGGTGTATCTGGATTTTGCAAAAGCATTTGACACAGTTCCCCATAAACGTTTACTGTACAAAATAAGGTGCGTTGCCATGGACCATAGGGTGAGTACATGGATTGAAAACTGGCTACAAGGGCGTGTTCAGAGGGTGGTGATAAATGGGGAGTACTCAGAATGGTCAGGGGTGGGTAGTGGGGTACCCCAGGGTTCTGTGCTGGGACCAATCCTATTTAATTTGTTCATAAACGACCTGGAGGATGGGATAAACAGTTCAATCTCTGTATTTGCAGACGATACTAAGCTAAGCAGGGCAATAACTTCTCCGCAGGATGTGGAAATCTTGCAAAAAGACCTGAACAAATTAATGGGGTGGGCGACTACATGGCAAATGAGGTTCAATGTAGAAAAATGTAAAATAATGCATTTGGGTGGCAAAAATATGAATGCAATCTATACACTGGGGGGAGAACCTCTGGGGGAATCTAGGATGGAAAAGGACCTGGGGGTCCTAGTGGATGATAGGCTCAGCAATGGCATGCAATGCCAAGCTGCTGCTAATAAAGCAAACAGAATATTGGCATGCATTAAAAGGGGGATCAACTGCAGAGATAAAACGATAATTCTCCCGCTCTACAAGGTTCTGGTCCGCCCGCACCTGGAGTATGCTGTCCAGTTCTGGGCACCAGTCCTCAGGAGGGACGTACTGGAAATGGAGCGAGTACAAAGAAGGGCAACAAAGCTAATAAAGGGTCTGGAGGATCTTAGTTATGAGGAAAGGTTGCGAGCACTGAACTTATTCTCTCTGGAGAAGAGACGCTTGAGAGGGGATATGATTTCAATTTACAAATACTGTACTGGTGACCCCACAATAGGGATAAAACTTTTTCGCAGAAGAGAGTTTAATAAGACTCGTGGCCACTCATTACAATTAGAAGAAAAGAGGTTTAACCTTAAACTACGTAGAGGGTTCTTTACTGTAAGAGCGGCAAGGATGTGGAATTCCCTTCCACAGGCGGTGGTCTCAGCGGGGAGCATTGATAGCTTCAAGAAACTATTAGATAATCACCTGAATGACCGCAATATACAGGGATATGTAATGTAATACTGACACATAATCACACACATAGTTTGGACTTGATGGACTTGTGTCTTTTTTCAACCTCACCTACTATGTAACTATGTAACTATGTAACTATGACACTGGCAATAGTGCCAAGGAACAAGGAGCTTCTTTGTTGAGAGCTGTATACCATGGGACAGAATCACGTCAAGGGCCTTGGATGTTTATGAATTACCAAGACTTCTCCTGAGCCTATCCTCTCCTCTGGAACTTCCTACCCAAGTCTATCTTCTACTCTGCCTTTAGGGGATCCCTGAAAACTCGCCTGTCCAGGGAAGTCTATCCCACTTCTACCTAACAACTAAATTTTACACCAGCTCATCCCCATACAGTTACTACCTTTTCTATAATTCAACCCTTTTGTCTTGAATTGTATTGTAATTATACTGTCTACTTTTAGATTATAAAGGGATATGCAAATTGTTGCAGCTCTATAAATCCTATATATTAGGCTATAATGAAAAATATGTATCTTTTTGCCAATGATTGCCCTTCTAAGAGTTTTTTGAGAGTTTGGATGATTATATATGACTAGGGATGAGCTTCGTGTTCGAGTCGAACCCATGTTCGACTCGAACATCGTCTGTTCGCCTGTTCGCCGAATTGTGAACGATATGGGCCGTTCGCGCCAAATTCGCGTGGCGCGTCACGGCCCATAATTCACTGCGGCATCGCAGTGCATTGCTGGCTGATGATTGGCCAAGCATGCACTATGACCCGCATGCTTGGCCAATCACAGCGCCGTCTGAACAGAGAGCCGTATTTGGCCAAAGCCAAGGAGGCTTTGGCCAATTATGGCTCAGGGGATTTAGCACACGCCCCACACTATATAAGGCCGCCTGCACGGTGGCCCTGTGTAGTGTGTGTTACGGCGTTCATAGATAGAGAGAGAGAGAGACAGACAGTGTCATTTGATTTGAGTTAGATAGATTAGGCAGAACAGTCAGTCAGTTAGCTGCACTTACAGTGTATTGTGTATATATATGCATCCCAGGTGTTGCATATATATATATACACTGTATTCAGTTTAGCTAGATCCGTTCCTGTTATCTTCTTACTGACAGGTAGGGATGAGCTTCGTGTTCGAGTCGAACCCATGTTCGACTCGAACATCGGCTGTTCGATCGTTCGCCGAATTGCGAACGATATGGGCCGTTCACGCCAAATTCGTGTGGCGCGTCACGGCCCATAATTCACTGCGGCATCGCAGTGCATTGCTTGCTGATGATTGGCCAAGCATGCACTATGACCCGCATGCTTGGCCAATCACAGCGCCGCCTTAACAGAGAGCCATAATTGGCCAAAGCCAAGGAGGCTTTGGCCAATTATGGCTCAGGGGATTTAGTACACGCCCCACACTATATAAGGCCGCCTGCACGGCGGCCCTGTGCAGTGTGTTCCGGTGTGCTTAGAGAGAGAGAGAGACAGTGTCATTTCATTTGAGTTAGCTAGATTAGGCAGGACAGTCAGTCAGTTAGCTGCACTTAAAGTGTATTGTGTATATATATGCATCCCAGGTGTTGCATATATATATATATATATATACACTGTATTCAGTTTAGCTAGATCCGTTCCTGTTATCTTCTAGACTATTTACATTTAGTGCAGTGCGTCCTGCTCACAGTGTTCAGCTAGATCCGTTCCTGTTATATTCCTACTGACAGGCAGGCTTGTCTTGTTACAGTATTTTGAAGAAAATTACTGGTGTTCTTTTGATCCTATTAGTACCACAGTCAGGCAGCTAGACTATTTACATTTAGTGCAGTGCGTCCTGCTCACAGTGTTCAGCTAGATCCGTTCCTGTTATCTTCTTACTGACAGGCAGGCTTGTCTTGTTACAGTATTTTAAAGAAAATTACTGGTGTTCTTTTGATCCTATTAGTACCACAGTCAGGCAGCTAGACTATTTACAGTTAGTGCAGTGCGTCCTGCTCACAGTGTTCTGCTAAACCTACAAGTTAGTGGGGTGCGTCCTGCTCACAGTGTTCAGCTAAACCTACAAGTTAGTGGGGTGCGTCCACCTCACAGTGTTCAGCTAAACCTACAAGCTAGTGGGGTGCGTCCTGCTCACAGTGTTCAGCTAAATCCGTTTCTGTTATCTTCTTACTGACAGGCAGACTTGTCTTGTTACAGTAAATACAGCTACCTGAAGAAAATTGCTGGTGTTCTTTTGATCCTATTAGTACCACAGTCAGGCAGCTAGACTATTTACAGTTAGTGCAGTGCGTCCTGCTCACAGTGTTCTGCTAAACCTACAAGTTAGTGGGGTGCGTCCTGCTCACAGTGTTCAGCTAAACCTACAAGTTAGTGGGGTGCGTCCACCTCACAGTGTTCAGCTAAACCTACAAGCTAGTGGGGTGCGTCCTGCTCACAGTGTTCAGCTAGATCCGTTCCTGTTATCTTCTTACTGACAGGCAGGCTTGTCTTGTTACAGTAAATACAGCTACCTGAAGAAAATTGCTGGTGTTCTTTTGATCCTATTAGTACCACAGTCAGGCAGCTAGACTATTTACAGTTAGTGCAGTGCGTCCTGCTCACAGTGTTCTGCTAAACCTACAAGTTAGTGGGGTGCGTCCTGCTCACAGTGTTCAGCTAAACCTACAAGTTAGTGGGGTGCGTCCACCTCACAGTGTTCAGCTAAACCTACAAGCTAGTGGGGTGCGTCCTGCTCACAGTGTTCAGCTAGATCCGTTCCTGTTATCTTCTTACTGACAGGCAGGCTTGTCTTGTTACAGTATTTTAAAGAAAATTACTGATGTTCTTTTGATCCTATTAGTACCACAGTCAGACAGCTAGACTATTTACAGTGCGTCTATTTACAGTTAGTGCAGTGCGTCCTGCTCACAGTGTTCTGCTAAACCTACAAGTTAGTGGGGTGCGTCCACCTCACAGTGTTCAGCTAAAGCTACCTGTAGAAGGTTGGTGGTGTTCTCATACTACAGGCAGGCAGTTGATTTTGCTAGCTGCAGTATCAGTACATATATATATATATATATATATATATATCCCAGCTTAGTGCAGCTACAGGCCATTAGTATGTCTGGAAGGCCAAGAAGGAGAGGCAGACAGTCACAAGCCAATAAGAGAGGGCAAGCAGGCTCTGTGTCTAGTGCTGGTCGTGGAGACGGTGCATCCTCATCAGCACGTGGCCATGGGACACGCTTGGCCTTTTTTTCGGCAGCTGGCCATGTTGAGCCGCAACATGCGGAAGACTTGGTCGAGTGGATGACCAAGCCGTCCTCATCCTCCTCATCCTCTCTCACCCATGCCCAGGGTACTTTGTCTGGCAAAGCAGCGGCCTCTTCCCTCGGCTCAATGTCATCAGTGACTCCTTCCCTAGCCCCACTATGTCCTCCTGAGGAGTCCCTCGAACTGTTTGACCACAGTGTTGGGTACATGCTCCAGGAGGATGCCCAGCATTTGGAAGGCTCTGATGATGATACTGAGCTCGATGAAGGCAGTAACACGAGCACGGACAGAGGGGGTGCCCAAGAAGGACAGCAATCTGGCAGTCATGCTCCCCCTGCTGCAGCATACTGCCAGGTTTGCTCCAGTGATGAGGAGGGAGGGGATGATGAGGTCACTGACTCAACGTGGGTGCCTGATAGGAGAGAGGAGGAGGAGGAGGAGGAGGAGGCGGCACATCACCAACGAGGCAGGATGCCCTCCAGGGGCCAGCCTAAGGGCAGTACATTGACTGCATCACACCCCAAAGCTCCACATGTGCAGGGCGCTGCAGTCTCTGCGCGTTATTCAAAAAGTTCTTTGGTGCGGGCCTTTTTTGAGACGAGTGCATCAGATCGCACCGCTGCTATTTGCAACATATGTCTCAAGCGTATCTCGCGTGGCCAAAACATCTCCCGCTTGGGTACCACATGCTTGACCAGACATATGTTGACGTGCCATGCAGTTAGTTGGCAAGCGTATCTAAAAGACCCACACGCGTCACTTTACAGGCATACTATAGACACCCCTCAGGTACGATATTTAAAGGAATATTTCACTTTTTTTTTTTTTTACTTTAAGCATCATTAAAATCACTGCTCCCGAAAAAACGGACGTTTTTAAAAGTTTTTTTTGCATTGATACATGTCCCCTGGGGTAGGACCCGGGTCCCCAAACCCTTTTTAGGACAATACCATGCAAATTAGCCTTTAAAATGAGCACTTTTGATTTCGAACGTTCGAGTCCCATAGACATCAATGGGGTTCCAACGTTCGTGCGAACTTTCGGTCCGTTCGCAGGTTCTGGTGCGAACCGAACCGGGGGGTGTTCGGCTCATCCCTACTGACAGGCAGGCTTGTCTTGTTACAGTATTTACAGCTACCTGAAGAAAATTGCTGGTGTTCTTTTGATCCTATTAGTACCACAGTCAGGCAGCTAGACTATGTACAGTTAGTGCAGTGCGTCCTGCTCACAGTGTTCAGCTAAAACTACAAGTTAGTGGGGTGCGTCCTGCTCACAGTGTTCAGCTAAACCTACAAGTTAGTGGGGTGCGTCCTGCTCACAGTGTTCAGCTAAACCTACAAGTTAGTGCGGTGTGTCCTGCTCACAGTGTTCAGCTAAAACTACAAGTTAGTTCGGTGCGTCCACCTCACAGTGTTCAGCTAAACCTAGAAGTTAGTGCGGTGCGTCCTGCTCACAGTGTTCAGCTAAAACTACAAGTTAGTGCTGTGCGTCCTCCTCATAGTGTTCAGCTAAACCTACAAGTTAGCGTAGTGAGACCTCTGCACAGTGTTCATCTAAAGCTACAAGTTAGTGCAGTGCGTCCTGCTCACAGTGTTCAGCTAGATCCATTCCTGTTATCTTCTTACTGACAGGCAGGCTTGTCTTGTTACAGTATTTACAGCTACCTGAAGAAAATTGCTGGTGTTGTTTTGATCCTATTAGTACCACAGTCAGGCAGCTAGACAATTTACAGTTAGTGCAGTGCGTCCTGCTCACAGTGCTCAGCTAAAACTACAAGTTAGTGTGGTGCGTCCACCTCACAGTGTTCAGCTAAACCTACAAGTTAGTGCGGTGCGTCCTGCTCACAGTGTTCAGCTAGATCCATTCCTGTTATCTTCTTACTGACAGGCAGGCTTGTCTTGTTACAGTATTTACAGCTACCTGAAGAAAATTGCTGGTGTTCTTTTGATCCTATTAGTACCACAGTCAGGCAGCTAGACTATTTACAGTTAGTGCAGTGCGTCCTGCTCACAGTGTTCAGCTAAAACTACAAGTTAGTGGGATACGTCCACATCACAGTGTTCAGCTAAACCTAGAAGTTAGTGCGGTGCGTCCTGCTCACAGTGTTCAGCTAAAACTACAAGTTAGTGTAGTGAGACCTCTGCACAGTGTTCATCTAAAGCTACAAGTTAGTGCAGTGCGTCCTGCTCACAGTGTTCAGCTAGATCCGTTCCTGTTATCTTCTTACTGACAGGCAGGCTTGTCTTGTTACAGTATTTACAGCTACCTGAAGAAAATTGCTGGTGTTCTTTTGATCCTATTAGTACCACAGTCAGGCAGCTAGACTATTTACAGTTAGTGCAGTCCGTCCTGCTCACAGTGTTCAGCTAAAACTACAAGTTAGTGGGGTAGGTCCAACTCACAGTGTTCAGCTAAACCTACAAGTTAGTGGGGTGCATCCTGCTCACAGTGTTCAGCTAAACCTACAAGTTAGTGTGGTGCGTCCACCTCACAGTGTTCAGCTAAACCTACAAGTTAGTGTGGTGCATCCTGCTCACAGTGTTCAGCTAAAACTACAAGTTAGTGCGGTGCGTCCACCTCACAGTGTTCAGCTAAACCTAGAAGTTAGTGCGGTGCGTTCTGCTCACAGTGTTCAGCTAAAACTACAAGTTAGCGTAGTGAGACCTCTGCACAGTGTTCATCTAAAGCTACAAGTTAGTGCAGTGCGTCCTGCTCACAGTGTTCAGCTAGATTCGTTCCTGTTATCTTCTTACTGACAGGCAGGCTTGTCTTGTTACAGTATTTACAGCTACCTGAAGAAAATTGCTGGTAATCTTTTGATCCTATTAGTACCACAGTCAGGCAGCTAGACTATTTACAGTTAGTGCAGTGCGTCCTGCTCACAGTATTCAGCTAAAACTACAAGTTAGTGTGGTTCGTCCACCTCACAGTGTTCAGCTAAACCTACAAGTTAGTGCGGTGCGTCCTTTTCACAGTGTTCAGCTAAAACTACAAGTTAGTGCTGTGCGTCCTCCTCACAGTGTTCAGCTAAACCTACAAGTTAGTGTAGTGAGACCTCTGCACAGTGTTCATCTAAAGCTACAAGTTAGTGCAGTGCATCCTGCTCACAGTGTTCAGCTAGATCCATTCCTGTTATCTTCTTACTGACAGGTAGGCTTGTCTTGTTACAGTATTTACAGCTACCTGAAGAAAATTGCTGGTGTTCTTTTGATCCTATTAGTACCACAGTTAGGCAGCTAGACTATTTACAGTTAGTGCAGTGCATCCTGCTCACAGTGTTCAGCTAAACCTACAAGTTAGTGTGGTGCGTCCATCTCACAGTGTTCAGCTAAACCTACAAGTTAGTGCGGTGCGTCCTGCTCACAGTATACAGCTAAAACTACAAGTTAGTGCTGTGTGTCCTGCTCACAGTGTTCAGCTAAAACTACAAGTTAGTGTGGTGCGTTCACCTCACAGTGTTCAGCTAAAACTACAAGTTAGTGCGGTGCGTCCACCTCACAGTGTTCAGCTAAACCTACAAGTTAGTGCGGTGCGTCCTGCTCACAGTGTTCAGCTAAAACTACAAGTTAGTGTGGTGCGTCCTCCTTACAGTGTCCAGCTAAACCTACAAGTTATTTTTTTGCGAGCTCTGCACAGTGTTCAGCTAAAGCTACCTGTAGAAGGTTGGTGGTGTTTTCCTGATCCTATCACTACCGCAGACAGCTAAAAAAAAGCTACAAGTTAGTTTTTTGCGAGCTCTGCACAGTGTTCAGCTAAAGCTACCTGTAGAAGGTTGGTGGTGTTCTCATACTACAGGCAGGCAGTTGATTTAGCTAGCTGCAGTATCAGTACATATATATATATATATATATATATATATATATCCCAGCTTAGTGCAGCTACAGGCCATTAGTATGTCTGGAAGGCCAAGAAGGAGAGGCAGACAGTCACAAGCCAATAAGAGAGGGCAAGCAGGCTCTGTGTCTAGTACTGGTCGTGGAGACGGTGCATCCTCATCAGCACGTGGCCGTGGGACACGCTTGGCCTTTTTTTCGGCAGCTGGCCGTGTTGAGCCGCAACATGCGGAAGACTTGGTCGAGTGGATGACCAAGCCGTCCTCATCCTCCTCATCCTCTCTCACCCATGCCCAGGGTACTTTGTCTGGCAAAGCTGCGGCCTCTTCCCTTGGCTGAATGTCATCAGTGACTCCTTCCCTAGCCCCACCATGTCCTCTTGAGGAGTCCCTCGAACTGTTTGACCACAGTGTTGGGTACATGCTCCAGGAGGATGCCCAGCGTTTGGAAGGCTCTGATGATGATACTGAGCTCGATGAAGGCAGTAACATGAGCACGGACAGAGGGGGTGCCCAAGAAGGACAGCAATCTGGCAGTCATGCTCCCCCTGCTGCAGCATACTGCCAGGTTTGCTCCAGTGATGAGGAGGGAGGGGATGATGAGGTCACTGACTCAACGTGGGTGCCTAATAGGAGAGAGGAGGAGGAGGAGGAGGCGGCACATCACCAACGAGGCAGGATGCCCTCCAGGGGCCAGCCTAAGGGCAGCACCTTGACTGCATCACACCCCAAAGCTCCACATGTGCAGGGCGCTGCAGTCTCTGCACGTTATTCAAAAAGTTCTTTGGTGTGGGCCTTTTTTGAGACGAGTGCATCAGATCGCACCGCTGCTATTTGCAACATATGTCTCATGCGTATCTCGCATGGCCAAAACATCTCCCGCTTGGGTACCACATGCTTGACCAGACATATGTTGACCTGCCATGCAGTTTGTTGGCAAGCGTATCTAAAAGACCCACACCAAAGAACAAAGAGGACCTCTCCTTGCTCCTCATCAGATGAGATCTCCAACCCCACTATACCTTCAGTCCTCTCTGAGACCTGCACTGAGAGGAATTAAGGTGTAGAATTAGGTGTGTCACAGCCAAGTACTTGTGGGCAATCTGCATTTGGTACACCGACGTCAGATTTTACCAGGCAAATTTCCCTGCCCCAGCTGCTGCACCGCCGAAAGAAGTTTGCTCCCAGCCATCCACATGCCCAGCGGTTGAATGCTAGCTTGGCAAAATTGCTAGCACTTCAACTGCTGCCTTTTCAGTTGGTAGACTCTGCCCCCTTCCGTGAGTTTGTGGAATGTGCGGTTCCTCAGTGGCAGGTACCCAAACGCCACTTTTTCTCACGGAAGGCGATTCCGGCTCTCTACCGGCATGTGGAAGGCAATGTCCATGCCTCGCTGGACAGGGCGGGCAGCGGTAAGGTGCATATTACCGCTGACTCATGGTCCAGCAGGCATGGACAGGGATGTTACCTAAGTTTCACGGCGCATTGGGTGACTCTGCTGGCAACTGGGAAGGATGCAGGACAAGGTGCAGTAGTGTTGGAGGTTGTTCCGCCACCACGCCTCCAAAATGCTAATGATTGTGACACACCTCTCTCCTCCACCCCCTCCTCTTCTTCCTCCATGGCCTCTTCCTGTGCTTTGTCCTCAGAACCAGCGGTGCTCCGTAGCCGTTCAAGGGGCTACGCAAGTACGCAGGCCAAAAGATGCCATGCGGTGCTTGAGCTGGTGTGCTTGGGGGACAGGAGCCACACTGGGGCAGAGGTTCTGTCAGCTCTGCAGGGGCAGGTTCAGAGGTGGTTGACGCCACGCCAACTTAAGGCAGGAATGGTGGTTTGTGACAATGGCACCAACCTCCTCTTTGCCCTCCAACAGGGACAAATGACCCATGTGCCCTGTTTGGCTCACGTCCTTAACTTGGTGGTGCAGTGGTTCTTGGGCAGGTACCCAGGCTTACAGGATGTCCTTAGGCAGGCCAGGAAAGTCTGTGTGCATTTCCGCCGGTCATATAATGCCAGTGCTCGGCTGACGGACCTCCAAAAGGAGTTTAACCTGCCCAAGAACCGCCTAATCTGTGACATGCCCACCAGGTGGAACTCAACGTTGGCCATGCTGCAGCGGCTGCACATGCAGCAGAGGGCCATCAATGAGTACCTGTGCGACTATGGCACCAGGACAGGGTCAGGGGAGCTTGTTTTTTTTTCCCCACGCCAGTGGGCCATGATCAGGGATGCATGCACTGTCCTGTCACCATTTGAGATGGCCACGAGGATGGTGAGCAGTGACAGTGCATGCATCAGTGACACTGTCCCCCTTGTCCACCTGTTGGAGCACACGCTGCGTGGAATAATGGACAGGGCACTTGAGGCAGAACAGAGGCAGGAAGAGGAGGACTTCCTTAGCTCTCAAGGCCCCCTTTATCCAGACAGTGTTCCTGCATGCCCGCCGATCACACAGGAAGAGGAGGAGGAGGAGGAGGAGGAGGAAGATTGTGTCTGTATGGAGGTGAAGCCTGGCACTCAGCATCAGCAGCAGTCTTTAAGGGATCAGTCCCAAGAAACACATGGACTTGTATGTGGCTGGGAGGAGGTGGCTGCGGACCATGTCGTCCTTAGTGACCCAGAGGACTCCGGACCGAATGCCTCAGCAAACCTACACTGCATGGCCTCCCTGATCCTGCAAAGCCTGCGTAAGGATCCTCGTATTCGTGGTATCAAGGAGAAGGACCAATACTGGCTGGCAACCCTCCTTGATCCACGTTGCAAGGGTAAGGTTGCGGACCTTATCTTGCCATCGCAGAGGGAGCAGAGGATGAAACATCTTCGGGAGGCCTTGCAGAAAGGTCTGTGCAACGCGTTCCCAGAGACTGGGAGGTTACAAACTCCTGTTTCTGGACAACGTGTTGCTGTGGCTTCGGTCAGTCAAAGAAGGAGCGGTGGAGAAGGTGGCCGTCTGACCGATGCGTTCAGACAATTTTTTGGTCCGCAGCCCCAAGGTATGATCGGTTCCAGCAACCATCGCCAGCGTCTGTTTTACATGGTGCAGGAATACCTAGGGGCAAGATCTGACTTGGACACCTTTCCCACCGAAAATCCTCTGGGTTACTGGGTCTTGAGGATGGATCACTGGCCAGAGCTTGCACAGTATGCAATTGAGCTACTGGCCTGTCCTGCATCCAGCGTTCTTTCGGAACGCACATTCAGTGCTGCTGGAGGCTTTGTAATCGATCGCAGGGTGCGTCTGTCCACCGACTCGGTCGATCGACTGACCTTCATAAAAATGAATCAGTCTTGGATCACCACCAGCTACCAAGCACCTGATGCTGATGTAACTGAATAATTTTTTTTGAAATCTCAGATCCCTTCAAAGACTGCCTATGCTGATGCTGAGTGACTATCCCTGAGTAATTATCCTCTTCCTCCTCAATCATCACGCTGATAGCTTGTAAGAACATTTTTGGTTCTGGGCGCCACCACCAGTGCCTAATGCCCAATTTTTTTAGCCCCTGTTTAACAGGGGTGTATAATTACAATTTTTGATGCAATACTTTGCAGCAGGGCTCGTTTCTGCGTTACAACTAGAGTATCTGTGAGGGGTTGCAGTGTTGTGGCACCAGCACCAGTGCCTAAGGCCCAATTTTTCAGCCCCTGTTTAACAGGGGCATGTAATTACAATTTTTGATGCAATACTTTGCAGCAGGGCTCATTTCTGCGTTCCAGCTAGAGTATCTGTGAGAGGTTGCAGTGTTGTGGCACCAGCACCAGTGCCTAAGGCCCAATTTTTCAGCCCCTGTTTAACAGGGGCCTGTAATTACAATTTTTGATGCAATACTTTGCAGCAGGGCTCATTTCTGCGTTCCAACTAGAGTATCTGTGAGGGGTTGCAGTGTTGTGGCACCAGCACCAGTGCCTAAGGCCTAATTTTTCAGCCCCTGTTCAACAGGGGCATGTAATTACAATTCTTGATCTAATATTTCACAGCAGGGCCCATTTCTGCACCCACCAAGAGCGAGTGAGGACTTACAGTGTTGTGGCACCACCACCACCAAAGGCCCAATTTTTCTGCCCTTGTTCAACAGGGGCATGTAATTACAATTCTTGATCTAATATTTCACAGCAGGGCCCTGTGAGGGCTTACAGTGTTGTGGCCACAACAACACCTAAGGCCCAAATTTCTGCTGAGTATATAGGGCAGGCCCCTACTTTCAAGCATTTAACTTACAAATGACTCCTACTTGCAAACGGAAGGAGACAACAGGACGTGAGATGAAATCTATTCCTAGGAAGGGAAATTCTCTCCTGTAAGAGTTAATATGGGAAAAACATTTCTCCTTTCCACTGATGCTTTCCAATCCTTGTTCCACAAAAAACCCCAAATTTTCAAAAAACATTTGTCATTGGGACAAAAAGTGAGGTGAAATCTTCTGAAGAGGAGGAAAGACAGCAAAACAAATGTCACAGGGGTGATAACCCTTCCCTATGTTTTCCAAAAAGCTTAAAAAAGAATTTTTGGCTGGAGCTAAACACGTTAAAAATGTACCCGTTAAAAATTACAAACAGACTCTACTTAACAACAAACCTACAGTCCCTATCTTGTTTGCACCGCCTGTATACTGCTGTTCAGAGTATATAGAGTATACACCTTTCCTTATTTTAATTTGGGTGCGGGGTTCCCCTTAATATCCATACAAGGGCCTGGTAATTGTCTGGGGGGTACCCATGCCGTTTGTCTCACTGATTTTCATCCATATTGCCAGGACCCGACATTACATTAAACCCGCAAGCAGTTTTAAATGAGATTTTTTCCTTTAAAAATGACATTTTGTGCAGGGACTGTTCTAAACACTTTACAGGCATACTATAGACACACCCCAGGTACGATATTTAAAGGAATATTTCACTTTTTTTTTTTTTTTTACTTTAAGCATCATTAAAATCACTGCTCCCGAAAAAACATCCGTTTTTAAAAGTTTTTTTTGCATAGATACAAGTCCACTGGGGTAGGACCCGGGTCCCCAAACCCTTTTTAGGACAATACCACGCAAATTAGCCTTTAAAATGAGCACTTTTGATTTTGAACGTTCGAGTCCCATAGACGTCAATGGGGTTCTAACGTTCGTGCGAATTTTCGGTCCGTTCGCAGGTTCTGGAACCGAACCGGGGGTGTTCGGCTCATCCCTATATATGACAATTTAAATTGGTTATTTATTTAAGTAAAAAATTATTTGCGACACATCCCTGCATGTAGCAACCTGCTTTTCTTCCAATAGACCAGAGTATCCTAGAAGTAATAAATCGCACTGGTGAAACTAAAATGTGTGCTTAGAAAAAAGTTAAGATTTAGAGTGGGGAAAATGGTGAACTCTCTTTGTGACAGCATAGAAGCAGAGGCTATGCATAAATGGAATGTGATTTATTTTTAAAATTAAACTATAACTTGCATAAGTTATGCACTGCACTGTAATACAACATTCTACTCATTAAAGCCCTGCTATTTGATCCCTCAAGTTGAATTTCTACAAAAATACATTTAATTTGGTTCTCTTCTATAGGCTTAGATACATTTTTGTATTATTACAAATCTCCACTTTCCCTTAAGACAGAAAATTAATCCAGGAGTCCTCATCTTTTAACTGATATAAGAAAATGAGCATAACTTTAGAGACGCTTTATATATAATATAAATGTATATGCAAATGTAATCAATAAAAATAATAAATCATTTTTAAATGTTGTAAAGTGCTACCCCTGCAGGGACTGTTGAACAAGGTGGGTCCTCTGTTCTTTGCCACAATCTTTCCTACCTGTAAAAAAACAAGTAAACACAGTAAAGTGCGGCAAATATATCCTGTTACCCAATAATGGTGCTATAAAAAAGAAGGTACCAAACCAGTTAGAAATGGTAATCTTAAAGAGGAAGTAAAACCTGATGGGTTTTACTATCTCTTTTGATCCCTGCAAAGTAAAAGCATAATGAGCTAGTGTGCATCGCATACTAGCCCATTATGTGGCACTTACCTGCAAACAAAGCCCGCACTGTCCTTGCTGGAGGCCGCATCTATCTTCATGCCTCTTCCTTCCGGGGCCGTGGACTCCGGCTTTGTGACTGCCCGGAACCACATGACGTCACTCCCGTGCATGCGCGTGGGAGCCACTAGTCACGGCACTCGCTCGGGAAGAAATGGCATGGTGGGCTGTTTTTTACAGTGCATGCGTCAATTACATCATCGGCGCACAACACAGTAAATGCCTCCTAAACAGCACACATTTAGGAGATATTTACAGTACCTATAGGTAAGCCTTATTCTAGGCTTACCTATAGGTACAAGTTGCTCCAGGGGTAAACAACCACTTTAATGTAATATCACACAGTAAAGTTGATAGACAAACAAATGCTAATAAATTGGCAATTATGGTAACACAGTTCAGCATACAAAATGGCTAACAGTAATGGCTAAGCATAAAATGACACATAATGCCCAGGTCAGCATAAACAGTGACAGCGTCACCTGAAGTGCAACAGTGAGCAGCCACAAAGCTTGATGTAACAAATTGCTGGGACTACGCTGCCAGTGTGCACTAACTATACTAGGCCTAAACCAACTAGGTAGGCTTTGTCCATAAAAATTAAGAAAATGGGAGGAGGGAACAAAGCGGACTTGCTGGATGGTTTTATGGGAGGGGCAGTCTTTTATGTTCTTCTGCCAGTTATCACTGGGGTCCTTTAAGAAGAGTTTGTGCACTTAACAACAGTTTGTGTAAACCAGCATGCAGTATAAGGCTACATGCACACTAGAAAGCTAAAAACTGATAAAAAAGCTGGATAAAACCACTAATATGTAAAAAAAATAAATAAATACGTTTAGTAGCATTAGCATTAAGGAGTGGGGCCACCAGCATCCTTAACAACCAGTGAATAGCAGGTCATTAAGGAAACGGCTGGCAAGCCGGTCACCACGCCCTTAACAATGGCATCAGCTATTGCTATTGCTAAGCAGAAACACGGATCTCTGTTTTCCTTTAGTCAAAGCACATCCTCCACAGTTAGAACACACCCCTAGGGACACATTTAACCCTTTGATTGCCCCCATTAACCCCTTCCCTGCCAGTGTAATTTGTACAGTGACAGTGCATTTTTTTAGCACTAATCACTGTATTGGTGTCAATGATCCCCAAAAAGTGTCACTTAGTGTCAGATTTGTCTGCCACGAGATTCACTGATCACTGATCTTCACCATTGATAGTAAATAATTAATCAAAATTCCATAAATATATCCCATAGTTTGTAGACACTATAACTTTTGCGCAAACCAATCAATGTAAGCTTATTGATATTTTTTTTACCAAAAATATGTAGCAGAATACGTATTTGCCTAAATTGATGAAGAAATTAGATTTTTACATTTTTTTTTATTGGGTATGTTTTGTAGCAGAAAGTAAAAAATATTGTTTTTTTTTTCAGAATTGTCAGTCTTTTTTTGTTTGTAGCTCAAAAAATAAAAATCGCAGAGGTGATCAAATACCACTAAAAGAAAGCTCTATTTGTGCGGAAAAAAATTACATACTTTTTTTTTGGATACAGTTTTGCATGACCGCTCAGTAAAAGCAACTCAGTGCCGTATCGCAAAAATTGGCCTGGTCATGAAGGGGGTAAAACCTTCCTGAAGCGGTTAATGAATAAAACTTTTTACATACAGAGAAAACATAATTGCTTGAACAGGAAGTGATTTTATTTCACATTACATTAGTGCTAACATGTGTTGTATGATGGTGATGTATATATTATTTGTATACTACTTTGAGTTTTGCAACCATTCATTATGAATTGGCTCCTAAATGCACATTCACTCAGTAAACAGACCTGACCTTTAAACACACCACAATGCCTACATGTGAAAACACATGTTCTGTGTTGCAGTGTGTTGTAAAAAAAAGGCAGGTACATTTTTTTGTCCATGGATGCATGTTGAGGACCCATAGGGCATAAACGGACATGTGCAACATAATACGTGTTGATGCAAGAAAAAAAAAAAAGAAAAAGAGCATGTCAAGGCATGCTGCAACATACATGGCTAGACATGAATGGGCAGGTCAAATGAAGGTCAGAAGCGGGTCAAATGTAGTTCAAATGCACCTGTCAGTGAATTCTAAATGATCTCAGAAGCATCTAAGAAGCAATTATACTGGATGTTGTAAATCATGAATTACTATATTTACAGCTAAAGTATCTAACTTCGGGTCTTCATAGCTGCTCAGGATTCTGGCAAGGAGATTGTTAAAGTGGAGCCTACTTCTTAATGCCACGCAAGTGTGGGATTTTAGTCTTAGGGATTTCCCAAATTAATTCACTAAAAAGAATTAATGGTCACACATATCAATATTTTTCCGATAATAACTTGGTAAACAGCACACTTAGGTCCGCAACCATACAATATTTAGTACTTTTGCTCAAAAATATGCTCATAATTAGATATAGGTACCAACAAAGCTAATGTTAAGTTCAAATTTATTTTTTCAACTTTTACCATCAGAGATTTTTTTTCCAAATAGAAATTGTGCTGAAAAATCCATGCTTCCCATATCCTGCAAAAGACAACTCTTACTCTAATATCTAGTGAGATGATAGATAAGAGTGTAAAATGACAAAACAGGATTATACTAACTGATTAGCATTCATGTGATCTATTACTGGAACCCAGAGTAAGTAATTTCTATAGCACTATATGCGTGCCTTTTTAACTAAATAATTCATAAAAGTGGGAGTTCTGCAAAGGAAGCAGAGGTTGCAAATATGTCCTGTCCCCTCTCTGGTCCCGATTCAGCAAGCTATAAAGGTGTCATCTCAAGGCTTGAGAAATGCTCAGTGCCATTTAATCTCTAGCTGAGAAAAAATAAATAATCCCTAGAGTACTGTTAACTTACAGCATTGCTTTTCATTTTGGACTTGCAGCGCTGCTTTTATAGTGATGGAAGGCATGCTTAGGAAATAAGGAACACAAAGCCAGTGACTGAGGGAAGCATTAGAGGAGCAGAGATCCAGAAGAATCAACAGAGACAGCTTTATGCTTCAGGTGTTACATTGCCTTGGTGTAACAGAATGCCTGCCGTCCAACATATGTTTACCTACTGGAGAGATGTTTCACCAACTGTATATACCATTAGCCTTGGGGATATTGCTCAATAAAAAACACCTAATGACTGCCAATATACAGACAGTACATTGTAAATACTTCTCTAAAATGAAGACCACTATTCATATTAACAAAAACAATCTTGCTTGATTAAAGAACAGAAATTACATTGTGATTATACGCATTGTAGTTCTTTCTGTAGTAGTTTATAACAATGAAGCAGCCTTTGGACAAAGATTCAATTGTCTAAAGGTTTTACATCAGAGTATAAAAATGATTTGTCTTGTATAGTGGAGGAGGGGAGGCACAGGGTATCTTTACAGAAAAAATAGCAAAGTATTTAAAGGTAGATTATACAGTGGTCTCCATACTCTATATCAGTGATTGCAAACCTTGGCACCCCAGATGTTTTGGAGGTGAACTACATTTCTCATGATGCTAATGCACTCTACAGTGTAGTTGAGCATCATGGGAAATGTCGTTCCAAAACATCTGGGATGCCAAGGTTCGCCATCACTGCCCTATATGTTCCAAAAAATACATATGGGAACTGTCTCTGTTAAAGGGAAATTTATTGTAGCAGGCATAAGTTCTCCTATTGAAAGGCTGGGGGAGTGGGTTTATATCTACCTCAACACTCTCACCAGGAAACCGCTGGGGTATCTCAGAGCTTCTAAAACATATACTACATGTTATGCATGATTTAAAGTGGTACTTTTGTGGTAGTGTGGACATCAAGTCTCTTTATTGATCCATTTCAAAAGATTTTAAATTAATTGATATAAGACAATATCTTGAAAAGTATAAAAAATACAAATTTTGCTTCCTCTTTCATAATTGGCTCCATCGTCAAAGGGGGAGCATTTATGGTAGCAAAATAAAACAAAATTGAATTGATTGATATAGGACACCATCTTAAGAAAGTATAATGAATAGAGCTTGCTTCCTCTTTTGTAATTGGTTCCACCTTCAAAGGGGAGCGTTTATGGTAGCATGTTTTTTCCCCTCTCTTGCTAAAAGTTTGTAGGCTGGTGGGAGGAGCTCTGTTTATTTTGTTTCTAAGTCTCTTACCTAATTTATAGGCTGATCTTAATCTTTACAACCCTGCCCTCTTGGTCTTCTTGCAGTTTGATTGTGGTGTGAAAAGTTTGCTATGCTAGCTGTGTGCCTAATAACTCCTGATTGATTAATTGGAAAATTCCACACCCATCCACCACAGTATAACGCTAGATCACCTTTATGAGTGAGCACATGCTAGGGTGGTGCGTGTTAGGGATCTTTCAAAAAGGGGCATACCCTTGATGAAGTCACGTGATCAGTGACACAACACGTTGGGGGAGCAGTGTGACGTCACTTGCGGTCGGGCCGAAACCGGATGTTCCTGTGTTTGTAAAACTGAACAGCACTATTTTAACTGTAAGTTAATAAGTTTTTCTTAATAAAGTATATTTGAATACTACACCATGGAGATCTCTTTCTGTTGCATGTCCTACTGCATATGATTGGAAGGAAGAACTTGTAAAGAAATTAACACCACCATTTGAAAGCTGTTAATATTTATCTGGCCGGGTGTCCCTGGAAAAATGATTGCTATTGCCTTGGAACCTGGAGTTACACCTATACAGAGGCTGTACTTGACCTGTAGGGGTCTTTGTCTGAGGTGAGAGGCTGGGGGGAAACCACTGGAGCACTGTGGATGGTGGAAGCATCTGAATGTATTGGATCTCCCTGTTTTTTGCACACACACTTTATTGCTAATGAACTTTATGAATTGCTATCTATTTGCACATTGAGGATCAACATTATTTATTTGCCCTGTAATATTGCACTTTATTGTTTATGAAGGTTTACCAACTATTTGTTTGTGTATAGTTGCATATCCTTACTTGTCACTGTGTGTGTTAACACATTACATTTGAGTGAGCGCCACATTACTCATTATTATTTTAATTTAATGACACTTCCGCTTTTGTACAATCCCACATGCTAATAAAACTGCCAGGATGCTAAGGCATGTCCCCTCAAATAAATTGTACTCTCATATTACCTCCCTCACCCTTCTGCTTCTCCTAACCTCTGGAGATAGATCCCCAAACCCTAGGCCTCCTGTATTTAACTGTACCCAATGCACCCATCACCCTGTACCCTCTTGCAGCAGCCACAATCTACACAATTTAGTTTCAATTTCTCTTCTTTCAAAACCCAGCATCCTCTTCTCCTGTGCCCTCTGAATACCCGTTCTGTCTGCAACAAACTCATCTCTGTTCTTGACCTCTTTGTCACTAACTCCTTTAATCCACTTACTGTCACTGAAACCTGGCTTTATGAATCTGATGCTGCTTCTCCTGCTTCTCTCTCCCATGCTGGCCTACTCTGGACTCACTTCCCCAGAACCAGTGGATGCAAGGGAGGTGGAGTGGAAATCCTCCTATCCCCACACAACATCTTTCAGGTTTTTCACTCTCCTCCCTCCCTGTCCCTCTTATCATTTGAAGCTCACTGTATTTTCTCCAATTTCATTAAGAATTGCTGTGATCTACCGTCTCCCTGGACCATTGTCAACTTTCCTTGATGACTTCTCTGCATGGCTGTCCTTCTTTCTCTCTTTTGAAATTTCCACAATCATTCTTGGCAACTTTAACATCCATGTTAATACTAACACTCCTGCTTCTTAGTTTAATCTCCTCATTTCACCTGAAGCAATGGATACATGCTTCTACTCACTCTGATGGCAACACCCTTGACATTGTATTCCCCTACCTATGCACTCCTTGCAACCTCTCCAACAATCCTTTTACTCTCTCTCCGATCACCACCTTATTAGTTTCGCTCTCTCCCTGTATTCCACCACCTCTCCCTCCAACCTCCTAACAATTATCTGTAGAAACATTTGCCACTTCAACCCTTCTCTTTTCTATTCTGGTACCGACCACCTCTATGACAAAACCTCACCCCTGTCTTGCTCCAATCTAGCCACTTCTCTACAATAGATCCCTCTCCTCTGCCCTGGATGAGCTCACCTTCCTCACTACACACAGATTCAGGCCCTAACCGGTACAACACTGGCAAACAGATGACACCAGAAGTCTCAAAAAACATAGCCACGCTCTTGAGCGTCTGTGGCGTAAGACTAAGTCTCACAAAGACTTCAACCAATATAAATCTGTCATCCGCAATCCTATTAACACCTTCTCATCCAGTGCCCATCAGCTCCTCTCTATCTTTAATTCTCTACTTCGTCCTCCACTCACTAAATCACTCACTGCCCAGGAGATCGCCAATCACTTCAAAAATAAGATTGATACGATTTGTGATAAAATCTCCACTCTACAGATATCCCCCCAACTTAACACCCATATCCACAGGTACACTCAAAACTTCCCTTATTCAACCTTGCTATTATAGACGAGGTTGCTAAACTTTTTTCTAAAGCCCACCTAACCACCTGCCCCCTGGACCCTATTCCCTCTCAAACACTGAAGTCACCCTCTGGCTCTATTCTGCACTCTCTAACTCACATCTTCAATCTCTCCCTCTCTTCTGGTATCTTCCCCAACTCTCTAAAATGTGCACTAGTCACCCCCATACCTAAAAAGCCTACCTTGGACCCCACCAATCTTAACAACCTAAGCCCCATCATCTTGCTCCCTTTTTCCACCAAACTCCTTGAACGCCTGGTCTACAACCGACTTACCGAGTGACTGCCTCATTAAGAATAACCTTCTTGATCCACTTCAGTCTGGATTTCGCCCTCAACACTCCACAGAAACTGCTCTCCTAAAACTCACAAACATATTACTAATGCCGCGTACACACGAGCGGACATTACGGCGGACTTTGCCCGGCGGACTTTTCGATGTACTTTCCGACGGACTTTCTGAATGAACGGACTTGCCTACACACAATCCACCAAAGTCCGTCGAATTCGTACGTGATGACGTACGACCGGACTAAAACAAGGAAGTTCATAGCCAGTAGCCAATAGCTGCCCTAGCATGGCTTTTTGTCCGTCGAACTAGCATACAGACGGCGGACTTTTCGACCAGACTCGATTTCAACGGATAAATTTTAAACAAGTTTCAAATCTAAGTCCGTCCAACTTTTGAGAAAACAAAGTCCGCTGGAGCCCACACACATCGAATTGTCCGACGAAATCCAGTCCGCCGGGCAAAGTCCGCCGTAATGTCCGCTCGTGTGTACGCGGCATAAGAGTTTAAAACCAATGAACATTATTCTGTACTCCTACTTCTGGACCTTTTAGCTGCCTTTAATATGGTTGACCAGCCCCTCTTCCTCAAAAAATGTTACTCCTTTGGTCTCTGTGACTGTGTTCTTCATTGGTTCGCATCCTACCTATCCCATGGCAACTTCAGTGTAACTTACAAATCTACTTCCTCCTATCCTCTTCCTTTCTCCCCTGGGGTCCCCCCAAGGTTCTGTTCTTGGACCTCTCCTAGCTGGGTGTCCCTGGAAAAACGATTGCTATTGCCTTGGAACCTGGAGTTACATCTTTAAAGAGGCCCTACTTGACTTGTAGGGGTCTTTGTCTGAGGTGAGAGGCTCGGGGAAACCACTGGCGCACTGCGGATGGTGGAAGCATTTGTACGTATTGGATCTCCCTGTTTTTTGCACACGCACTTTATTGATAATGAACTTTATGAATTTGGTACGTTTAGCACGTTTATTTCACTCTATGGTCACTTTGAAATTATTGCACTTTATTATATGAAGATTTGTTTATTCTATATATACATTGCTGTCTATTTTCACATTGAGGATCAACATTATTTACTCATTTGGTCTCTGTGACTGTGTTCTTCATTGGTTAGCATCCTACCTATCCCATGGCAACTTCAGTGTAACCTACAACTCTATTTCCTCCTCTCCTCTTCCTTTCACCCCCAGGGTCCCCCAAAGTTCTGTTCTTGGACCTCTCCTATTCTTGATCTACACCTCCACCCTGGGTCAGCTGATAGCCTCCCATGGCTTTCAATATAATTTTTATGCCGACGACACACAAATCTATCCCTCTACCCCTCAGCTCACAACATCAGTCTCCTCACACATGTCTAAAACTGATCTCAGAATATTTCCTCCCCCACATGCCCCTTTCCCTGACTTCTCTGTCAAGATCTATAGCACAGCCATCAAACCATCCCTGCATACCAGGGTGCTCAGTGTAATCCTGAACCCTGAACTCTCCTTTCGGCCCCCACATCCAATTACTTTTCAAAGCTTGGCGCCTCAACCACCACAACATCTCCAAAATATGCCCCTTCCTAACCAATGACACCACAAAGCTACTAATTCACTCCTTGGTTATCTCTCTCCTTGACTACTGCAACTCCTCATTGACTTACCTTTACATAGGCTATCCCCCTTTATACCATCATGAATGTTGCTGCCAGACTCCATCTTACCAACCATTCAGTGTCTGCCAACTCTCTCTGCAAATCCCTCCATTGGCTGCTACTCTCTCAACAAATTAAATTAAAATTACTAATCAAACAATATGTGAAACCCTTATTAGTGTTCAGACAATCAAATGCTCCATGGTAGCACATTACATTAAAAAGAATCATAAGAATCATAGAAAAATGTTACAAAAATTATGTGCAAACATAATACAAATTATTCTAACAAAAACACAAACGAAAATTATTGTGAGTACTATAAAGTTCAAATGGAAGTGTTGTCAATTTTCCACTGTATTCACTCATAAAGTTGTGCTAATAATAAAATATTATAGGATAACAAAAAAACAGTCCAAATAGTGACAAAAATTATTCAAACGATATATGTACCATCCATCATCAGAAATGTGTGATCTTGAGTACGAGCCTCCACCCTATAAAGTGCTTGCTTACCGACTCCAATTGACCCCCATTATGGAGAGGGTCAAACTCACTTGTGGCTAATAAACCCTGATGGGGCCTCTATCCATCCAGGGGGACCAGGAGATAAGAATAGGAAAACCGCCACTGTAAGGAGACTTGATCATGGAAGAACCCCAAGAATAAATATCATACAATACAATATAACATAAAATCTTTTTGAAGTTTTTAATCGAATAAACAGATTGTACTTACATCATAAACTTTAAAAACACGCATGTGATCAACAAGCTGGCCGACTCCAAACAGCGGCCCTGGGAATTGCGTACGCGGTGACTGCAGCACGTCGCTCCACCCTATGCATTTTGTCACAAGCTGATGTGGTCCTGGGGCACCTGATGTCAATTTTTCACCGTACACAGTTCAAATAATAAAAATTGCACCCTTCTTGTGAGATGGTGTGAAAAAAATCAGTACACCTTGATTCCACCACCGTTGTGACACAGGTGTACCATTCTCCCTCTGGAAACTCACTCACCAGATCACATTACCTCCCACACTCATGGGTAGGCACAAGCGTTTTGATAATAGTTGAATCTCAGAAGCATTAGGTCATACTTTCCACATTAGGACCTCTGCACTCCTCTCATCATTAATATGCAAAGGAAAGAAAGGCTCCCATAGGCCATTAATCCCATAAAAAAATAGTTTACCAAAAGTCTTATATTGCACTGATGTTCATAAAATCTTGTATCCAGCATTTAAATACATATTAGTCCAAAAGCGGTTTTCACAGCAATCTTAGCATCTCCATGCTAGTGTTGACTGCCCCTACCGATTGCCCACTAGACTTCACAGCGTAGACAAGTTAGCCCCAAACGTCGTATAGCTACGCCCCGACATGTTTCGCCATTTCTGACTCCGTCACAGGGGGGGCCTACACGGAACGGCTCAGCGGCTTATCTAGGCACCACCTCCACCTCAGAATAGCACCTACCTAGTCATCAGCATCATGCAGGGAGCCTGCATAGTAATACTTACACAAACTAACTAATCCGCCTGGGCAGTTAAATTCTTGGTTACTACATAGGTGATATCCATGTGTACCATTAACCCCTTATATACCAAAGTAGGCAGGAATCACTCTGAATTTGAATATCAAGCCATCAGAAGCTTGCTATTCCAAAAACCAATCCAATGACAGAATGTAAGTATGTAAAATTAGACAAATAGCTGCCTGCTGTTACCGACTATACCAGTTCAAACTCTAAACTATTTATTCATATACGGTGCTATACTGATTGGAAGAGAGGTACTATATAATGTTACACCATATAATGAATACAACTTCAAAAAAATATTAATATCCCAGATAGCAAGGATAACTTGCCACAAATTTGTGGCAGTGTTAAATTGCAAGTCTGTTAACTTGCTGTACATTTTCACTGGCAAGTTGTACACTTGCAAAGCACTCGAAGCACAAGATAAATTTCCAATTTGTAGCAAATTTGTGTGGCCAAATCTCTAACAAGAGCAAAGTTGCAATGGTGAGTCTACAGCAAGAGCTCCGCAAGTCTACAACATGAAAATTCAGCCACAGTGACCCCTGTAGTGGAATGACTATTGGACAGCATAACTGTACCAGAACTTGTAGCAGACTTGCAGAATGTTTGCAAAGAAAGTTGATCTGGATTATGCAATGTGGAATTGCTGCAATTGCGCAACAAGTTTGTGAAGCCTGGCATGTCTAGCAATAGCTTAGCAAATCATTTTCAAACTTGCAGCACAATCACTTGCTATCTGGGATATAGAGATCGGGACTAATTTGTTTATGCTTTGAAGTTCGGTGGGCGATCGGTAGGGGTAGTCAACACTAGCGTGGAGGTGGTGAGATTGCTGTGAAAATCGCTATTGGACTAATATGTATTTAAATGCTGGATACAAGATTTTATGAATGTGAGTGCAAAAGAGGACTTTTAATACATTTTTATGGGATTAATGCACTATGGGAGCCTTTCTTTCCTTTGCATATGTATGATGAGAGGAGTGCAGAAGTCCTAATGTGGAAAGTGGGGCCTAATGCTTCTGAGATTGAAATATTTTTAAAACTCTTGAGCCTACCATGAGAGTGGGAGGCAATGTGATCTGGCGAGTGAGTTTCCAGAGGGAGAAGGGTTTACCTGCGTCATAACAGTGGTGGAATCAAGGTGTATTGATTTTTTTCACATCATCTCACACAAAGGGTGCGGTTATTATTATTTGGACTCTGTACCATTGAAAATTAACAACATTTCAATATGGACTTTATAGTGGTCACAATAGTTTTTCTTTTACATGTGTTTGATTATTATTTACTATATATTAGGTAGCAGCAACATTTCATTTACAGAAATGTTCACATTTTAGCGCGATGGAATATACATATTGAATTCAAAATACTAACAACAACCGACAAAGCTATCCACAACTTGGCCCCAGCTACATCACCAACTGCATCTCAAAATATCAATCAAACAGCTCTCTTCATTCCCCCCGAGACCTCCTGCTCTCTATTTCCCTAGTCACCTCCTCCCATGCTCTCCCCAGCCTCCCCATCCTATGGAATTCCCTACCCCAATCTGTCTGACTATCTCCCACTCTGCCCACTTTTAGGCGATCCTTAAAAACTCTTCTCTTCCTGCCTATCCTGCCTTCACCTAACAACTGTACTTTTACTTTCTCTATCAGCTGTTCCCCCACCATTATTACTTTTTGTATCAATCGACCCTTCCTGTTAGATTGTAAGCTCTCTGATTGCAGGGCCCTCTGATTCCTCTTTTATTAAATTGTATTGTAACTATACTGTCTGGAGAACATGCAAACTCGATACAAATAGTGTAATGACCAGGATTCTAACCAGACACCCCAGTGATGAAATACGGTAATGCTAATCTCTAAGCCACTGTGCTGGATGTTGGCTTACCTCAACAACACCAAGGAAAGTCTTGTGTTTACTTGCCCTTGGAATAAGAAATGTATTGATTTATTGGATCTTACACTAGAGGGTGATGTGGTGGGAACGAAAATTGTAACAAGTTCCTGTAAGAAGGCAACAGCAAAGAATACCCTTTTAAGAGACGAAAATTGCCATTCATGCATTATATTGATACCTGTAGCAGGGTTGGTTGGTATGAAATGCAATTTCTCTAAAGAGCCCACTTACTTAATGGATAGCAGATCCACCATTATTGGATTTAAACATTTGCATTTAAAAAGGGTCCTGTGTGTCTTTGGTTCTGATTCAGGTGCGAATTCAGGCAAAAATCCAGACCTGATTCACACCTGAATCGGTCAGCAGGGACACACCGGACCCCATACTGTGAGCCGCAGCCACAGCATATGTGGACCCAGCCTAAATGCGTGTTCCATATATGCTTGTTTTTTACTTACTGAGGGAGATTTACTAAAACTGATGCAGCTCTGCATATTAACCGCGTAGTATCAGCTTCTAGTTTTAGCCCTCATTTACACTGAACGCGGCTTTGAAATCATGCGAGTTCATCTGAACTCACACAATTTCAAAGCCGCATTTCAGTCTGACTTTGGGGGCAACTTGAAAGACATCTGTGTGGGTTCATGCACAGATGTCTATAGAAATCGCCCTGAAGTCACCAAAAGTAGTGCAGGAACTACTTTTGGAAATCGATGCTATGCCGCAAAGTCGGCGTCGCATCGATTGGGACGCTCCTATTGCCGGCAATAGGCTCTGATTTGACATGCGATTTGACCTGCCAAATCGCATGTCAAATTGCATCGATGTGAATGGGGGCTTATTGTCAAAGTTTGATTGAACAAGCTGATTGGTTACTCTGCACAGCTGCACCAGATACTATGTGTACCAGTTTTAGTAAATCTTTCCCACTGTATTCTATCATAGATTTTTTTTTATATATCAAATTAACATGCAAATCTGTGAGATATGTATTTATATATACATATTTACTCTAGTCTATATTTATCCACTATTTCTACGCATAGCACAGTTGTGTTATGCTGATGTTGTTGCACTGTATTCTAATATATATTTTTTTAATATATCTAATTGAAATGTAACTCTGTGTGATATATGTTTAGTGTTGAAAATATATTTATTGACAATTTCACAGAAAACACCGTGAACAACATGAGAATTCACAATCATCCAGGGACAGTCGCAAATAGACTTGTGTAGGGAGTCAGCCCAAATGGTTATCACCCACAGCTTGACTCCTGATCTCTAGTAGTGTTGAGCTAGGTGAAAGACCGTCCTCTGGTACGAGGAATGATTCTGGCTAATAAGCCTTAATGTTCGTAATAAAAATTAACATATGTAGATTTTAGAGAGTAAAAGGAGAAACCAGATTGGAGAAAGAAAAGAAAGAAGGGAGGAAGAGGAAAGGGGGAAGGGAAGAGGTGATTTAGAGAGGAATGGAAAGTAAGTGAGGGAAAGGGAGAGGTAGTGAGAGGAGGGAAAGGTGAAAAGCCAGGGAAGAGCGGGAGAGCTGCTGAGGAGATATTCTCCTGGAGAGTAATATATATTTATATATAAATATTTATTCTATTTTATATATATCTATTATTTCTACACATAGAACATTTTAGTTATATTGATGGCTTTTCTTTTACATCAGTTTGGCTATCACAGATCTACATTTTTATTTGTGTATTGGGATGGTGTTTTCCTCCCCAACAAAGGTTGTTCTGGCTATTTGTTTAGGGTGGGTTCAAACCTATGCGAATTGGAGGCAGGGTTCTCCACCTCCAATTTGCATAGCAGGAGAATGTGACCGCCTCTCTATGGAGCTGGTTCACATGTCCCTGGGGCAGCTGTGGAGAGCCCATGCACAGAAACGCTGTGCGTCTTTGCATCCATTTCAGGGCCGAATTCAGGCAAACATTCTGTCCTGATTCATCCCTGAAACAGAGAACAGGGACAGACAGCATTGCTGTGCGATCCGCGTCTGGTTTAGGTGTGAACCGAGCCTCAATGACTTGAAAAAGACTCTTGGGTTGTAATGCATAGTTATTCTTTTTGAGGGTTTGCCAACAAGGGAATGTATGATCCCAAAGTATATGAAAAATCAAAATGCAGGTACATACTTGTGCATTACATTTCAATGAAATACAGAGTCAGCATAAGATTTCTTTGGAAGGAGGGATCTGAGCCCTACAGTTATGGAACTAAGCAGCTCACTCTTATCTGCATTGGAAAGATCTTAGATGAAAGGAATTAGGCTGCTGTGCAGTCGCCTAATCGCTTGCACACATTTCCAGAACATTTGTCCCTCCTGCACCCACCACTGTCATGTTCCCCAAGCTCTGTGCTCCCATTAATGGACCCCAGAGTGGCATGAGAGGTGCTGCTGGGTAGAGAAGAGGGAGATCATTTATTGATCTCCCCTGCCAAGAAAAACATGGAAGTGATGTAAAAAAAATCAATTCCAGTTTATGCTGTCACTTTCCCTAGCCACTGTGACTGGGGAAGAACCTAATGGAGTGCAATCTACATTTTTTTGGAGGGTGTGTAAAGTGGAAAGGCCGCTCCTGATGACGAAACGCATAGGACGGAGCTTCCAGTGGCATTACGTCACTTCTGATGCAAACATCCCGGACTTCCTGATTTTTATGCTGATTGTTTTTTAAAACAATGTAAGTGCATTTTACACAAGTTTCACAATAAAAGATCAAAAGGAATTTACACTATGGGGCTTGCCTGTTGTTGTTATCTCTGCATGTGAGAGATTTGGATGGGCAGACGAACTAAGGAGAAGATAAAGACAGCTCTGGATCTGGAGTGTGTATACAGCCACAGAGTGGTGTGAATGCAGTTTTACCCCTTAAAGGGGAAAAGCTCCTGGTGAGTGAGGCCAAAACGAGGGGATCACATGTGAAGTCACCAGCACACTGCAAGATTTATGAATTCAAATGACATAATTCATGGACTCAATTACCGTTTTATAGCACATGTCACTTTTTTGCTGGATTTTATTGTTTCATAGCACCTGTCACATTTTTCTGGACTCAATCATTGTTTCATAGGACACGTCACTTTGTTGACATCGCATTTGCCACTTTATTGTATTTTTACCTTGTGTGTTTTTGCATAGAGATGTATTTTTAAATGCACAGCCTATGTTTTTTCATGTGAATGTGCGCAGATATATACTTTGAGTTTTTGCTTTATTTATGACTTTTAAAGTATTTTGATTATTTATGAACTCATTGTAATATACAGATCACTTTTATTTTGTTGCTTCACAAATATACTAACTTTACTTGCATTTAAAGGGGCACACACCAACATGAGTAGCGCCATACCCACTTTTAAACCATATATTGAAATTGGAAAGAACCTATTATGCCAAAACTGTATCACATAGGGGACATTTTTCCCCCAAGTAATAAAAAATAAACTTTAATGTAAAAAAAAAGTGTACAAAAATACAGTTACATCCAAGGCCTTAAAGCCACCCCTTTCCAAAAATGTTCAAAGCCCTCCCCCTCACATACATGCACACTTGAATATAAACAGGTGCGCCAGGAGGGCCTACGTGTGAAAATGCCCATTGCGCTACATATGTTACATATTGCCAGACATACTAGAGTGAGAGCCATAGGTGTGTGCAGCCTATTGCATTAGGGTGTGCACCATAGGAGTGCACCTCAAAGCTCAACACACATGCCTTTCTCTGCAGCCTCAGCTGCACAGAGCAGTGAATGAATGGCAAGTGCTCTGTGAGTGTCTTCCTGTTCATTTACAAATGGAAGCATAATAAACAGTTTACTATGATTCAGTTATAAATGGACACAGTGAGTGAGTGTATTCACTGTGTTCATTTAGAAAAGGAAGGGGCCAATTACATATACAGTATACTAGCCCCTTCCCCGCTCTCCATCCTGAAACATCCCCTGCAGCAGCTGGGGAGAAAAGAGAGGAGGGAAGCCAGCAGCACTGCGGGCGCGGGGGGGCACCAAGAGGGTAAAAGCCCGAGCAGTAGGGGAATCAGCACCACACATAGTGATTAGGGTGTGCCCAGGCACACCCCCTGCACACGCCTATGGTGAAAGCAGTTATTCTAGGGCCATTATTCATGGTTAATTCTAAACTGATGACCTGTAGGGGCTTGTAAAGCATCATCTTTGGAAAAGTAAGGGTACCAATGTCTGTCGCCATGTAACAGGCACATGCAATTTTAACTTTGAAATATTGGGGTTGATTTACTAAAGGTAAAAACTGTGCACTTTGGAAGTGCAGTTGCACATGGCAAGAGCAGTTGCTCCAGAGTTTAGTAAATGAGCAGAAGCTCTGCTGACTTTCATCAACCAATCATGTGCAAGCAAAAAATTTTCCTTGCACATGATTGGGTATTCTTTGCAAAGTGAAACTTTACCTCATTTACTAAGCTCTGCAATTGCAGAGTGCAATTGCACTTTCCAAGGTGCACAGTCTGTTGGCCTTTAGTAAATCAACCCCAGTGAGTATCTATTTACTTGGCACAACTGCATTTTTTATATTTTACTAAAAAAATTGTAATAGATTGCGTGTGCCCTAAAGTTAGTTTTAGCATGATTTAACCTGTTTCTGCAGATTGTATTCATATATAAATAATAATTTAAATCAGTTCCCATGTGTCTAAAGTTGTTTAAGGCAGCAACCAACATGTCAGCTTAGGGTTGCCACCTGTTCGGGATTCACCTGGACAGTCTGGGATTCATCCGGACAGTCCAGGTATTGAATCATGTGTCCAGTTTCAGTCCACCTGAAACCCGGACACATTATTCAGACAAGAACGTGGCTCAGAACAGGGCCTGACTGGAGGGTGATGGCGAACTATGTGTGCCACATTACTATTCTCTTTGGAGTGCCAAAGGTGTCCCAGGCCTGTTACAATCCTATAGTGTATACTAAAAATAAAAATAAAACATTTGCTGTGCACCGCTAAAGTGTTCGGGTTTGGCTTGAAAAAAAAAGTGGCAACCCTATGTCAGCTTCTACTACTGAGTGGACAGGATGCTTCAAGGTCATGTACAAACATACTGTTTATTACCTTTAATATTTTGCCTTGTATTACAATATGAAACAGAAAGGGCGTTTTAGATGCATTCAGATCCAGATCTTTAAATTGTTTGTCAGTGATTCTTATTTAATGCTATATCTGAACAGCATTTTTATTATGTGCTGAAGAAAAACAAACAATGACATTTAATCTATCATTCTATGCCTGTTGTATTCCATACTCATGTTTACTGTCAGATAAGCTTTCAGATGCACATAATATAAACTGTTCTTACAGAAACCTGTAACCTATATATAGCTTTATGCGAAGAGAAATGTGAGATTTAAATGATTATTGTTTAGTTGAAAACCATGAACATAATAGCATTTTGGTTGACACTGCCATTGCACCAATGCCTTCTTACCTGACATTCACTTAATTTCTATTCCTAGGGACAAGCTATTGCAGAGATTAAAATGCTGCTTTGCAAACGTGGCACTTAATCGTTTCTGCTCTGACACATTGATATAAATGTTGTTTAAGTGTTTATGTGTCTTAGTGGTTTCTTGTTAACGCATAGTCTAGGAAAATGCAGCAAATTGCAGTTATATATCTGAACCTGTCTGGAATAAATATCCGTAAATGAAAAACTTGTATTTTTATTTAACAAAGTTTTATATAACAAAGGCACCATACTATGGGTGATACTTAACTAAGTATTTTGTTCTTTTTTTCGGCTTTTTTTAATTTAAGAATTTAAAGTATTACAATTCAAAGAAAACATATGAAAAACACTCACTATAAACATCAGTAATATATAAACAAATATTGAATACAAAAAAAAATAAAATAAAATAAATAAGCAAATAGTAATATTAATAAAATAAATAAAATAAGAATAGAAAAGAATAAATACAAATTTTAAATTTCCTCACCTTGTCATAATATGGACAAAAAAATATGAGTACAATTACAATTTAAAATATAAAATAAAATATCAAGTAGGACAGGGATGAGGTGGAGGGTGGAGAGGAGCAGTAAAGTCATTTGTTTGTTGATATACTGTACATTACAAAAGAGAAAAAGAATGAACTGCAAATGGCTACACAGTAAAATAAAAGTATAATTTGGAAACATGGTGTGCTGTTGTCTTATCTGTCAGTAATACTTTTAAGATTGTGCTGTATAGTATGGCCATTTTGTTTCTTTATGACTTTTATCTTCTAGTCTACAGCAGGGCACTTTAGAAGAGCAAGGCATTAGTGCCTGGATAAACTATATTGAAATCAACTGTCAAAGCAGACATGTTTTCTGGTTGCCATGCAGCAGTAGCTGCAGTGGCAACAGTCCTTTTGCTACACAGTCCTTTTGCTACACAGTTCAAGCAGTGGGCAGACTGACACATGCAGGATAATTGAACGAGCAGTGTAATGAGCTTTTAGAGTAAGACAACGCTGTCATTTTGAACCCTGCTTGTACTACCTGCAATAATGTGTTTTACAAAACTCTTTGTGGTCACTAGCTGTTTTCTTTTTTGCTCCACTCTGAGGATGTAAGTAAAGTGTTGGGACCCTGGCATTACAAATTTGGAAGTAGGGCCATGCGCTCTTATTCTTACTCTGCATATAGTAAGGCTAATTTAATAAAGGAACTGAAAATCTACACATATTAAATTGTGTGAATAGTTATATTTAAATTAGACAAGTCATGTACAGATGAAATAAGTAAACAATCTTCACACAATTTATTGTGTGAAGATTTGCAACTTCTTTACTAAATCAGCCTCACTTTGATCCTGCCAGAAAAGCAGTGCCTTTGCCTATTCTGAGAGCTGAACTGAAAGCACTAATAATTTGCCTTCCAACTATCTTCTGTAAGATACCAATTCTCCGTGCCCCCCTGCCCCCCCCCCCCCCCCCCCCCCCCCAATAGAGATGAAACAAAAAAGACCCCTTAGAAGTACATAACAGGAGAGTGACAACCATGGCTTCCTCTATAGCTACAGTAGTAGAGTGAGGGTAGCCACTCAATGGACAGGAAGTATGTTATTTGCAGGATCACTAGGTGACAATACATTTTAAAAAAGCCTGACAAAGCAGAAACAATAAAAAATTGATTCACCACAAACTCGCTCCTAGTGAACTCAAAATAGCAGCGCTAAAAGTGATCCCTAATCAAATAATAAGGTGTAGTGAAGAGTGATGAGCTGATGTATCAACCTGTGCAATGATTACATCACGTCCTCATCCTTCATCATTAATGTGCATACAATGACATACTCAAAAAAATCACAAACAAATGGTGCATATACACCAATTAAGTGAATAACGTATCTGTGCACATACAAATATAATGTGAGAATTATAACTGAGAGCCAATGTGAATTAACTCGCAAAAAATTATTATATCTATAAAGTGTGTCCACAAACAATCCGAAAGTAAAATAGTCCAAAACAAAATCCGTGACGTGTTGTAGTGCAAATCTTCTACTTAAATGAATCTTCCACCGCACCTCTGTGACTGTGAATCCACTCCCCTTAGGTGAATGCACTCACCAGCTCCTTTTGCCCACACTCTCGTGTCAGGGCCAACAAGCTTTTATCCCACACTCACAAGGGATAAGATTGATCTTCAGTGGTAAACCTGTACATCTCTACTTCTCCAAAGTGTAATGCCCAAGAGCTCTCTCCACATGAAAAAAGAAAAATAATCCAATGGTGCAATAACGTAATAAAATTTATTAAAAATCAAAAAGCCCTTCACCATTGCACTCACATCTTTAAATTCACTGCAGGCTTAACAGTAACACAGCACAGCAAGTTGTCACAGCATAACAAAATAAAGTAAGTAAACCAGTGTGTGGTGGTCACGGCGGACCCAGGTACTGCGCTTCTCAAAATACCCGTCTCACCCGATCCCTGGTGTAGATGTGACCGGCTTCCACCTATCCTCGTATGGCGCTCCCTGTCACAGCGTCCTACGTCACTCAAAAACGATTGCCGTGTAGCCACGCCCCGACATGTTTCGTCATAAAGACTTAGTCATGGGATTGGCTACACGGCACGGCAATCAATCTTTTATACCCATAGCTTCCGATCCGGGCGGAAGACCCATAACTGCGCCTGCGCGCTTTCAGTGTTTGATCCGAGCGGAGATCGCAATACTGCGCATGCGCGTTCCCTGTGTCCCCGCTCGCACCATTTCACACTGCTACTATATAACAAAGTACACATTGTGCTTGTGACAGTCACATTATTACAAATATCGGAACTGTTTCATCCTATAATGTTTCTCCCGATGTTGTACCTCACATTAATACTGTTCTAAAAATATTTCACCTCCACGTGAGACAACGGGCTAATTCTCCCATATATATAAATAAAAAACTCCATAAAAAGTTCCTTGAACATCACAGTGATATGTAAAAGAGCTGCTTTGGTAAATCATAATGTTGAATATAAAAAAACAGTCAACTAATACCATCCTATCATCGAGCAGATATATAACGCTAACCCAACCTATAACTCATATCTTCCCCTAAACCATGGATAAAATACTAAACAGGACTAAGTCTAACAATACCTTTATCTCACAGTATAAACATGAGCCCTCACTGCAACACCATCAAACTAAAAAAGACAAATATAAAAAAATAATAAATATAAAAAATAAAAAAAATTAAATTTAAGCTCTCTCATGTGGAGAGAGCTCTTGGGCATTACACTTTGGAGAAGTAGAGATGTACAGGTTTACCACTGAAGATCAATCTTATCCCTTGTGAGTGTGGGATAAAAGCTTGTTGGCCCTGACACGAGAGTGTGGGCAAAAGGAGCTGGTGAGTGCATTCACCTAAGGGAGTGGATTCACAGTCACAGAGGTGCGTGGAAGATTCATTTAAGTAGAAGATTTGCACTACAACACGTCACGGATTTTGTTTTGGACTATTTTACTTTCGGATTGTTTGTGGACACACTTTATAGATATAATAATTTTTTTGAGAGTTAATTCACATTGGCTCTCAGTTATAATTCTCACATTATATTTGTATGTGCACAGATACGTTATTCACTTAATTGGTGTATATGCACCATTTGTTTGTGATTTTTTTG